>NC_066343.1:72156268-72486638 GCF_022539315.1 Serinus canaria | reverse complement strand
TCAAGACTGTGTTCCCACATATTTTGTGCTTCCCTGACTGTATCTTTCACTTTCTTGCTCCTGCCCCTCCCATCACCCTTGCTGCACAGTAGCAAGCTGGGCAAATATTAACTACGATAAGAAATGATTAATGAATTATCAATTGCAATCAAATTGCATAATGCAAAGAGCTGGACAGCAAGGAAAAATACTGGCTGCTGTGTTTATGTTATTATATAGGTGGAGGTGGAGGCAGAGAGTAAATTAAGAGGCTGCTACATCTGCTGCAGATCCCGAAACATATCTTATACTTGGCTGTGCCAGGTAACTCCGTGGTAAGTTGAGCAAAACTGTGTGTTTGATTTGCATGTAGCAGTCATTAAGACAGTGCACAAAGAAATCCCATTTTTGCCCATGAAAATGAAGGTCAGAACCACCGATGGCAACAACTTGTGCACAGCTGGGCTGTAACAGCACCTGCCTGGAGAAGAGCAGGGCTCCTTGGAAAGGAGGCTCAGCCTTCATCCCCTTTCATCAGCAGTATTTCCAGCTGGTTAATGAACAAACACTCTGAAAGCTCCTCATGAGGTAGTCAAGATATTTTCCCTGAGAAAAGCCAAAGCCTCACAATATCAAGAGCTGCCCTAACAAGTTCCTCCAAGGGTAAACTGAAACAAAGAGGTGATAAAGTTGATATTTTCCAATGGTATTGCTTAAAATATCCAGCAAAGTCAACAATAATGAAGACAACCACTAATTTGGACTACTGCATTGAGGTGTAACTATCTGACATGAAACTTTCCTGTTTGAAAACACAGGCCTGAACCATTTGCTTGTGGTTAAAAAGTGGTTAAGGAGCAGATATGTGCTGGTTTTAGGACCTGACCACTAAAAACAAGGTATAGAAAAGGCTGGAAAAGCAGTGTGGGCACGAGAACTTGCCCATCTAACTCCCTGAGAGAGAGCTGTTCCCTGGAAAAGGACTGGGTTCTGTGTTAAAGTTAGTCAGAGAAGCATGGAAACTCCTCTGTGGTCCAGGTGCTCCTATCTGGCTCTGGAAAAGAGGAGTTTGCCACTTGACCCTTCTCACTCCCTCTGGAAACACAAGTGCCAGCAGCTCAGCCACTGACTTCTTTTACATTTGGACATGGGTGACATTGAGTGGCGTATCTTTAACAGCTCTTGCTTTTCTAGTTAAGCATTAATGTTTAACGAGATCAGCCTGCAGTTGCTCGTTAGTGTGCAGTGCTCCAGCTAATTAATACATCACTGGGAGACCCAGTCTGGGAGAGAGAGCAAGTGCATTCCTGAGGCATTTCTCAGTCTTTAGAAAAGAAGGGGAAAAAAAAAAAAAGGAAAATTTGGGCAAAAGGCTCTTCAGAGAGGAGGAATAAAAGGAATTGAGCCCTCCACATGCTTGTGCAGCAATGCTGGGCTGACTTTCTGTGAAAAGGATGTCTCTCACCACGCCACCATCCTCCTGATAAATGATGAGTAGGTAGTCCACAAGGAGCAGTGACGGCGAGGCAGCTCGAGTGTCACAAAAACACATCGGCCCTGACAGCCACACACATTTTCCAAGCAAGGAGAAATAAACAAACCATCTCCTCGTCCCCCTGCATCCCTGCTTATTTCTCCTACCAGCTCACCTCCCGCAAGGGGGTCACAGGGAGATCAGGAAATTCTTGTCAACACCTGGTTTGAGGCTGCTCCATTGCACTTGGTAGGGCTGATGCCTGCTCAGCAGGCAGGGAGTTTTTTGGGTTTTTTTAGAAATAATATGAACTGCTGCTAATTCTCACAAATGTAACGGGTTTCCCATCAAATTTCAATTTATTGCATCCACAGTCCCCTTGCCTGCGTCAGGCGACGATTTGTAGCCTCGGTGCTGAAGATAACATCTTTAAAATGCAACTCCAGTACTTTCTACTATTTCAGAATCCTGCAGGAAAATTGAAAGACCCTTTTGTGCTTACCTCAATTCAAATGTCAGCACAATTTTCAAACCAGAGGAGTACATTTGGAGCTACTGGATGAAAAAAAATTTAAAAATCTGAGGTCAGTCTTACTTCACATAGTGTGTTAGAGACTTGTGTTCAGGGTTTTTTATAGCTATTTTAGAATGTGAGAATGGAAAATGTAATTTTCTCTTTCTGTAGGAAAAGACAGCTACAGGCTGCAAGCCCTCTATTTGTATGTAATATGAAAGATCAGGTGGGGTCATCAGAACCACTGAGCAGAAAGTTTAGTTTTTAAACATTTGGTCTTGGGAGTGTTGGAAGGAAGCAGAGAAATGGGTCAATGTTTGTACTGCAGATTTAGGAAGAGGACCCAGCTTTTCAAAGGAATGTGTCTTGCAGTTGCTGACAAGGAAGAAAAAGTTATTTGGTACTGAATCATACATGATTTAGGATTAAAAGTCATAACTATATGTGAGCCACTACCAGCAGCATTATAATGGCAGTTGCTAATACTGCTAAATTCAAAATGTTTGAGAATTGTGGATCAGGCTCCTTGAAATCTGAATTAAAATCAGGCAAATTATATTCTATTTATGTGCCTTATGACTTTCAGGGGCTTTATAATTTAAGCCTCATCACTCACTAATACTGATGGAGAAAAAATAAAATTTAAAGAAAAAAAAAGTGTGGGGGGAGAAAAATACAAATTGCTGCACACCTAATAGAGTAACACTTAAAAATCACATGAATTGGCTATGGAGGTCCCAAACAAAATCTCAGCCCATGCATACCAGTTATTCTTCCACCTCTGGAGCCAGCTGAGTGCTAAGTGGAGAACATATGTAGGAAGCTAATATTCAAATGTTGTTGCTTGGGAAAACTGAAATGAACAGGGAAAACTAGGAACTTTGGAAGAGCAAGGATGGAAAGATTTTCACTGCTACATATTAAATGTGGAAAGCAAATGGAAACTCTGTTCCACCACCTTTTTCATTACTGGTTAAATGTTGGTGGATACAAGAGGAAAATTGGCTACTGTCATTGGAGATGAAGAGAAGGAAGGAAGTGGGAGAGGAAGAGAGGTCCACATCTCCAATAGGGGACAGCTGGGAACAAAGTTAAATGGATTCTTCAGTACAAGAGACCATCTTCACTTATGCTCTGCTGTGAGCATCCTTTCCACAGCAGTAAGTAAAACACTGGTGAAGGAAAATTCTAATTTTAAAAACTCATTGGGCAATTACATTATTCAAGAGAAAAAAATAAGTTAATTCACTTTTAGTCTTAAATCTCCTAGACAAAATCACTTATGTACATAGATATGTTAATGCAAGCTTTGTTTTCAATAGCTATAAGGCCTGAGTTCTTGGAATAACTGGAATCCCTTATCATGATTGCTAATGGATTTCTCCTGGCACCAGTCTCTGAGATTAGGAAGTTCCTCTACTGCCTTTTATCAGATGAAGAACTCAGAGCCAAGCTCCAGGATGACTCAGCAATGCTGGAGAGAAATGTTCAAAATTAGTTCAAAATGATTTTTAGTGGGAGAGCAAAAACCAGATTTAAGCAGGAAACAATTTGCCTCATCATCTTGGGTAGATAAGGAAAAGTGAAAATGAGTATGGAAAAAATCCTCATAATTGTTACATAATTGTTAACAGTAAGGGCCCCTGTTCAACTGAGATGATACTGTACACTGTTTGGAGAAATACAGGTCAAGAGACTTGGAGGAACTGAAAAGTAGAAATAGTAATTTTGAGTTGATTACTATTTACTTGTAATGCCCAGCAACTAAGTGTAGCTTCTGCAACACCCAGATGGTGTTTACGCAGGATTGGAATCAGAGACAACACCACTACTGCCCTCAAAACCTGACTAAGGCCGTATTCAGACAATGATAATTTCTGGAATTGCTGTACCTACCCATGGAGTCAATGTCTTTCTCTTCTGGCAATTGGTTGATAAAGAATCGACAGTAACAGTATGAGAACTGAACATAGCGCAGGAACTTTCATGTAATCCTATACACATTAAAAACCAACAAATAAACAAACCAAAAAAATAAAAAAACAGCAAGACAAATGGATAAATTTTCCACAAGATTCTTTCACAACAATGCTTTACCATCACTTGACATCACTGGAACACGTCCAAGGGAAAACCTAAACAAACCCCTGGAAGGACATCACTTTGACCTGTGATTGTGTCTACCAACAGTGCAACACACAAAGTCTTCAAGTCCTCTGATGTCCTAAAACTGCAACTCTCTTGCTGCCTCCCCTACTAATTTGGGTTTTTTCCATGACTTTGCTGTCTCTGGAATGATCACAGAATGTTTAAGACTGGGCATTACTTTCTGCTCATGCTGACAGAGCCCATTATGCAGAGGGAGTCATAGAATCTTTTAGGTTGGAAAAGATCTCTAAGATCATTGCACCCACTCTTAATCCAGCACTGGCAAGGCCACCACTAACCCATGTCCTCAAGTGCCACATCTACATAGTTTTTAAATCCCTTCGGGGGTGGGGAGCCCCTCCACAGACCCAGGCAGCCTGTGTGGGTAGGGCAAAGATTTCAGTGAGGAATTTTTTTCTAACATCTGACCTAAACCTCTATTGTTGTATCTTGAGGACCTTTTTTTTGCCCTGTCACTTCCTCCCTGGGAGAAGAACCCAATCCCCACCTGACTACCACCTCCTTTCAGGTCAAGAGCAATGAGCAGTGAGCAACCCTGATCCTTCTTTTCTCCAGGATAAGGACAGCTGGACTGCTACGGCTTCTCAGGGAAACTTTGTGCTAGGGAGGAGTGGAGGCAGCACCCTGGGTAGTGCCCAGCATGTGGGACCACTTCATCTCACAGCTTATCCTCACTTTTAAGGACTGGTGTGCAACAGCACACCTGGAATGAGCTTTTTAAAGATTGAAAGATGAAAAAGTAGGAATCCTCTTCCCAAGTGATAAAAGCCAGCACGATTTTAGCAGTGCACTGAAAATCCTCCTCCTCTGAGATGAACTCGGTGGGAGTTTGGAGTGCAGTAGGGGAGGTTTCAGCTCAAACCCTGGGGATTGCCACAGCCCCAACAATCAAATGAGGGACTTATCATAGGAAGCGACAGGCAACCTCAGCCATAAGAGAGGTCATCAGCTCCATCTAAACACTTTCTTTGAAACATATCTGCAAGGGAATAAAAACAGGATGGCAAATGATTCAAGACTAAATACTCCGACATATCCTGCAATACCCTTTGCACTCTCTTTTTTTGACTCCAGGAAAAGCCAGGAAGCTGAGTAGCAGCCCCATTTCCGTTCCCTTTTCACCTCCCCGCAAGAAGAGTGACTTTTAACCTTATTATTTATATTACCCTCGCATCTGCAATTAGGCACTGCACAAACACGCGATCTGAGGGAAGTACCTGCCCCAAGGAGCCCGCAGATGGGCAGAGGCAGGGGAAGTTTGATAACCCCTCTCACTCCATGCTATAGAGACAGCCGGTGGTGCTGGCCAGACCTCGGCTGGGTGACACTGAGCCCCTCCTGCGGTGACACAGAGCAGACACGCGTCCCTGTCCTCGCTGCCCTGCGGTGGCCATCGCCCATCTGCCTTCCCAGACGGGGGAGGTCACGCACGGAGGGGCTGAGCGCATCCTGCCTGGCAGCGTCCCTTTCTGCGGGGGTGGATGCAATTAGCCGGAGTCGTTAGAGCTGCCTTCGTGCCTTTGTTAGAGCTGCCTTCGTGCCTTTGTTAGAGGCATCACTCCTCCCATGAAGCCCATTCTGTGCGTGATGGGCTCGCTCTGCTCCATCAGGGTTTTACCAAGGCCAGCTGCTCAATGGGGACTCAGTAAAATGAAGACAAAATACAACTTGAGCAGCGGTTCTAAGATTTTATTTTTTTTTTTAACCCGCAATTCCAGCCTTTTTAATCTCTCCTCCAATTTCTCCCTTTGTAGGCATCCATCCTGGGGGCCCACAGGCTGAGAACCTTTCATCCCTTTGCAGCTAGAAAGCAGAGAGATGTTTATTTTCTTCCTCTAGTCTCAGACTTAATGAAAGCTTTTAAACCCAAATGGCTGGAGATTCACACCTCTTCCAGAGTATATCTGAATTCACTAAAAGCTCTTAGGTTTCCTGTCATCCTGTGAACATAAACAAAGTGCACAAACAGCCACACCTCCCCTTGGAAACTGAAAAAACCAGAGAGAGCTAAAACCAACATGGAAGACCTTTGGCTAAGAGGGTGAGTAACAAACACACGCACGTGTACACACACACACACACACACACACACACCCCAAACCCCCCTCTGCCCTGCTGGAGACTCAGTCCCTGCACTGGAATGTGTAATACAAGCACAACAGCTGCCTATAGCACTAATCTAAGGAAAAGGTCAAGGAAAGGTATGTATCCAGCATTCGTTTTGAAATACTCTATAAGGAGAATGTGGCGAGGGTTGGTTTTTTTTTTTCTCCCCTTTCTAATGCCTTTAGCATACTTCTCCATGGCCTTTTCACATTAATGGAACCAAGAGAATCAAGCAGGGCTCCCTCTGGTATTAAAGATCACACTCTGAACTGGGCCACTTTTGAGTTTTTTTCAAGGAGGAGAGAAGGTATAACTTGCTCTGGACAGAGAGTTGACTAAATATTAAACAGTGGAATGAAGTTGCAGTTTCTGCATATGAAGGATAGTGGAATTGAATGAGGAACAGATTAATTTTTTTTATATTTTGAAGTCAAAAGAAACTTGTTAATGGATTTGAGTGACAAGGGAAAAAAATGGAAATTTTAAAATTACATTCAAGGAAAAAAATCCAGTTTGGTGCTGTACATGGATAACCTTCTCTGTGGATATTGACTCACTCTGAGAAAACATTTATCAAAAAAGAGAAGAATTCTCCAAAGGACAAAACCCTTTACCATTAAGGTTAGAATGTAGCTTTTGTCTTCTTTAATTTCTTAGGAATGTGAAAGGAAAAAAGTAATCTTTGCAATTCATGTATTGATAGCAAAATGTTTAACATTGCAACCCTAAGAAGAAAAGAGTAAATTCAAAGAAATTACTCAGAGAATTGGCCTAAAAATGATTCCTTCTCCACCCCTACTATTATTATTTTTTGGTGGTAGATTATTTTTCTAATAGGATTAACATTACCCTCTTGGCTTCTGTGCAAATGTGTGAGTTCACCTTGCCATAAGCTGTTTTAGTGTGAACAGAGAAAAGAGAGTTCTCAAATCCTTGAAGTATTTTTTAAAGAAGTCTCCTGATGGCCTATTCTTCCTACAAAAAGAGATATTATTCATTCATTCATTCATTCATTCATTCATCTCATTCATTCATTCACTCATTCATTCATATTGGCTTATGATGGAAAGAGTCTCAGTAAAGGCTGTCTCAGATCCTACCCGTGAAACTTCAAGGAAAAGGTCTTGGAAGAACTTCATGGACTACAAAGCTTTTGCCATGTTATGGATAAAGGAAGGTACATACTCGAGGCCAAACACTGCTAAAAACTGCTCAGATGGGTTAGCTAAACCTGCCTCTTCCTTCTTTCTGCTTGGCAAACCTGTCCCACTTATTTTCACTCCTGTCCAATTGCTGGGGGTGATGCCTTTACATAACCGAGCCCTGCCTGAAAAAGTCTCCATTTGGTGCTGAGAGAAACACAGAGGAGTCCTTCAGGATGAAAGGTAAAGAAAGCAACTTATTCCATCAAGCTAAAGAGCAGTTCTTCCAGAGGAGGCAGGCCATTTGCATGCCATTTGGGTTCACTGGGAGGGAGACCTTCCTTTTTCTTCCATTCCTGCCTCCCAGTCCATGAGTGAACATGGGGCTGAAGAGGAGAGTCTACATTACCCTCCAAATGCATTAAGGATCCCAGCACATTGCTATAGGCCATCAGAATAAACCTGGCAGTGCTTTGAAGTCTGTAAACTGATTCCTAGATAACTGCTCAGAGTTTCTCCCCTCCCCATGCCCCAAACAGCTTTTCATTTGATGTTCTGGCACAGAGCTAATCTGAGAAAGGATCAGAAACTCGAAGCTATTGACAGTAGTGACAGGAGTGTCTCAGTGTGACAGCTGATTGAGTCCCTCTCACATTTCACTGACAAACTCAATTGCTCCAGTAAATCGAGTGAAAGTCAATACAGGCATCTCCTCCTCAAGCTCTGGGTACATCCCCCCTCCCTGAGCCTTCCTGGGGGCCCCTTGTTGCTGCCAGCACTTGTTGGACCCATCTGAGAGCTCATCCCTGTGTGCAGACATGGACCTGCTACTCATGTTTGGGGTTTTGAGGGCAGCAATGCAGTGCTTACCCTACTGATATAAAGCCTGGTTTGTCTTACTTCTCCCCCTCCACCAGTTTCCTTTTTTTTCTGTTGTTTTTTAATAGACACCTCTCCTGGAAAATCGAATATCATCCTACATCTTCAAGCCAGGCAGACACCGTAACAGCCAGGCAATGTTGGAGGTGCAGGAGAGTGTTGTCTGCACATCCAGCCCTCCCCAGGCAATGCCCATATGGCAGTGCATATTGGGGTTAAAAACAGGAAATACAGGTCTGTCTCTGATGGCTTTTTCTGCTGTAAATCAGCAATAAAAGCCAGCTGTGAAGAGTAAAATCTTATAAAGGTAGAGGAGGTGGGAGAAGAGGCTCAAGCCTGTTGCAGATGGCAACCTCGTGTTAGTCCTGAGTAACCAGGCAATTAAATCAGTGACTTAACAGGCTTTTTCCAACTTTAATTGTGAAGCAGGGGTGTCTGTGGCCCAGAGCAAGCAAACCACAAAGCAGACTTAGCAACACACATGGGGAACCTGAATTTTCTCAGAATAAGGCACAGGGAGACGGGGTACATGGTGAAGAACATATGCAGGCTACTGTTTGCAAATGGAAATCAAATAGGCTGACATTACCCATAATGAAGTGTGAGGCTGGCGTGGTTTCTCTCTCAGATTTCAGCAGGGTTTATTTTTATAGAGGCAGCTTCCTCGTGCAAAGTGTTGGCAAACAGGCTCCTGGCAGGGAGGTGGGGAGAGGGGCAGCAGGACAGACAAGGCTTCTTGGGGTGGACACAGGACATTCCCCACCTGCTGGGTTGGAGCACTGAGCAGCAGAGATGGAGATCCCACGTAAAAAAAAGTGGCATTTCTTAGACACAAATGGTGTTTAGATTCTGATCTTGGTTGGTGAGAGGAGTAAGGGAAGATGAAGGAGCAGAAGGAGGAGAAAGTAAAACGGTGCTGAGCAGGTATCACGTGCTGGTAGGGCAAGGGTTAAACATGACAAACTCGAAGATAGAGCTGGGCAAACAAAATAACAGGCTCTTTGTTGTATGAAGTCATATGAGCAAGTAACCAAAGACACCCCTAACTAACTATACTCCCCTGTCCCCAGGTTATTAGAGCACATCAAGCTTTGCCTCTACTTACCCCATCCAGCACACAGCTGAGGACAAAAAAGCTACACTGTCCCACCTGCCTTAAAAAGAAATCAGCTTGAACATTACAACAGCTCCATCCCACAGCCATGCTCTGATGCCAGGATCAACACACAGGTGGTCTGCCTTGCCCTGCTCCCACCACTGCACCCTGGCAGCTCAGCACCCTGCAGCCAGAGCATCCTGCAGGCTTCCCTGCCTCCTGGCTCTGCATGGACACATGTTCTCCCAACCAAATGACCTCATCTGGGCTGGATTGAGCCTTCTAACTCAAAATAAATACAGCACATAGGAACTGGCAGTGATTTTCAAAGATTTAAGTTGGGTCCTTCTCAATTTTCACTCAGCACTTTATACATTTTTTTTCTGCTATGAAATTGGGAGCATTTTATATTCCCTGCTCCAATACATATTTTATAAACCTGCCTCTCATGCAGTTAATATTTCGGTTCCAAAGTTAACTGGTTAAAACATATATTAATAGATTTGGCATGGAAAAAAAAAAAAAAGGAAAAGAAGAAAAAAAGGCAGGTGAAAGAAATTCTTGGGGGAAGAAAAATAGCAGTGGTGTTTGGAATGGCTCTGGAGCCAAGACAGCAAACCTGGTCTTTTTAATGGGACCACCCAAGTGAGAAAGACCTTAAGCTCTTACTCACGTGTGTTATGTTCATTGCAGTGTAATTCAAAGTCCAGAGGGCAGTTACAAAAAGTAGTAGTGGGGTTTATTAAGGGCTTAGCAGATGAAACAAAGTGCTGGGCTCCCACCAAAGGCCATTCCCAAATTTTCCAGCAGAATATAATGTGATCTCAAGTCTGGTTCACCAAACACAGGGGCAGGAAGACTGGAACAACCTGTCACTGACTGTGCTGCTGGAACAACCTGTCACTGACTGCCTGGACTTTGCATAAGTCAACCATGGTTCATGAATATACGTGAATATATGTGAATATACGTGTTGAGATGTTTCCAGAGGTAACATCACCTCCTCTAAGCACATTTCTGAGATCCAAAGCAAACAAAATCCCAACAAACCCCAGCACCCATTCTGAAGGCCTCTAAACAGAACAACATTTGAGGTTGTGGTATTTTGTCCAAACAAGAACCCATACAGGAATCTTAATTATTTAAAAATAATTACTTAATTCAACACCAAACATTTATGTGCTATGAATTGTTCAGTTGGGTTGGTTGAGTCAGATCTAAGGTTCATTTCCAGGTCATAATTAAAAATATTACCAGCGAGGGAAATGCTTATGATGTTGCAAGTGCCAAGATAAGAGAAACTAAGAAGTAATAAAGGAAAGAGAAGTTTAGAGAGCCACTTTAAAAAGAGAAGTGGATGGAGATAGAACAGAGCTCCCAGCAATGGCAAAGCTCAAAACTGAGTTCTTAGGTTACTTGCTCCTATTGCTTTCTCCAGCCCAGCTGAAACACCCCCATCAGCAAAATCCTGCCACTAGATTTAGGTATGGCATCTCCAAGGACAGAGCAACATGTGCAGGACTGTCTGTATCAGTATCCTTTCTCCCTGGGATTACACTGTTTGTATCCTAGCCTCTAGGAAAGAGGATGATTGATGTATAACAGTAGAGGAGGAGGGAGACTATTGGGAGGGGCAGGAGATGGCAAAATCTGGTGCCCAACATGAAACATTTAAGCCCTAAACTTCTGGGGGGTTATGATCGTACCCTGCAGTGTTGCTATTTTTTTTTTTGCCACAGAATTAAAAAGAAGGACTTTTCCTGGTGTCACTGCAGGCCACAGAGGATAAATCCAAATGACAGGGCTTAAGTTATGAATATGGGGAATTAGAGATGAGAAGCAAAGAAGCTTATAATGACTCTCCCTTTTGCTCTTTGGATTGCAAGCTTCAGTATTGATTTTGAAATGCCCTGTTTTCATCCTAACAGCTTCTTGAAAATGCAGCTTGAGAGTTTCTTCACCTTGCAGCCTCTTCAGCATGATTTGATAATGATAAAAAGAGAACACAAAAGCTTTTGCATCAGATATTATGATATTCATTCATCCCCTTGTTTTCTAAGCACGACCACTGACCTGCTGAGAGGGTGTTGAGAGAGATTTCAATTAACTTCTTTATGAGGATAGCCAGTGTTCAACTCAGAGCCTTTATTCCCAACAGTGTCAGTGCAGGGAGACATGGGTGCCTTGAAAACACCTCACTCATTCAGTCAGTCATCTAAAGTCCAGACACAGGAGTGCCCTGCAAAACTCCCAAAACAGCTCCAACCTTGCTGCACCAGGGAATGCAAAAGTTCCTGGAAAGAGGTTACCACCTCCTTGTCATCTTGTTCACAAAGATATTCAGCAGCCTCAGGATACTCACACAAGTCTCACCCCACAACACCACAGACAACACAAGTACCCAAATCCTTTTGTTTTCCCCTGACCAAGACATGACATGGCAAAAGATGGAGCAGCTCAGAGAGTACTGAAGAGCACACAGGGCTGACAAAGTTAATTTTATTTATCTGGGGTCTATTCTGACCCCAGATTTGAGGTGAGGCGATTACATTTCCCACTCAATTGCAAAACATTTTAGCTCTTTATAAAGTGCTTAATCTCTACTACCAAGAGAGCCAAGATGGGCATCTTTGGTGGGACAAAACACCGGGCTGCATCCCTCATAGCCTTTTCCTGTTTGCTCTCAGTGTTGTGCAGGTGGAGTCTAACTTGTTCCAAAAAGGGAGGGAAATAACTGCTCTGTCAAATAATTCACCTCCTTGGAGAGATAAGGCTGAGAAGGAAAACTGAGGTGAAATAACTTGGCTGAGTTTGTACACGAGATCAGTGCTGGAGAATGAGAGTCAATTTCCTGGCCTCCCACTCCAATACTCAGCTGCTAGATTGATCCTGCCGTCTTCCAAAAATGAACTTCGCTACTCAAGGACAGACAGTGAGGTTTCCTGTGGATTTTCACTTTCCTCTCTGTGTTTTTCCTCAACAAAAGAAAAGCCATTAATATTCAATCATTCCTGCATGTAAGATGCAGTTGCTAAAATGGTTTTGCACTTAACAGCCTCCAGTTGTAGACTAAATTGATGACACTTAAAACATGCCCAGGAGCCATAGCAGAATGATCCTATTACAGCAGTGCCTTAGTAATATTGTGTTAGTTAAGGTTATGTTGGCTGGTTCTGAGGGTTTATAACCCAGCTGTGAATATATTCTCCAGGCTGGGACCAGTTGCCAAGGGGATTTATTCCTGCAGCGAATCATATGGCTTTTTGGGTTGGTTTTTTTCTTTTCCAGCTACTTTAGATCACAATTTTGTCTGTTTCTTTTTAAGATACAACATAAAAAGAAAAAGAATAAAACATCCCTCTGTCATGAGGCTAGTAGGAGCTGTACTATATTGCAAGCTAGAGTTAACCTACCTCAGGCAATCCCTACCCCATGCCAATATCCAAGTACTCCCCAGCCTTTAACATGAAGGATATCAGTGTTGCTTTCACTGCTTTCTTTATAAGAGAGCTGAGGTTTTCCAGGAATTAAATCATGATTGGTTGTGTGGGAAACCTGTGACAGACTGAGCATCTCTGAAGGGTGAGCCAGCTCCATAGGCACTGAACCTCCTCTTTTTCCACCTGCTTTAAAGACTTTCAAACTACAGCTTGAATGATTTCTCCCCTGCACCAGGGATTTTTTATTTCTTCTACAAAGAAAATCTTGGTTACAGTTCTATTTGACAGAGCTTTCTGAGTGGTTTCCAGAAGGTAGTGTTTTAAAAAATGATTTGGCCTATAAAAGGAGACTTAAAACCCAAGGTACACACATACCTACTGTCACTTACCAAGCCAGACTCATGTGCAAGAACAAGAAAGCCATGAAGTGGGATACAGTAGGGAGTAAAAAGACATAAGGAACAAAGGCCTATTTGGATGGAGCAATGCAAAATGTTCTTCTCACCATGGTCAACCCAACAGCAGATCAAGCTCCTCAAGAGCTGGAGCTGATGGAAAATTTAACTTAATACATTTTCCATGTATAACCAGTGTCAGAACCAAATATTTGCTGAATGCAGAGCAAACATATTGGGTACAATTCCAGACAGATGACCTGCTGAAATATAGGACCTGAATTTCATTGTCTTGACATTGACTCTGGTACAATGTCAGTAAAAGGAGGGTGCAACCTGCCACCATTCTGCTAGGGTTGCATTTTGCACCCATGCTGACTGAGACAGGCGTGAAATGCTCCACAAAGCTTCGAGCACGACACTCCAACCAACAAGGCAGGTCCTGCTCTCCATCTGCCACCTTCCACAAAGCCTTTGCACTTCCCTTGCACCTCACAGCTCTCAGCAGCTCTGAGCAGGCTGCTCAGTTTGCACGAGCCTCAGAGGAGATGGGGTTTGGATTCACGTGGCATCTGTCATCTGAAAGGTGGCTGCCTGAGGCTGACCCTGCCGTGGTGTCTTCACATGCTGGCATCTGCTAAGGGGAAATGGTAACAGGACAGAGTGGGAAAGGCATCAGAGCTGGTGCTGCTCAGCCTGGAGAAGAGAAAGTTGTGTGGAGACCTCATAGCAACATTCCAATATGTGAGGGGGCCCCAGAGGGAGGTTTGACAGGGAGTCTTCTGCAGGAACTGCAGAGATAGGACAAGGAGTGAAGGGTGCGAGTTGTAAAACAAGAAATTTAGATATCAGGAAGAAAAGTTTTACTGTGAGACATTGGTACAGATTGCCCAGGGAGGTTGTGGGTACCCCAACCCTGGCAATTCTCAAAGCCAGGTTGGATAAGACTTTGAGCAATGTGGTCTGGTGGGAGGTGACTCTGCCCATGCAGGGAGGAGTTGGGAATAGATGGTCTCTAAGATCCATTCCAAACCATTAACATTCTATGATTCTATGATTCCATGAGAGGCAGCCAGAATATCAGAGGATAATGACGAAAATGGTCCTTATTACATAATTATCAAATGGACAAGTCCAAATCTTCGCCCAGGCCTTTTCCTCATCCATCTGCATGTTGCTCCTGCCTTGGCTGAGTCTCCTGATTGCAGACAAGTTGCTAAGGCAGAGGAGGGTACCGAATCACTCTTGCCCTCCCCATCCAAGCAGAGAGATCAGTGAAAACAACAAAATAGTTACTAATTCTCCCTGTGATTTTAAAGCCCAAGTTCCATAACACATCATTTTCTTCAGCTGCTTTAGCTCTCATTTAACACGCTGTTTGCCTTTGAGGAGTATAAATGACCCTTTCAAATTCAGCATTTGAGGCCAGGAATGACAATTGATAACAACAATATTTTTCATGTTAGCAACACTTTTCATTCAGAGGGCTCAAATTGGTTTTCAAAATAGTATGGCTTCCCTTCATCCAGCACCAAAATGAACCTACCTCCAAGGTGATACAAAGGACCCATCAATGCAAGGTGCCAGTAGATGGCAATTTAGGGCAGGAAGTCCAGACTTATATGTCCCACTGAAGGCAGAGGGTCAAGTAAAGTTGGCTGAAAGCATATCCTGAATAAGAGCCTGGACAAAACATCATCACCAGCTCCAACTCAGGAGGGAAAGTGCAATGGGATCATCACTCACTAGAAGAGGTCAGAGCCCCAATCTTTACGTCTTGAACTGGAGCAGGGCACTGTGTTAATGCTCACATTCAGAAGTGCCTCAAAAGAAAAAGAAAAAAGGCAATTTGCTGACTGCACTTCTGAAGCCTTTGCTGCAACAAAAAGAAAGGGCACTATGAGTTTTTTGGTCTCCCTTTTCCGGTAGAAAGGAAAGGTTCTATTGAACTTCAGTCTACACTGTGCTACACTTTACAGGAAGCCCAACCCACTCTGAAATTAATATGAACAGTAAGAGGAGACCATAAAGCGGAAAACTCTTGAAGTGAGTACAAGACTATTCATAAAATGAGTGAGAAAAGGAAATAGGTGATTATAAAAGGTCATTAGAAATGTCAGCTTACAAATGGTATTGTGTGAAGGGAGGTGTAACCCACGGCAAGACAAACCTACCACAGTTGAACTGGCAGAGGACACCCATAACTTCAATCTCTTTTGTTCAGAGGTTTACATTTAGGAAATTTCTTTCATAATACTACCACTTCAAAACTTACATAAATCCAAAGAATGGGGACAAATCCATCCAGCTTCCATTCCCAACAGATGAATGAAACGAAAAAATTTTCCCAGCCACCAGGAATTCAGATGCTCAGCAGCAGATCCAGCAATTACCTGGACAGCTGCTGTATGAAATTGGGAGGTCCTGAGAAAAGGGAGCTGGGGCATATGTTGTTCAAACACCTCTTGTCCCCAGCCAGATCCCACTCAGAGGATTCCAGCTTTTATAAAACATTTCTGAGATTAAATTTTCTGCAGCATTTTGGTTCACCAAGTGAAACTTCTTTCCCTTAGAGCAACAACAGCAGTAAGTGAATGGATGAGGGTGATCCATCTTGCTAAGTACAACACCTGAATCATGGAAAGGTGAAACACTCTGATGTGGCAGGAAGAACAAGATGCACAAGTATTACATGAGTATGTCGAACATAAAAAATTTAATTGGTTAGATAAGAGTAATGACAGAGGTATAAGGGTTGCTTTTAATAGGCACCAGATCCAAAAGGGATGTGTTTATCAGTGGTGCTATATATAACACTTCTATGAGTTCTCAGTGACTGGAACACTTTCCTACAGTCCAAGTTCTTTGTATGATCTTCTACCCTGCTTTATTATACCAACAAAGTATTTTTAAGAGCCCTTTACTACCCAGATACCACAGATATTTAACAGTCTCTCTTTAAATTTTACTTCTTGTTTTAGCTCTTTAAAACCTGTGCAGAATCCAATGATTTTTTTCAAGCAGAGATTCAAACTCTGCCATAAATGTGGGCACAGGAGATGGTGGACAGCATACACTCACTCCTACAAGTCTCTTCTCCTGCTTAATTCCACCCATGTAATTCCAAGTTAGCCAATGCTTTCACTTATTTTTATTACTCTTATTTCTTTTAGCTGAGAGAAACATTAACTGAGCGGGTGTGATCCAGATTTGCTCATATGAAGTACAGGAGCCTTTGCACTCCTTCATTTCATGCCTCAGTGCATTTCTTGCTAACAAGTGGAAGAAATGCAATGGGAGGGCCAGCAAAGCTTAGGCAGATTCTCCAAAATTTGGTCTCAGCCATCTGCTATGCCCTCGGCAGATATAACAGTGCTGGCTGCCAAAGGAACTTAGCTCTGACACAATTCAGCCCAGGACAGTTAGCTATTTAAAGAGGAGGGTTTATTTTACACACTTTCCACCCTCCTCCCCTACAACCTCCTACCCTGGTTTTTTAAGATGGGAAATTATCAGTAGCCCTGAACATGTAAAATTTCACAGCAGCTTACCAGACCATTTGTATTGGTCCCTTCATCTTTGCTGTTACTTTTATTCTTCTATAAATTCCTTCAACCATTGAACAGTGTTATTCCCACAACAATTTTGGCAAAGATCAAAATAAAGTAGCAGGTTTACTCCAATTTTCTACTGCTACCAACCAGGTAGTGAAGAGGTGGATGGAGACAAAAGATGTTTTCCTTTTCTTTTCTGTCCTAAAGGATTTTGTCCTGGAATTCCACACAGCCAGTGAAAATATTTTAAAAAGTAATTAAGGTGGACTTTGTGGGGTGAGAAGGTTTTGAAGATTGGTTTCAGTCCAGTACTTAAGTCATTGTGCTTTTGCTGAAACAATGACAACATCAATGGATAGCACAGCCTCACCTTTTTAAAAAGAACCTGAGGGAAATAATTATGAATTAAACTACTACCAGAATAATTATGAATTAAACTGCTGTTTACTCTCAGCAGACCTCTGGTGACTGAAAGCTCTGTTCTGACATAGATATGTATATATAATTCTGCAAACCCCAGCCCAGTGACTTGGAGAGAGAAGTTTGACTTCTCACAACTGTTTTGCACAAGATGAACATCACCACATGCCTCACCTCAACACACAGTGTTTTCTTCAAGGAATCCAGAAATCCTCAGAAAGGGTGCTTGATTTAGGCTCTGCTTGGTGCCACTGAAGTCCCTGAGAGCTAAGCTCTTGGTTAGTCTCAACAGCTGTTGAATCCTGCTGTAACCAGGATCTTAAAATGGATCTTAAAATCCTATCCTTGCAGGGACTGCACATGCATTAGATTATACTGAAATCTACTTCGGTTTGAAAAGAAAAACAAATTAGCAGACAAACAAAAAAAAAAGTCTGAGAGAGATTATTTAATCCCTAACACTGAGTTCAACCTTTGGAAAGAGTCAAAATCTCGTGAGGCTTCAGGGGAAAGGAGGACACTCAGATGAGGCCGAAGCAGCCCACAGGGGAAGCTGCCTATTTCATTTCTGGAACATGGGCCATGTGCATCTATTTTTAGCTTTGAACTGAGTTCCTCTGCCTCCTGCCAGAAGTCCTGAGCCCTGTGCTGGTGCAATGAAAGCAGTGGCTCAGCCATTCTCTAATAGCTTTTACTTCTTAATAAAGAGCAGCACTTAGGCAAAAGATGAGGTTACTGTCGGAGGGGTCATGATTAATAATGATTAATCTGATCCTTGCCAACATGAACTGGATCCACCATTCACTAAATAATTACTCTGCAGCATGGATACCATTTCCAGAGGAGGCACATGTTTGTCGTATTAAAACCAAGACCAAACACGGGGAAGGAAAAGGGGATCTGGCTTCTCAGGAACCACGAGAAAAGTTAAGCAAAGAGGGGGGAAAAAAAAAAACAAACCCTACATCAACAACTGCAAATCAAAGTACAAAAGCAGTTAAACACTGATGAGTCACCCACTTTTGGGGAGAAGCAGTGGAAAGCAAATAAAACTAAACCCTCAGAAGGGAAAGCTGCACGTGCTGAGGATATGGTGCACTCTGCTACTTCTGGCTCTTAACCTTATGCATAACTCTAATATGCACATTATTTGCCCACCCACACATTTCCCTCCTGTTCTTAAATTACATTTTTGTTTTCCTCAGAAAGCACACAAATGAAATTGCTCCCTGGGAAACATCTTTCCTTCTTTATGTTAGTATGCTACTTGGCACAAGGAAATCCTAGTCCAGGACTGTCATTCTTAAACAACAATGCATCTCAAATAATAAGGAACATTATAACTTTATAACATTATGGGGAAGCATAAACTAATGGGAATTTAATAAGCACTCCAAAGGGCATATATGAACCTTACAGCAGGATGCTTGTGGTGCAGAGACTTGGTTCTGGGCCTCAGAGCATGGATAAATTTTACTCCCACAAAGCACACAAACAAGAAGCAATGGTGCCAAAGGCAGACAAGGATATAGGGGTTTTGCTTGCAAGAGGTGACCTGATCTGGGGTCTCTCCATCATCTTGCTTCACTGACCCGAAGCTTCCTCGAGACCATCCACGGGGGATGATACTCTAGTTCTCCAGTGCACTCAGCTCTGTTCCCTTTGAGGTTTTCAAAGCTTTGGTGGGATTTATATGGCACTGTTTTCCCTACCACATCATCATGCAGGGTTTGATTTGGGCTGGGATACCACAACACAGACCACCATTGCCTCTCCTGGTCTGGTGCAAATCCAACAGGAAGGTTGGGTTCTTTGCACCTGTTGCGAAATCCCAGCCCTGTGTAAGCCCGTTTGGACTTCTACCCTTGACAGGTCCAGATTTTACACACTGGTGACTTGCAACATGGAAAATAGTTGGTGTCTTTGCCAAGCTCAGGGAAGCAGGGCGCAGGTCAAGAAGTGCCATTGCTTTTAGAGGCATCCTGGAGAATCAAAGAATCACAGAATGTTCTAATTTGAAAGGGTCCCACTAAGGTCATCAAGTGCAACTCTTAGCCCTGCACAGACACCCCAACAATCCCACCCTGTGCATCCCTGAGAGTGGAGTCTAAACTCTCCTGGAGCTCTGGCAGCCTCGGGGCTGTGCCCATTTCCTGGGGAGCCTGGGCAGTGCCAGCACCCTCTGGGGGAAGAGCCTTTCCCTGATATCCAACCTAAATCTTCTCTGATTCCGCTTCATGCTGTTTCCTCAAGTCCTGTCTGCTCACAAGAGTGAAGAGATCAGTGTCTGCGCCTCCTCTTCCCCTCACAAGGAAATTTTAACTACAATGAGGTCTTCCCTAAGTCTCCTCCAGACTGAAGTAAGAAATGTTTGTAAATTAAATCCTTGGCAATGAGGTTATGATTTGATTCAGCTGGGGCAGTGTGTTTAGGATTTTTTTGCTAGTTTCCAAATTCACTTGAAGGAATGAAAAAAAAATAAGCTCTTCATCTTTCACAAAAATTTCAGCTGAAAAGTAGTTGGTGACTTTAAAACCAAGCCTTTAAATACCTAATGGTACAAAAACCACATATCTGTTAATTCATATATTCATGCAAATGAAAACAAAGTTGCATTTTCATAAAACTTTACAGAGGCACCAGAGTGAAACACAAAGCAACGTAGGGAAAAAAACAAAAAGAAGAAAAATAAAAAGGTCCCAACAACAATAACAGTAATGAAGGTAAATCTTTACAATCTGAGACAGGGTGCAGGAGGTAGGGGTAGAGCTCTACAAACAAAACTAAATCCAGTGTACTGTTTTTCCCCTTCACAAAGTGAAACAAGCTGCTCCTAAAAAAATGCTTCCTTGGTTTTCTGGCAATTAGTGTCCTGGAGGATTAGCCTACAATCATCGGCAAGTGTTTGCCTTTCCCAGCCGATGTCACCATAGAAGTCTGTGTTTATCTACAAGGCCCAGGGGATAATTTATACGCTGAGCTGAGGTCCTGCATTCACAGACAAATGTTCCACACTGCCACCCACCCTCCTCTACTAGCTTCCTCTCCATCTACCTCCTATCCCCTGAAATATAGACAGGACCCTGCCAGGAGCATGAAGAATGAGCTTTACAGCCTCTGAAGCAAGCACTTGCCCAACAGTTTATGTTGATACAGCAAATAAAGAAGTACTGATATGGTCAACACATCATCAGGCATCAAAAATAAGATTTCAGGAAGTAACTGAACACAAAAAATATTTTATCACTGTTCCAGAAACCATCAAAGAAAATAGGATATTTTTTTCCCCTCTGAAAACTGTTGCCTACACTCTAATTAAAATACTTCTATTTGTGAGTTTGAGGTCTACTACCCAGGGTTTGCTAGAGATATTGCTTTGTAAAACCTCTCTGCAATCAAAATCTTCCAACTTGATCTCTAATCAATTCTACCAGAGCTTTAACGGTGTTCTGGTCCCCCTAAAATAATTCAACCAGAGTACATCAAAATGTAAAAGATTAAGATTAGTAAGAGTGCTTATTTCTAAATTAATTTCCCCCTGATGTGTTAGAACCTCAAAATGAGAATATTAAGCTTTGAGAGAATGGGAAGCTAGTCTTTTAAAGAGAAGTAGAATGAATCCTTGTCTTGATGGTAAATTGATGATATAGCTCATAACAATTAATTTGTTAATTTGAAAATTCTAATAAAAGCACCTAAGCAAAAACAAAGCAAACCAATGAAAGACTTAATTCTAAAAAGAATTTGTAAGTGTGACCAACATTCCTCACAACAAAGAATACTGCAGAGCAGGTATATTGATAGATGGATAGGTTTATAGATAAGATAGATCTGTTCTTAAATCTCAAACATTAACAAAGCAAGGCTTTGAGACACTATTATTAATTAAAGTTGACAAACAGGCATGTTGAAGGTGAAAAACGCTTTTCTTTCTGATAATTCATCTCTTTTTCCCTTCAGGAAACTATCAGGAGTTTCTGGAAATTCATGGACACAGTTGGAATCTGCCCCAGGTCTAAACCCAGTCACAGGCTGTCCTCAAGATACATTAGAGAGCAAAGTTATTTGGTAATTGAGACCAGTTTCTTCACTCTGCCACATTTAACATTGGGTGACCTGATTTTATAAAATGTTTATGCTCAAACCAAATTTTGTTTCATCTTTGGAAAAAATGATCTCCAGATTCAAACTCATCTTTAGCTACAAAGAAAGGAGGCCATAAGGACTGAAAAAAAAAATTGCATTGGATGAACTTGGCTAGTCTAAATAAGTGCCAAGAGGTAGGGGGAAGGAAGAGACCACCAGCTGGCTGTTATTCCAAGCACAGTCCATCTCACTTGCAATTACTGAACCCTACCAGTGATCCCACCAATGTCAATTTGACCAATTTTAGAATAAGGGGCCATTCATTCCAAGTAATGAATATTGAAACCTGGCCATCGGTTTGTGAACAAATGTCATGAGGAACCCCAATAAAGAATGCCCTTGTGATGGTGTCACTTCAGAACAAAAGCATGCAATGAGCTACCACCCATCCAGGCAGCTACAGTAGGAGACCAAAGGTTGCATGCATTTAGCCAGCAAGGAAAAGCAATGTTCTTTAAGACAGGCATTGCCTGGAGTGGATTCTTATAAAGAAACAGAATTCATGAATAAATAAACCAGATGGGAATAAGCCAGACTAGGGAATTCACATCTCCTAGTGCAATGAATCCCCAACCTTGCTTGAGGGTTTTTCTACAAGTAACAAACACAAAAACATTAATGTTGTACCATTGTCAATCATGCCAAGGACTCTGTTTGTGTCCAGGAATTCTGATATGCAACAACGCATATCAAATCCACCAGACATTGAGACATTCTTAGATTTCACCAGTTAAGGTACATATTGACTGACCTGATCTGAGTCTTTCACTTGAGAATTTTTCCCTTTTCTGCAACCACAACTCATAAGCAGTTTTGAATCTCCAATGACTTTTCCCTATAAGAGATAAGGAAGGAAAAACATCAGCACAATCTGAACCACTGAAAACTAAGAGGCTTGTATTTGTGATCAGGAGCAGGGGAAGAAAGAGCAGACTGTGGACTCTTCTTGTGCTGCTGGGAGGTTCACTTTCTCAGAGGGGGAGCTCCCAGTCTGCCAAGAAGACTTCCCCAAGGGATAATATCCCAACATTAGGGAAGTCATACAGGGGCAGAAGGAAGGCAAGGTGTGTGGAAAACAACAGTGGGAAAGCAAAGCTGAAAAGAAACATGTTATTTTACCCCATGGTTTTCATACACTTGCATGAACAGAAACATGTCTAGCATACCCACCCAGTACGAATAACAAACAGCAGTGACTTGTGGAAAAGCTCATACACTACCTCTTCTGTTCACCTTTACCAAATTAATGCCTACTTGCTTCTGATGTGCCCAGATTTGGGGAAATAAAGCCTTCAGGAGAGACTTGCTCTCAGTAGAACAATGGGTCCACATCACCCATGGTAAACCCGTGCCAGGAATCCAAGAGCACACTCTCACCTAACACTGCTGGTGCAGACTCTGCAATGTCTGTGACATAGACTCATAGAATGTTTGGGTTGGAAGGGACCTTAGAAATCACCCTGTTCTACCTGCTGCCATGGGCAGGGACATATTCCCCTCAACAGGTTGCTCCAAGCTTTGTCTAATCTGGTCTTGGACACTTCCAGGGACTGACGCTCAAACCAACAGAGATTTGCAAAGAAACAGAGTCCACTCATTCTCCTTTTACCTGTAACCAGCAGTCTGAGATAGAAGCTGACCTCAGACACCTTTACTTTTGTTGAAAACCCATCAGACTGACTGAATATGATCCAAGCAGCAAGGTTACTCATGTTAACAGGGCTCTTTTCTGGGGATTATTTGTCACTTTGGTTCTTCACCAAAGTATTTTTGTTGCTTATCAAACCTGAACATCTTGATAAATCACCATGGCAGAAAGGAAGTAGGATTCCAGACTTGGTCAAAATGCTGCTTGAATTTAAACTGTGTGGGGTCAAAATGAGCCAGTGAAGTCTCCACAAATGCATCACAATTACTTGTTTTTCCATAGGCATGCACACAAAGACATTGCCTACTTCCAGACTTTTGCTGTCCACAGCTGAAAAATAAACACTCTTGGCATCTGCTGGGGAATGGAGGGACAATCTGCTCATGTTCAGCCATGAAGAGTCATGAGATTTCAGCAGGATTAATTTATACAGAAAAGAAGATCCCAACACAGTCAGTGAGTTTAGCCAAGTGGAAGTGCTCTGCCCTAAATGATGAGGAAGGGAAAGGGCACAATTAAAAGGCATTGCAGCCATTGCTCAATGTCAGGGCACAGCAGAGAGATGACCCTTGGGGGCAGGAATTAAAAACAGGCAGATAAACTTTTGGTCACCTTGGGAGAGTCTGCAACCTGCCAGGTGTGGAGAGGTCTCTTACTTGGTGAGCTCAGCATCTCACAAATCTCAGCAAGGTCAGATAATGTGCAGAAAATATCTTTTTTTCTTTTTCCAAAACAGAAGCTGGGGAAAAACTTCGACACTGAAAAGGTTGTACTGATACCTAATCTGATAACTACCCAAAATGCCTTATGTTTGGGCTGCTGATTACAAACTGGCAAACTCTGAGGTTTTCAGGGGACTTCTTCCAGCTGGCCCCCTCTGCCTATGACTCCCATCTGTGAAAGGTGTTTCACTCTTGCCCCGTTGCTACAGTCCTTCAACAACTGGTCTGTAATCTATTAAAGTATTTTTTTTTTTTTCCTCAGAAAGAAGTGCTTAAACTGTAAGTTAAAGCAAGTGTATTAAAATGCTGTGTTAGAGAGAGGAAACAGAGGCACAGGGACAGATCCCTTTGGCTAACCACAGAGTATCTTCCAGACACCCCACAGCATATGAGACAAGTTGGAACTATAAAAAGAACTAGAAAAAGACTCACACATTTCCCAAAAGGCCACTGGATGCCTTGGGGAGGCTATAGCATAAACATACACTTGTGGTAAGGAAACTATATGTCTCATAGGTGGTCAGCTTATCCCACTGTCCACTGCAAAGATGTTATGTCAAATAAGATAATCCAACCCTTCTTTAATCACAAGCCAAGGGAAAAAACCTCCCATTTTTAGACCCTTCTTATGGGTCTAATGCCACCTGAGCTCATGGCAGACCATGGCCATATTCTCCTGCCCAAAAAGAAGTATCACCAGTTTTATTTGACAGAGAGACATCACAAGATGTTGCCCATAACCTCCTGGAAAATCAAGAGTACAAAGGAAATATGAACCCAAAACTTCAGAGTTTTTTTGCTTTCCTCTGACAAGAATGAAGGGGCTCTTCAATTCCCTAAGAAAACCCAAATGAAAGTAATGCACTGATAAATAATCCCACCTCCTTTTCCAGCTGCAGATGCACCTCTCTTAATGTGCTTTGGATGAATGAGCTACTACCTCCACCTTATTTTAGGAAAGCTCCTTATGAGCAGATGATTAATTTGCAGATAGGTGTCTAACATTAGGCAGCTAAGTTGAAAGGCAAAAGGGAAAAAAAAAAAAGCATATGGACAACATTTGCAGCCAGTCGCAACTCTGTTCCAGAGCAGATGGAGGCCTTGTCATTCAGGGGTTTCCTCACATACACCAAGCAGTTCAGTGGGGATAGGGAAAGGGGCTTCTGTTTGGATGCTTCTGTCTGGAACCAGATTAGAGGAAAGCATGCTTTTCCACAGCACATGCCTTGTGTTACATTAAACATGCATGTGCAACTTCAGCTTTTATTCAGCGATCTGAAACAGAGCCCTACAGGGTGCTAAGGGTTAGTGAGTTTTTGTTTGTTTATCTGTATGTTATTTTACAGTTTCTAGTGCCCAAGGAGTTCGTTAAGAAATTAAAACACCTCGCTGGGGCTATCCTGCTGTGGTTGTTGCCTCCTAATATTTCCCTCCTTCCTTCGTCCAGCAGTGCTTGATGCTCACAGGGGAAAGAGAGAGCACCAAAAAGAGAGCAGCCTCATCTGACTGGGTGTAGACCAAAGTCTTAATTCATTGAGAATAATTTCTGTGTTTCCTGGCTTTTTGATAACATGAGGTGCTATTGTTTAGAAGCAGGTAGGCACAAGGTTTTCCAACAGGGAAGATTGCTTTGCCTTCTGCTGATTCACATCCACTGCCAGACATCACCCTTCCCAAGGCAAAAGAGCAAGAAGGCTCCTTGACATATGTCCTGTTATCCACCTCTTACAGGGAATCTGGCTGGCCTCACCCACCTCCTTGCACCATGGGCTCCAGCAGTTGGCCAAAGTTTGCAGAAAAAGAAAAAAAAAAACCCGTAATAATAGTAACAGGCTTAATTATCTCAGCTGCGCGGGTGACAGGAGCTGAGCAGTTGCCAGTTTTAACAGCCTGTGGTTGAGAAAAACTGAACTGCATCACCCAGAAGTCAAATGAGGGTCGGTCACAACTCGTTTCACGCCAGCAGCTCCAGGGGAGGCGCAGGGCACACACAAATCACTGCGGCGTTGCCCAGAGCCATCCCGTGTGGAGCTGCCAGCCCCGCTTAAAGGAGTCAGACACGAGGCACATGGCACCAGCCGGCCTCCAGGGAGCTGCCAGGCTCTGTGCTCTGGAGTTGCTGGCTGGGATTAACAGTAGGATCCTGTCTTCCAAGTCTGTGGCCGGAAAGCTCAGCTCCAGAGGTGGGCTTGGCTTAGCACTGTGCCATGCACCTTGCAGAAGCTGACAGGTCCAGCTGGGCTCTAACCTGCTTGGTTTTCATTAGCCTTTTTCTATTTTGAGCAACAGCAATTGAAAATCATGGAAGCAGCTTTTTCCCTAGGGATCTGGCACAACCACTCAGAGGGTGGTCGGGCACTGGAACCACCCCAGAGAAGGCCTCAAGTCTGACAGAGTCCAAAAAGCATTTGGACAAGGTTCTTAGGCACACAGTGTGATCCTTGGGGCTGTCCTATGCAGGGCCAGGACTTGGACTCAATGATCCTTGTGAGTCCCTTCCAACATGGGATGTCATTCTTTGAGTCTATATATGGCACTGCAACAGCAAACTCTAAAAATCCCCCTGGCTGCATAAACACCATTAGGAAGAACAACACATTCAGTGTTTGTTATGTTTTTTTTGCTGCTCTGTCAGGGTGATCCACACATTTTGAAGAACCAGTACCCAAGTGCCTACAGTGGTAGAGTGGGAGAGAAGGGGGGAAAGGAAGGGAAACAAGAACTGAATCCAAGGTGGAGGCAAGCAGCAGTACAACAGACAGCTGGTGTTTGGGTGGTGGTAAATCACCCTGAAATGAGCCTCTTCCCTCAGCTCAATGAGGCCTAAACAACAAAGGAAGGCACAGCTTGCAGCCGGACAGCCTGCTAGCCAACCACAGACACACATGACAGCTTCATTCAGGAGCCCGGAGTCAATACAAAAGCTCCGAAATCAATCCGACATCCTGCGACCTCAAACAATGCGCCAAATCTTCTCAGAATTGGAGCCCCAAATGAGGGGGAGCAGCATTCAAGGGAGATCAAAACGCAGGGCTGGCATTGAAAGGGACTAAAAAGGAGAAGAATGTTCCCAGTTTATTAATGGTGAGGTCTGGCCGGCTGCATCCCAGCCACCATAGGTTACGTTCATTAAAGGGCAGCGCTTTGCACGCATTATGCAGAGTGCCTGGAGAGTATGTGTTGTGTGCGTGTGTCCGCCAGCGTGCCCCTCACTTGCTAGAGATCAGGATGTGCCTTTCTGCTTAGCACTGCTGTCTCCATCAGAAATTCCTCCTGTGTGAACTGCAAACGGGGTTTTTTCCCACTTGAGCGACTGTATGGGCACAGACGCACACACGTACACTCTCTCTCTCTCATCCCTGAGCTTGAAAAGCATAAAGGAACTCAGACAGACTCTTTCCAACTTAAAAAAAAAAAAAAAAAAAAAGGAAAGGGAAAAAAAAAGACAACATTTCACATCCCCTTCCCTCCTGGCTATACTTTCAGCTCATACACACAAAATCTATTACAAAAGACCAAAGCATTATGTGATTGCCACTACTGCTGATGGAGTTGATTGCTCCATAAACCCCACTCCTAACATGCCATAAAAGACTTGGTCCCACAGCACAACAAATCCACAAAGGAGGGCAAAGGAAAAAAAAAGAAAATCTGCTTCAGTCCCTGGAGTTGTCCCCTCCGGGCAGGATTGCCCCTGCTGGGGTAGTTTCACTTGCAGAATCTGTCTTGCAGCACTACACAAAAATTGCACCCTTCCCCCTTCAGCAACAAAAAGGCCAAGCAAATCCTTTTTATCAGCTTCCCTTTGAAGGCAGGTGGAAAAGTATAATATAGACATACACAGGGAAAAAAAAAATGCCATTTGCAAAAGTACTGTTTGGATTTGCCTGTCCTAATTATCTTTTTTTTCAGCTGCCACATTTAAAAGAATAAGACCTTGAAAGTTTTCTCCTTCTCAGATGCTTAGTCCAAGATGAAGGGCTTGCTAGAGGAGGTCAGACTTGAAAAATATTTCTCTTTTTGTGCTGAAATGTAAGCAGATGAAGAGAAAGGACTGAAATTTTCAAAGATATCTATGGGTCTTGATGCACATTTCCCATGAGTTTTTACTGAAGACATGTCAAAGCCTAATCACCTGTGCTTTTCATGTGTCACACTGATCTGACATTCAGAACAGACATGGCTGAAGAAGTGAGAAAGCGTTCTCAAATTTGGAGAACCTTAGACAAACAGAAACTGAAAACATTAAGTGTTCCACAGGATGCAGCAAGTCCCATATATTTTATCTCAAAATTAGGGGGAAAAAACCTAGAAAAATCGTGCAGGCTCCATCCCTGGAAGTGTTCAAGGCCAGGTTGGATGGGGCTGTGAGCAACCTGGTCTAGTGGAAGGTGCCCTTGCCCATGGCAGGATGTTGAAACCAGATGATCTTTAAGGTCCCTTCCAACCCATATTGTTCTGTGATTCTATTAAATGAATGTTAAGGGTCCACAAAATATGCCTATTCCCACTTATTCACTTTCACAAGACTACACGGTTATTGTGACCCCTCTGGACTCTTTGAAGACCAAAAGTATGACCTCTGTCTCCTCCTTTGAGAAGAGATCTCAAATTTTACTCTGTGGCAAGGTCATCCAGATGCAAGAGGGCAACTGGGCAAAGACAAATGCAGCAGATGCAAACAAACAGCTTTTTTGAGGTAGGATGGAAGGTCACCTCTAAGGGCAAGACAGGATGGGGTGATGTCCAAACCCAGGCAAGAAAACTGGAGCAGTCCTCACCTTGTTTACCAACAGTAAGTCAAAAAACCTCTCCAGTAGCATTTGTAGAGGAAAACTACATCCAGTGTGGGTGAGTGCCCAAATATGTGCTAGATGAATGCCAGGAAATTATGGAGGCTGCAACAATTACTAGCATTGCAGATGAAACAGAGTCTGCAGGGATCAAATGGAAAAAGATTCAAAATTAGGCTTTTTTTGTGAGTGTAATATAAGTGGAAACTTTTTTTTCAGATAACTAGTGAGTCTAAATGTACGGTTTTCAAATTCAGGAAAACTGAGCTCTTATTTGGATGAACTGCCTTTTGTGTTTTGTTTTGTTTTATCTTGCCTGCTTTAAACTCTGCTATTTAAATAATTTAACAATCTATCTTAAATATTTCACCAATAAATCACAGGCTTGTGTTTCTATTTCATGTTAAAACTAATCAGTGGAGGAAGGCCTGAGCTGTAAGTTAAAATTCTGCTCCACCAAGCCAGTGATGCATTATCATTTCTCTGCAGAATCTCTAGTGAATAAAAACTTCTCTGCAGAATTAAAACCATATAAAAAGTTCTTTGTGCAGGCTTAGAACGCAACTGCTGCCCAGGATCATCTGCATCCTACCAACAGAATCAGGATTTCCAGAGCTAATTGGTTTGTACAGTTTTCCCACCCTGGCAAGCTCAAGCATGGAGCTCACAGCTGAATCTCAGGCATGGGCACATCGAGATGGAGTCCCACCCACCAGTAGGATGCTGATAACATGGACAGAGCTCCAAATGGTCCATGTGTGTGACGATTGTATTGGGATTCCATGCTTGTTCCCATCAAAGAGGAGCAAACAGAACATAATTATGATGTTGTTGGCCAAAATGGGTATTTTTTAAGAAAACCCCTAGAATTAAGGTGTTGAGAACACTTACCAAGGAACACCAAACCCACTAAGCAGGAGTAAGACTTCTCAAGTTCCTAAATTGTGTAGCCATTTTGAACTACATTTAAATGAAGCTGAGATTCAAAAGCAACACATTTACAAAAAGTAAGAAAAATACACCTACCTCTCCTCACTCTCTACCAAAGTCTGAGTACTTCAACACAAAGACAGGAAGTCTCACATATCTATAATTCAGTGCAATTCCCTCTAATTTTCTTCCTAAATCTTTTAGGACACATTTAAGGCAAGACTCCCTTTGGTCTTAGTCAACAAAATCCAAAATGCATGAACAATGTGAATAGATAGCCAGAAACTGATAGCTTGCACATTGAATCCAAAAGGTAAATTGAGACAGAGAAAAAAGAAGGCCAAAACAGAAGTGAAGGGGAAAGGAGAATCACTGTCTACTACATTGTTATTAAGCTGCCTTTAATTTTGTTTTGTGTCAACTTTTTGTTTTGTTTCAAAACTTTAAAAGCTATGCCTTTTGCTTCAAAGGACTATTTAGTGGGTGATCTCACTTTGATGCCCATAGGAGCAAAACATACACAATCCTATTTGCAAAGGAAAAAAACCATCTAGGCAGCACGACTCCTCTTCTGCAGCTGGGCAAAAAAACCTCCACATCCCAGGTCCTAAACCTGGCTGGAGCTTGCCTGGGACAGGGGGAGTGAGATGGAAATCGGAGACATCTTCTCCTCCTCCTCCTCCTCCTTGTTTGAGGCAGACATCCCCATCTCTCCTTCCCATGTGCAGCCAACAAGACTTCCTGCACTAACTGACTCGGAAACAGCTAATTTACTGCTTTGTGTCAGGAATGCAGCCAAGGTTTCAGTCCCCTGTGCCCTGGACTCCTCTCAGCTGGGCTGCTTCATCTCAAAAAGGGTCTTCCCTTCCTCCTGCCCCTCCCCGGCAACACACACTCCTCCTCCTCTTCTGCTTTTGTAACTTATCTCCCTGCAAGCCACTTCCCAACAGGAGCTGAAATTAAACAGGCTGCCCATATGCCATGGCTCACTTGTTGTCTGTTCCTCTCACTGCCATCTGGCCTATTTGCTCAGCCAAAGAGAAAAACAAAAATAGTGAAAAAAAGAAAAAAAGAAAAAAGAAGAAAATAAAATAAAATACAAGATAAAGGTGGGGGGGAATAAGGAAAAGAAAAAAGATAAATCCAGACACAATGAAGACGGTGAGGGAGGTGATGATGCTGTCTCTCACATCTGCTCCTTGGCCAGGCTCCCAGATAGATCAGTAATGGAGAGCAGTAGAACCAGTGACAATTAACCCAAACATAGCCCTGTTTATTTAACCTGTTCACAAAGATCAATCCATGTGCTGCTCTCCTGGCAAGGAGGCACCACACTCCAGCAAGGAGATTCACACTGAGAGCCATCAAGCCAGAGGAGGAAAAGGGAGATCCTCATCTCCTGAACTGGGCTGGCAGATTCTTCAGGAAATGAGGACTGTGATGCTGGGCTAAGATTTTCTTTAACTCTCCAAGTCACCTTATTTTTTCCTATAGTAGCATAGGCTAGAGCAAGGGGAGATGGGACTATGAGCTGGGGGGGGGAAGTTGCATTGGATTTTGATGCACCTTAACTTCCCAAGCTCCTGACCCTGCAAAACCAGAGGAAAATAAAGAAAGACAGTGGCAATAAAGACATGAGAAAAGAAAAATATAAAGTTTTCCTAAAATACACCATTATTTTCACACTGCATCTTTAAAAAAATCGTGCCTGGAAAGTGCAGACAGCAGGGATTTTTGTTTTTTATCTTTTTGAAAAGGGAAAAAGGAAAGAGGATGGCTCAAGGAACTGCATGGCTTGCCATCACAAAACATTGTGGCAGGGTGGGAGTAAGTCTGTGGGCAAAACAGAAGTGATGTTTGTTTTTCAAGCTGAAATGAAAACTTCAAGGTTAAAAAAAGAAATAGATTAGCCTGAGAAATAGTTTTCTAAACCAGACAACTACAAAGCTATTTAAACAGCAGAGTGAAAAAGGGAGTAAGAAAACTACTTTTTCAACACCTTTTACTGATTTTTGTTTTTCTCTTTTATTTTTTTTAACTTTTAGTGAGATGTTGCATACCTGTGCAGATGGGTGCCAAAAGCCATACGGCTGGTTCCTCTGGAGGCAAACCCCACTGAGCCATGAGATGATGATAATTACCACCAGAGCTGCATGAGATCATGCAGGGGAATCCCCTGCAGGGAGAGGCGGCTGGGGAGGAAGAGCAGACCTCCCCTTTCCAAGGGTTGTGTTTGGGCACAGATGCTGCCCAGAGGGAAAGGTGTTGCACAGACTGCTAGGGAAGGAGTGCTTGGATTAGCCATGTGCCTACGTCTGAGTCCTTCCCAAACACAGAGCAGGGGAGACGATCCTCCTGAAGGCAGTACCTTCTGATTCAAGATTGTGTTTTTCCATTGCAGCCTGACCCAGCAGAACAAAACTGAAGAAATGGAATGCTTTCACTCATGATCATTCCTCTACTTGCAAGCACTGATCTTCATGACTCTGGTCTGTCTTAAGATCCCCATTTATCTACACCTGCATTTGTACGTGTAGGGAAGCAACATGCAGAGTGTGGTGAGGGTTGCTCCCAAGGAAATGTTGCACTGAGTTTTTCAGCTGTTGGTATTGTGATCCCTAATAAAGAATCAGAAAATCATAGAATGTTCTGAGTTGGAAGGGACCAACCACAAGGATCATCAAGTCCAACTCCTGGACCTTCACAGAACAACCACAAGACTGACCCCAAGATTTACACCATGTGCCTGCTACTACAGAACGACCCTTTGCCCACCCAAACAGCCCACTTGCAGTCCTCAGAAACAAGGAAGTGCTTTGTGAATGCAAAATACTTTGTAACAGGGGAAACAGAAACCAGTAGTTCACGTAAAACTGAAACATGGCAGCATTTCCATCTTTAACACTTGCTGCAGTCACCCTGCAGAGGGGTCTCCGTATCTGGGAACCTATAGAAGCAGGAACAGCCAGGGAGAAGTCCTGTGTGAGGCGATGAATTTCACCACAGGTTTTGGCTGACATCACCAGCCCATCCTCGCTCCACTGTTGTAGTTTGTGATCTCACCGTGAAGCACCTCTGTGGAGTCATCCCCTCCTATCTCACTGCTGCCCATCCATTATCCTCTGCCTAATTACTTCCACAGCGCTGCTGCAACAGAGATATTTCCTACAGCTGAACATTTGTATTCCCAAGAGCTGGCACCTGCCAGGTCAAGTTCCTCAGTCTTTACATTTGATGTTACTACTGCAGGAAGGTGTTCCAGAGAACAGAAAAGCACACCAAGATGGCAATCAATCTGATTCCTCCATTTGGATATTCCTTTTAAAAAAAAGGACTTGCTAATGTAAGGAAAGAGGAATTGTGCTGACTACAATCTGTCCAACACTCCATTAAATCGGAATTCTCTCATTAGGGATAACAATGAACTGCAATAAAATCAATGGGAAGGCGGTGCAGCATGGAAAACTGGGAAGGGGAGGGTTATTTTTTCTTGAACTTTCATTTTGAGATGCGGGAGCTGGGAGCAATCAACACTGAGCTAATAGCATCCAAGTTGACTCCTGAACACTGCATCCCCTTTGAGGTCACAGTTTTCCACAAAAACCAACTAATTCATCCTGTGAAGGAAATGAGGATTCTGGGCATTTTGTAGCCCACAGGGGAAGCCCCAGAAGATCCTCTAATGTGCTCACTAACAGGATGCCACTTCTGGCAGGTCAAGGAGCAGCAAGTACCAACTTTCACCTCTCTAACTGGAGCTTCTGAGCATGAAGCCATCCCAGAAGCACATAATTTAACATTTACACTCTGCAGCAAGGTTTCAAAGTACTCTGCATCTGTATGTTGTAACAAGGGAAGATGTTGTCCTCTCATGACTATTGGCGTGACACTGAGAAATTCTGGGGTCCTTGACTTGCCTTCCCTCTGAGAGGTTTTTGTATTTAATAATCACTTTCACTGTCTCTAATTCCTTCCCTTCTCCCATGTTTAATGACAACAAATCTTTTCATTATAGGAGGGCCTGAGAGTAGTTTTTCAAACAAATAGTAAGATCATCTCTACCATACCTGAGGTGTTCAGCTGTGACTCTATACAACAGAACTGAACACCTTCAAAGCTCTTCCATCCAAATATTGGATTAATACAGGCTTATGGAATCCATCTAGACCTAGATAACTCACCTCCAGCAGCTACAAGACCACTGGTGGTGAAATTTAAGGGCTGTGTTTGCTTATCTTGGCCTCACAAGGAAAAAGGACAATTGTCACCTTTAAAGAGGAGCTCCCACAGTGCCATATCATGCCCAAACATGTGGGCAAAAGGAGCCACGCACTCAGGGACTACTTCTGGGACAAGCTGCCACTCACTGGCTAAGGAAGCCCAAACACATCATCTGTATGAAGGGTCAAAGATATCAGAGGGGTCTGAATTCTCCTTGGTGACCCGTGACAGGACGCAAGAGAATCAAATGAAATTGTGTCAGGGGAGGTTTAGGTTGGATATCAGGAAAGGTTCTTCCCCCAGAGGGTAGCTGGGCACTGGAACAGGCTCCACAGGACAGCAGTCACCAGCCTGGCAGAGTTCAGGAAGTATTTGGAAAATGCTCTTAAGCATGGTGTGATTTTTGGGGGTGTTCTGTGCAATGCTAGGAGCTGGACTCAACAATCCTTGTGGATGCCTCCCATTTCAAGATATTCTATGATTCTATGAAGACCTGAGTCCCTTTATTCCACATCTCCCTGCCACAAAGCCTATGGGTTAGTACAAGGCTGCCAGGCTTGTCTTAACGAGTGGGTCTTGTCAGATTCTCACTTTTAGGGGTGCTTTAAGGCCATCTGCCACCCCCAACTTCCCGTTCTCAGCATCTGTCTTGGAAGTTCAAAAAAAAACCTAAGACTCTGAGTCACAGTGGGCCACAAAGCCACTGTGTAAGACTGGACCTAAACCTAAGCCTTTGTGCTCCTGCTAGAGCTGCATCTAAAACTACAGGAAACAGCATGGTCACATGCAAATCAGCGGCAAGCATGGAGAGATAGCTAGCTGCTGTCCAGGCAGCCTACTCTGCCTCAGAGGAGACAAAGCACAACCAAAACCTCCTGAATTCCCAGCAGAAGCTGGGAACAGCCCAGGTAGAGAAGCAGAGTGCTGGCAGACAGGGCTCCAGCCTCTTCCCTGGTCTGCCTGCAGCTTCAAAGGCCTCAATCAAAGCAGCAGGAGGAACTCAAATGCTTAGAAATGTTCAGTTTGGACTTGTTTTAGCAATGGTGTCAGTGAATGAATGAATGAATGAATAAATAAATAAATAAATAAATACTTAAATGACCTCTCTTATCTAGCCAAATGTAGCCAAAACCAGCATGTTTGTTTTCATTTAAATTCCCTAAAAGCAATTTAGGGTTTTCTGAGAATGCCTGCAGTCCAAAAAAGCACTCCAATTTCTATGCATTTTTATTCTTTGACAGAAAAATTACATTTTTAGGGAGGGAAAGGTCTGCTTTGCTTTCATTCAAAGTCTGAGAGACATCTTTCCAACCAAACTTATCAAATTTATCAGTTTCCACTGTAACTTCACCATCTTTCCAACATTTGATGTTCACTATCACCCAAGCTTTGTGGTTGTATTTTCTTGAGATGTTAGAAGCAAAATCAGTGGGGGAAGGATGAAGTATATTTGTAGTTCCTAAAATATTCCAAACAAGCAAAGTGTCTTTTAGGAAGCATGGATGATCTGAGCTTCTCTTCTGGTTGTAAAATGTTACAACAACAGGGCAAACAACTGAACAATGACATCAAGATATTGATAGCCCTTACTGCAAAATACCATCCCTCCCTTCAGCCCCAGATGTTAGGAGCTGCACTGCTTTGAACTGTTATTACCCATTCCTCCCACCCAATCCTCTGAGAAGATAAAAATCAAGGTCTGGGCTGCTGAGTCAGATTACAAACACCCAAATAAGACATTTACTCAGACACAGTTGTTTTTGGTCCCTGCTTGACTGAAACTCTGTGTCATGGGGCTTGTAGGAGGCTCCTTTACTTTCTTTCAGAGAAATGAGTTGCTGGGTACTAAAAAACAAACACAGTGAGGAAAAAATAAATCAAGAAATACATTTATTTTGTGAAGAAGGCAAATTTCTAAACTTCTGGTCAGAAGCTGGTTCTTCTTGATATAAAATCCTGAGCAACTGAGTAGACAACTGTGTAGAAATATAACAGCCTGAAAGATAAAGGACTGGCTTGGAAATTGTGAAAGGTAAGCTTTTTGGAACAGCAATGACATATATAAATAAAGTGTGGCAATTTGAGTTACAGCTGTGAGCCTCAGTTTCCCCTGAAAATTGATAACCAAAGTGGTCTGGCTGTCCCTACAAAAAAAAAAAAAAAAAAAAAAACCAAAAAAACAAAACAAAAAAAAAACACCCAAAAAAATACCAAAAAAAAAAAAACCAAGCCAAATCAAACCAAACCAAACAAACAAAACAATAAAAAACCAAAACAACAACAAAAAAACACCTCTCCATAGTAAGAGGCTGGTATTATGGGAATTATTTTAAAAATCAGAACTTTTGAAGTGACCAGAATCATCAGTCCCCTGAGAGAACCTCTCCTCTTTTTGCTGCAAGAAAAAGTACAATTTCCTACTCTGGGGTGAGCTCAACCTTCAGGTCATTACAACTGAAGACACTCTGGCAAAGTTTAGATTTCCAGTTCTCTTGGGCTTCTTCAAGTCTCCTTTTTTGTTTCAGTTTATATTTCCTGTCTTGCTGCCCTTTCATTGTCAGGGTTTCAGATTTAAACAAAAAACCAAAAGCAGCACTGACTCAAGATCTTTTTGTGTTTCTCTCATTTTGACTAGAAACCAGAACAGACCAAATAAAATGAATGATATCACTCTGGGGTTCAAAGTGCTTTGCAGATTTAACTCTTTTCTCACAGAGGACGGCGTGAGCTGTCATATCCTTTATTCGAAGGGAGGGAGATCAAAACTGAGGAAGTTTAACTTTCATTTTAAGCACAAAACCTATGTTTCCAATTCCTTGGATTGCATGCTGGATACACCTGGGTTTTGAGGTCCAAAACTCTTTGGATTAAGAACTCCAAACCTTCATGTGAACATGAAGTGGCACATGTGCTAAAAATATTCATGATTAAATAAAACCAAACTTCCCTTGCTCAACACAGAAGGGATAAATGGAGGTTAACAGGGGCTCGTGGCTGAGAATTATGGTCCTTGCTGCAAGACACTGTTTTCTTGGAAGACATAGTTTTGTGTTGGTCTCAGATGTGCTGGCCTCTTAACATCCCCAAAACAAATAAACAATGACAAGTTTTTAACTGAATTTGATTGACTTCTCATTCTCTTGTTTGTTTGGGGTTTTCTTTTTTTTCTTTTTTTTTTCTTTTTTTTTTTTTTGTTTCTTCTTTTTCCTGGCAGGGTTACAAATGAAAGATCAGCTCTTTAGAGACTGCAGCTAAAGCTGTTAAATCTCCCTTGCTCCCTGCACTGTGAGCAGTGCAGAGGATGAGTGCTCACATCTTTCTTCTAATTTCAGCACCTGGGAATTATTTCCCTTATCCTGCAATTTTGACCTTTATTCCTTTCAGTGCCACTTGCACTTAGAAAGCAAAAATCCAGTCCCAGGGGAATATATGGGATGTTTTACATCCCAGAACAACACTTCAACACTTTGTTTTGGGACTGCAAAAGGAGGCAAGACAATCACCTGCTTGAGTGAGCTCTTTGGACGAGGCAAACAAGTATCACTTTGTTCTCCCCTGTGCAACCCAGGCACAGACTGAGGGGGGTAAGGGAAGGTCAAGACAGACCCGTGATTTAAAGGCAGGAGGATGGTTTGATGACTGATTGAGTCAGGGGCTTCACTTTCAGCTCATGCTGACACAGAGCATTATGCAGAGAGAGAGGTACAGAAGCATGGAATGTTTTAGGTTGGAGAATACTCAAAGATCATGGAGTCCAACCATTCCCTCAGCACTGCCAAGGCCACCACTGACCCATGTCCCCAAGTGCCACATCCATGAGGCTTTTAAACCCCTCATGGGGTGGTGATATAGCCCTTTGGTGATGAAAGTTTTTAATATTCAATCTAAACCTCCCCTGGCACAGTTGGAGGCTGTTTCCTTTCATCCTGTCCCTGTTCTCTGGGAGCAGAGCCTGACCCCCCTGGCTGTCCCCTCCTGTCAGGGAGTTGTGCAGAGCAAGAAGGTTACCTCTAGCCTCCTTTGCTCCAGCTGAGACGCCCCAGCTCCCTCAGCTGCTCCTGGGGCTCCAGCCACTTCTCCAGCTCCATTCCCTTCCCTGGACATACTCTCTGTTAGTGCCTCAGTTTCCCCATTGAAAGGTGTTTACTGTGCTGCTTGATTCCCATCACAGGCCTCCTGAATCAAGGCAAAAATCTGCAGTGCTGAGCAACCAACACACCAGCTGCTTCATAGCCACTGGCAGGAAAAGAATCATCCCTTGCCTTGCTCCAGCATCAGGAATATTGCCCCAACCCTGTGAACTGCTTTCCAGGAGCAACTGTGGTGCAAGGCCAGCAGAATGGAACCCTGGCAGCCCTCAGCATGCCTCACTGGAAGCTGATCCACAAAGCCAGGCAAGTTTTCCTTCCTTTTGCTCAACAATAAAGTTTTGGAGCTGTTGATAAATACTGAAGCCTTAACCAAGCTCATATTGACTATTAGGAATCTCTTGACTGCCTCTTGGGCATCTTTAAGGAGCACATGAGATTCCAAGAGCCCAAATGCAACACAACTTGCTGGCCACAAACTGGGTACACTCCTGCCAAAACTTTCCTCTGCTGCAGTTATGGCATGCTTCAGAAAACATTTTATAAGTCAGCCTCCCAGCTTTATGACAAGAGCATTTAGAAGGGAACGTAAACTTTGCTGACCCTCATGCTGCTATTTGGCTTGAGGAACTGTTTCTTTTTTACATCTTTCTTCCCCTACTCCCTGACTCCTTAACTAAGACCACATTTCTAAGAAAGAAGGAAATTGCATTAATTGAAACCTTCTCAGTACATTATCAGCTTTTGAAGGAGTATTTGGGGAAGGGGAAAGCAGAAGGCTTAAGCAGAGGGCATTTGCAGGATTAAATGACCCCTTGAAGGAAGATTTCAGGGTGTGAAAGGTGAGTGAACTGCTTTCAGTGACATCAACCTGGAATTTCCTCCTCACAAGTGCCACCAGAGCTTCCCACTAATATCCAAGAGCAAGCATGGAATGCCAGAGGGATGGCCCAAGGCAGAAATCAGTGCAGTCAACCCGTGCTGCACCAGAAAAACTCAATTTCTCTCTCTTCACTTCCACGATGACTGTAACAGTCCTGTCCAGACACAAGGCCACCATGCATTACACGGTCTTGAAACACAGCTGAGAATTATCCGTGTTACAAGCAAATAAAATTGAGGGCTGAGTAGTTGTCATGTTTTATCAATATAACATCAAATCTCATTAATATACTGTCCAGCAAATGTGAGATGGATCCTCACAACATCTGGATTTTTTACGGTAGCACCTTCATGCAATAAGCTAGACTTCCAAAGAAAGATTTGATGGGGCTTGGAGCAACCTGGTCAGGTAGAAAATGTCCCTGACCACGGCAGGGGATCAGAACAAGATGATCTTGAAGGTTCGTTCCCACTCAAAACTTTCTACTACATTCTATTCAATGAAAGAAAGACTTCTGTAGCAGCAAAAACATCAAGAATTGGTCAAATTCTGCTTGTGAGACATGTCAAGTTCAGAGGGGCAGCACTTTGGCTCTGCAGTTATATGGCAAAAATGACCAAGCAAAAGGTAAGCCTCAGACTCCAGAGATTTCCGCAAGTATAAACACAAAGCTTTTGAAAATGTTTAGTGGGAACAGTGGTTTTATTAAAGCCCTCCCATCCTTCCCTCCCTGGCTGGCTGACTTTCCCTGTCTTGATCTGCAGCCTGCCTGAATACCACCCAAAATATTTTCTCAATTAGGGGAGAAAACAAGAATTTGCCACTTGTCTGCCTCTATTCTGCTGCCTGTCAGCATTCAGCAAATATTTCAATCGTAGCCCTTTGCATGCTGCTAGCCCTGCTCATTTAACCTTTGGCCCTTCCTTAGGCTAATCCATCGGCCTTTACCTTCAAACCTTTACAGCCAGGGGCTGACTGCAGGATGGGCCGGCAAAGAGGGGAGGATGAAAGGGGTGTTGTGAGTGACAAGTCATGTCAGATTTCATTGCAGTTAAGGGAGGGTGAGCAGAGAGGATGGAAATTTCTGATCATGGTCCTCCAAGAATTCAACTGCCAGCAGTTGAGATTTGCGCTTCCACATCCGGGGGATGGTGAGGAAAATTAACAACTTTTAAGAAAAAAAAAAGGGGAAGGAAAACCTCCATCATCTCAGCTCCTCTTCATGTGGCTGGCAGCATCCTGAGGCAGGTACCTAATTGCCCGTGGAGCCTTTGCTCTGCTGCCTCACCCGCTCTCCTCCCCGCCACACGTGTTGCTGAGATTAGTAGCTAACAGTTCCGCTGTCAAAAGCGCATGTGATGAAAATAATGCCCAGAGCGCTGCCTGTCAGCCTCAGGAATGCCTGCTCAGCTTTGATGGTGGAGGACCCCAAAATCTCTGCCCACCTGGCCTCCCGCTCAGCCGAGCATCCACTGTGGCTCTCTAGGGGCCGTGCCCAGCCGCCTGCTCTATGAGAAATCGCTGACCCTTCCATCACATGGATGCTTTAATTGTTCACATCGGTATTTTGTTTCTCTCTACTGTAGACAGTTTGCTGTCAGTTATCTGTCCTTCATATGTAATTAATTGTCCTGTCTCCTGGCTCATTAGAAACAAGCTCCTCTCCTCCCCTTCCCCCTCTCCCCTGCCCAAGTCACAGTGTGCGTTATTTAGGTTAAATCATGTTTAAGTAACTACATAAATAGTAGGTCGAGTTTGCCTTTTGTCTAGGCTGAGACTGTTGCTTAGCTCCTTTCTCAAAGCGCCAGACCAGGAAAGCCCTTATCCCTGGAAGCTCTTGAAGGGAAATCCTCACTGGGCAGAGCAGCCGTGCCATCCCAGGAACAGGGGAAACTCCTCTGAGCAGAAGGCTCATCCAGTAGGTAACAAAAAGGCATTGCCAAACTTTAATAAGGCAGGCACAAAAGTCAGCACTGCAGACCAAAAATCCTGCCAAGGGGATGTTCATCATCCAGCAAGAGATAACAAGTGAGAGGAAGGTGAAGATTGGTTCGGGTTTTTGTTTTTATTTTTTCCCCTCCAGAGCTTATGCAGCCAACAAAATGCACCTCAAGGGACATCACTTCACACATAATGGGTCACCCACTAACACCTGGCAACTACAGCACTGATACTCAAGTGCTGCAATGCACATGAAAGACTTCTGGCTGTTCATTCAATTAAGAACAAAATGAGAGTTTATGAAGTGGATTCCCTCAGTGCACCAGTTAAAAAAAAAAAAAAAAAAAGATTGAGGATGTGGGTATACAGGTTCAATCAATCTAAAAACCAAGATGAATCATCACCTTGAACTCAAACACAACCTGCACTGAACTGTGTTTTAGTGTTACAGTAGTAAAAGTGAAACCTGTAAAGTTCATTTGCTTATTTTTCTGGGCCAAAGCTTTATGTCCTTGTAAACCATTTTCCTGTGCCAAAGTACTGCTAATATCACCTTATGCAAAGACTTGAGGATTTAAATATCTGCTTCTATCTGGGAATAACCACTGACAGAACGAGCATGATAATGCTTGTTTCCTCGAGATTTCCAGCTTAGCTTAAGAGATTTAATCATCTGGAGGAGCTTCGGGTGAATCACCTGAACTTTTGGATACTAACTGCAGCCAAGACCTCCCATCCTCCTTGTGTGTGCACATCCCCGCTGATAGACGTGGGCTAGCCAAGTGCTTTAACTGATTGGACCAGGCTCAGCTTTGCTGGATTGCCTGCACAAAGGTTGTGAAGGGCTTCTGTGAAGACTTCCACATGAAAAGCGCTGCAGACATTTCCAGCGCTGTTATTCAAAACTAAATTATTGCTCAGGGAAACTGTTTATACCAGCAATGTGAGGCAATGAAGTTCTCTCTTTCTACCTCAATCTGGGCATTGATGATGGCAGAACAAAAGCTTTCCAGGCTGCCTGAAACCAACAAATTCGACCAGTGACATGGGAAGACCACCACAAAGAGCCAGGGGCTAGTTCAGTTTTCCAGTCTATCTACAGCTGGTCCTGTCCTCCACAAGGGCTTAGAAAGGATGGGGGTCACTAAAGTTGGTTTATCAGAGACCTTCAATCTAAACTTGCTGCCTGGGCTTAACACAGCAGCTGGTCTGCCAGGAAGATGTGCTGCTTTTGAGCTGAACCCCACAAAATGGCAGTCTGGCTTCCCAGCTCACTCTCCTAACTCTGCTTGAACTGCTTCAGGACACAGTCCTCCCAGCGCTTTGTCTGGTTTTAGGCAGACAAAAATATAAACTAGCCACAGCTTGGTTGACCAGGAACACACCCAGATCTTAGGTGATGTTGAATGATTAATAATATATGCTTTAAAACAATAAAAATGTTCTCAAGAAGAAAAGCGGAAAGGAAGGAAGAAAGAAAAACATGCATGAGTGGGGGAAGGGGGAAAAAGGACAACAATCTGAGACTTTCAATGGGAATGTCCAAAAATAACACAAACAGGATCTCCCTGCCATCTGCTTCGATCCTCTCTGAATGGCTTTCAAAGCAAAAAGCCTTGCCAAAACCTGACAAACAAAGCACTGAGCATCACTTTTAATGGAATACCAATACTGTGTTCTCTCTTCCCCCCTTTTTGCTTCATAGACGCACACCTTCCACACCCCTCCAGCTGCCAAATAAATGACACTATGCAAAAAAATTTGCTTCGGTTACGAACCTGAATAAACAAGAAATAATTTTGCAAGTGGTCCCATATGTCTCTGCTTCTCTGCTTACAATGGACACTAATAAGATTTGCCATAACTAATTCTTTCTTTCACACCACTGCCCTATTCTCTAACTTAAAAAAAAAAAAGAAATTAAATTCTGCATATCCCATGTGCATTTTTCTTCAACTTTCACACAGCTGAAACACAAGGGCTTCAATGGCAAAGCCCACCCTTCACAGTGCAGACATCTTCAATTTAGTTTAGGTCTTTCAAGGAGGCTTAAATGTGAGTTTTACTTCCACCTAAAATGAACAGAGGAACGTTTGTCACTTGTTTGATTTTCTATTCTCATTTAAAAAAAAGAGATGTCTAACAGGGTTGATGTGAAACGGGGAGGCATTGGAGAGCTGCACTCTTAACAGCAAATGCAGTGTGTTAGTGCACATGAAATAGAAAATCTAGACTCCAAAGGCAATATGCTAGCACACATAAAACAGAAACAAAATTCATTGGCGGCAAAACCCAGCAACTCTCCTATTTTCCCTTCAGCCAGCTAAGCAGACCAAACTTCTTTCCTGGGTTTGGTTTTTTGTTGTTTTGGTTTTTGGTTTTTTTTTTTTTTTTTTTCCTCTCAGTTGGTTAGTTTTTGTTTGTTTGTTTTTTGTTATTGGCTGGGCTTCTTCCAAGATTCTCATCTCGCCTGGCAAACTTGAGAAGCAAAGGCAAAACGCTTAAATCCACACTTTTCCCGCTCACTTTGTCCCCTCTGCTCTCGGGATATTTTTATGCACCAGGAGCACACCTTCGCCAGCGCAGATCGACCTTGCTTGTGCTTTTCTCTCTCAAAAAAAAAAAAAAAAACCATCTGAGGCCTAAATTACTTGAACAAACAAAGGCGATTTCCCTCGCTCTCTCCCCCGCGGCCTCCTCCCCCCTCAGAGCCGGGCCTGCCCCTCCTCCTCCCCCGGCTCACAAATGGCCTCACACCAGACGGGACGGAGGGAGGGCTCCCAATTACACCTCTTTATTAGCGAGGGGCCACGGCGGGGAAGGCACGGCAGCAGCCTGGGGTGCAGACCGTGGCTGCTGGCTCCTTCCTGTCCCCCAAACCGCGGAGCAGAGGTCACCATGATCTGCCGGGGAGCGGCCCGAGCGCCGGAGCTTTGGCCCACCTGCCGCCCATGGTGGGTGGGCAGCGCTGTCCCTGCCCGCAGCGGCACATCTGGGAAAGGGTGGCAGGAAGAGCCTGCGGGGAGCCCTGATGTTTCTTGCAGCCTGTGGACAGGGAGAGCTGGCGCATGGTGGGGGGGGATGACTGATCAGTCGAGCCATGGGGTCCTGGCTGCAGTGGTGTGATGCCTTCTCCAGTGGCCCTGGGTGTTACACCTCTGTCTGCTTCAGTTTTCTGCTTCAAAACCTTAGGAAAGAGCTGAAAACCTGTTCTCTGTTCTACCAATAGAGGTGACATGGCCTTAAAGTTGCCTCTGCCCGTGGCAAGGGTTTCCAGCCCAAATCATTCTATGATCTATAACAGTTACAGGGCGCTGCCTTCATTTTTCTGTAAGTAACATCCATCATCTAAGTCCCTTTTCCCTGTCTTTGTGGTGATTCATTTTCTTGTTTTACTAGAAAAGATAGGAAGGTATTTTTTGGTGGTCAAAATCAAAACTCTTTCTCTCCTGTTTCAGCCCCAGGCCGCCTTTTGCACTTACCCATCAATGCTGTGTTATCACACCTGATGTTAAACGTACTGAGCCCCTTGGACCTCTTATTTACCCATCAGACCCTCTCCAGCACTGCCTACATGGCTGTCTCCATCTGGCAGAGCCCAAATCCTCCTTTCTCCTTACCTCACTGTTTAAATTCCTCTCCCACTGGGCTGCTGGCTTTTCCTTGGGAACAAAGCACAGGCCCCTTGAGCAAACACTTCTACCCATCTGTGTCCAACAGCTATGACAAAACTGCTTTTCCTTACTCCTAAAGCTCTCCACAATTTTACCCCAGACCTCATAATCCACTTGTCCTTTCTGACTCCCACCCTACTCTCAAAACTATATTTGTTCACTTTGCCCAGACTTTGAGCTTATTTATTTACAGACCTTCATGGTACCTGTGGTCCTTGTTGAGCCTCTTTGGTACCAGCCTGCATCTGGTTTCACACAAGTAGCAAGTCTGTGGGCAGGCAGTCAAGATGCAGAGAGAAAAGGGGGCTATAAGGGGAGCATAAAGCATTGCTACTTTTTCTAACCAGGGATTAACACATGGTTTTTAAACAAGGGGACTCCCTTTCCCAGCTGACAGCAGCAGCTGCAGCTTCTGACTTGCTCGCAGAGTGGCAGGGAATCGAATCAAAGAGAAAAGAAGAAAGAGGACAACCCTTCCTTGGGGAGTAGGAAACACAATACAAGCTATTCTAAAATCCCTGAAAATACTGGCTTGGTTTTAGGTCAGGCTCTCCTTCCTCCTTCTGTCCTGTGTGCCCCCACCCCTTCACACACACCCCACTAAACAAAGGGAAATAGGTATTTTTCAAAATTCTTATGAAAGCTAATCTGGCAGATGGTTCTTTCCATGCCGGGGAGGAACAAAAAGAAAAACCTGCCAGGATACACATCACTGAGATGTGACAAAGATGGGCATGGTGGCTGGCCTTTGACCCAGAGATTTCATAGGCCTATTAAACCATGTGGCCAAGATGGACTGAGTCGACTTCTATCTCCAGCACACAGCTGCTGTACCCCATGGGCTCGTGCTGAGTATATTAGATTAAGTGAGGTCAGATTGACTAAAAAGAGACAGGGTTTCCATCTCCAACCTTTTCCCTACCTCAGGGCAGTCTTCAACACCAACATCTAAGCAGGTTGAAGTGAAATTCAGTGGCCAAAATAATGTATAAGTAAAAGACTTATTTAGAGAGTAATTTGCAACAGTCCTACTTTACCAAAGTCTTGCATATATATCAGCGATATGTACTCCAGCAAATGCAGAAAGCCAACAATAAATCACTGCCAGCTCTTCTATCACACTCAAATGCCTCAGGTTGTGCATCTGGCTGTGTATCACAAGCTACCCTCCTTTTTCTTTTAAACATCCTCTAGATAACACGAACAGCCAAATTACAGCCCAGAGCTCTGCATCCCAAGGACTCAAGCTGGCTCCAGGGATGAAGCATATGAAGCATGGCTTGGTTATGCACCACAGCTGCCAGCCACAGCACAGGGAGCAGCAAAGGACGTGCTGCCCTCCCTCAGAGCCGCCCTGTTTTGTCACAGATTCCCAAGGAGCGTGCTGGCAGTCCCTGTCCCCCAGTGACTAAGAGCAGCTCCTGCCCACGCCCAGAGCTGATGGCTCGAGGACAGATCAGTCCCTCCCCATCACCCTCTCCTCATTTCTGCCTGTGATGGCTGAGCTGTAGTCACAGAAGCAAATAGGCTTTCCCATGCCCCCCCCCCCCCCACCAATTTCAAATCAGGAATATAATTACCAGTGGTGCAATGGAATTAAGACCAAAGAGAGAAAAGGCTGGAGGGTATTTGTCCTGCTGGTTACATAAATTATTGAAGAAAAGTATCCCATGGAAGGCAAGAGGCTGTCTTTGAGAAGAGAACTTCACCAGCTGTGTGCTAGTGGACACAATGTCAGAAAATGGACAGGACAAATTAATTATCACCATCCAACCTGCACACAACATAAGGATATAAGGATATAAGAACCAGAATACCTTGTAAATCCAACAGCATCAGTTCCCAATGGAAGATGCAATGAAGAAATGCCTTCAAGCTCCCTGTTAATGCAGATTAGATAGGTGACTAATGTAGGGACTGTCCCTGCAGCTGAATAGACTTCGGTGGGAAGCAGAAATGAGGGCTGATCTTGACCCTGTTAGTGCTGCTGCTCCCCAGTATATCTGCCTCAACTATACTTTTCTTATTGTTGTAAGGGTAACCTTTCTTCAAATTACCCACCTGGGAATACTGCAGGTAAAGTTTTGGTGAAGCTACCCAGGCTGGCACAATGTTCTACTGAGGAGCAGGGGACACGACTGATTATTTAGTAATCCCAGTGTAAGCTCTCCCTCGGAGGTATGAGGAAACTGTTTCCTACACATCCTTCTGGGAAATGTTTGCCAACCAAGTTACAGAAGTGCTTTCTCACAGAAGCACCAGCTGGGGAGGCAGTGACTTGCCCTGCAGTGAGGCGAGGGTGTGATCATGGTGACTCACTGAAGTCCACTGCTCAGCCCTCTCCCTGTCACAGTCCTCGGCATGGAGAGAGGGGAGCCCTGTCCTCTGGCTCATTTGTTTGTGCCACCACATTCCTTTGGAAAGCGAGAGCATTGGGCAAGTCAGAATTACCCACAAATCTCCTCCGGGCTGATTCTCATCTTTCAGCCATGTGGAGGGAGAGCAGCTCGCATGAAGTTAGGATGCTGCAAAGTACTGAAATTCCTCAATGAGCCACCCAGGTTTATAGTGGTAGAGTTTTTGTAACACCCAATGTCGATAAAAAGATACCGCCTCTCCCTGTAAACTTTGCCACCCAGGTGAGAGACAGCCATGAGAAACTGATGAGAAGATAATGAGTCCTCCAGTAGATATTCCTCATTCAACTCTTACCACATTTAAGGGCTTACAGACCAGAAGGGATTATTAAGGGCATCTAGGTCAACTGATTGCATGCCGGCCCCAAAACTCCGCCCCCTTATTTCTGCATCCAGCCCTAGCTCTTCCCTGAGACAAGTTTTATTTTTAAGTTAGCAGTGAAGATGCAGGGAGTTAACTATTTTATTTATTTGGTAAAAATATTGATCTGTTTAAATGACAGCTAGAAGAAGACTGGTTTCCAGAAGGGCTCTGCATTCCATGCTTGGAGATCAGGCCACCCCTGGGAGACTCAACTGTGTCATGGTTAAGTAACCACAGCTCAGTGAAAAAGGTTTGAGCATTAACCTGGCCTGTGACAGGCTCCTTGAGTGAGTCACTTAATCTCATTGCTCTATTGCACATTCTGTACCGATAGACAAGATGGTTCCACTTTTCCTCCTCTCTACAGAATTTGTGAAATTCTTGTGGGAAGACAGGCTCTCCTGATGCCTTCCTTGTACAGGATCTGCCAACAGCAGACATGGATGCACAGCAGCAGCATGGAACAGCACCTTAAAACCCCATTTGGTTCAGCTGTGGTTGACTGTCTATCTTGAATGACCATGTCCTCATCTTCAGCTAACCTGTCCTGGCCACAGTCCAAGCCAGATCTCAGGTATACAATCCCATTTGCAAGCTGTAGTAAGACACCTTAACCTTCATGCTGTTCTTTTCACTGCTAGCCTGCAGCTCCAAGAAAAATAGAAAAAGAAGTAGAAGATATTTGGACTGATACTACTCTGCCCAGTCTGGAGAAATAGAGTTTGCTGTCCATGTGAAAAGCAGTGCCATGCTACTGGTACGCATGCCATGGCTTGAGAATCCCTTTCCTCACAGCAACCACCTGCAGCTCAGTGTCCAAATATAACCACAATGTAGAAATAGCACTTTATGTCCTGAAATGAATAAGCCAAAAGCCACTGGCCTAACTTGTGTTAGAAGTCATGGCAAGAAGTGGACAATAACACTCTTATGAAAACACAGCTAACTGGACTCATCCTCGAGGGTCACTTCTGAAATGGAATAATTTTAAGGTCCAAGAGCTGGAAAAGTCTCAGCATTAAAAAAGCAAAACAATTAATGTTTATTCTGGATATTTTTAGACCAGTTTCCTAAGGAAACAAGGCTAGCATGGTCACACGGTGTCTGTGTGTATGTGAATGCACACACAAAGTCCTTGCCTGCCTGCACAATCCTCTCTCCTCAATGTTTTTTAAATATTTTATCCAGTTTTGATCAAATGTGATGCAAAATCACAGTCTTTGGGATAGAATATTTTAACATATTTTATTCAACTTGTTCTCTGGCCAGAAGAAAGGGAACTCTGAGAGGAACTGAGAAAGAGCTTAACTGAAAAGTTCATTCATCACTAGACACCAGAGAAGTCACATAGGAGGAAAGTAGCCAGAAATCAACTCTTCCAAGTCTCTGTTATCTTAAAAAAGGCAAAAGAAAAGACAAGCTGAAGGCACCAGGTAAAGACAAGCTTTCCCTTCAAATGAACTAAGATAGGTCCATCACTCAGTCCCACTGCTGGGCAGAGAATGGGGCCAGCAAGAAAACCATCTGGGAATGAAGCATGGGAAGAATCAGTCCTGACCTGAGGGGCTCTTTGTGTTTAGTGTGTGTGTATTTGTGTAAAAAAAAAGGAAGTCAACATGAAAAGTCCATAGGTAAATCAGAAGGTATCTGTAGTCAGGCATGCCTGGAAGGGGAGGAGAGGAAGCACTGCAAGCAAAAGCTGATGGTGGAAGAACACGATTATGTATGTGAAGGACTGAGACCCCAAAATCTCTGTGAATGAAAACAAAACCAGTTTACAGTCCTCAGTGTACATGCCAGCACATCACATCTCCATCTCTGTTAGCCTGGAGGCCACAGTGCTTTTGAAACAACAGCAATTTGGCCAAGGCTTTGCACCCTGTCCTCCTGTATGACACCTGTAATTTGGTGAGTGGGGCTAAGGACCTCCACCTGGACCCCCAGCTTCCTGCACTTGTCCCAGCTGCTTCCTTGCAGCATCTCCTCAATCCCAACATCAGGTCTGTGGATATTTTTTCATGGTTGGAAGAGAAAGACACAGCATAAGTAAACAAGGAAATGTCACAGAAGGCAAGGCCATCGAAACTCAGCTGTGGGAGGGAGAGACTGCTGCAAAACAAAACCTGTCCTCAACACAGACAGCCTCCCCAAGCCCTGGTCGTATGGCAGCTAATCAAGTACACCAAGTCTTCCTTGTTTGGCACTCTGCGTTCAGCAGAAAAAAGCCAACTTACATTTCCTCAGCCCATCCCTTTACTGACAGATGTTTGCTTCTTTAGCACCCACTTGATTAGTTGCAGAAAAAAAAAAAAACACCACAATTCTTTGGGAGCAGACAGAGCTAAGGGATGGGCATAAGCTGGCTCAGGCAGAGCGCTGAGCTGGAAAAGACACTCTGCCTTATTCATGTCACAAGATATCCAGATATTCAGGACATGATGCAAAGCAGACACTTCTCCAGCAAGCTTTGGAGGAAAAGGAAGGGTTAAATCTGGGATCCAGCCTTACACCTCTTCATGGAGTGTCTTTGAACCACCTTCAGGTGGGATCAGCCTCCTCCAGATGGCTGTGTGGGGGATCAAGATGACTCAGCTCCCAGTGTCAGCACCTCAGGTGCCTTCATGGACCAGGATGAATGTAAGTTGTCCTCACCTCCTGGAAAAACTGGTTTCTTAAGTGAAAAAATTAATTTTATCACAAACACAAACCAAAAACCCAAAAAGGCCCCCACAATTCATTCTTGGTTTTTTTTTTCTTGCGGCGAGCCTAAGATACCTGAGGTGGGAGACCAACAAACTGCAGCTGTTTCATTTATGCCTTCAACAATGTGAAAGAAAAGCTGGCCTGAAGGGCACCTGGGATGACTATCAAAGAGCTGAGTTTGTGTATCTTTGCACCCATGCACTTGTGTAGAAAGACTAAAAATGCCAGGAGCCTTGTGCCTGTTAGAGCAGCTCTGCATTGATCTCTCAGCTGCTCAAGAGCCAGGTTTGCCTTGGAGGCAGCTGGGAGAACACTCCTTCACTGTGCTGGCAGTTCTGGGGCTCTATGATTATACCATAGCCTGGGAAGAGTCTGAGCTCTACTCAGCTGGTGTGAGCTCCAGGTAGCCACCACAAGCATCACAGAGCTGCCTTAAGGCTTGACAAAGAAAGAACAAGGATTAAACCAGCACAGAAACAGGTCCAAGCCGAAGGGACTGTGGATGTTCCATCCTTTGGAAAGGAGGGGAGAGGGAGGGGAAGAAAAAGAAGCTGTAAATCAAGCCCTACTACTTCAAGCAGGTACGACTGACCCACAAGTGCCTTCTTTTCCTCACTAGGCCAAGCACTTATGTCAACCCCCTAGGCCACATTTGGGATTGCAACAGGAAGAGCTGACTCAGATGACATCTTGCACAGGGATGCCCCTAGCAAAGAGGGATAAGCATGCATGGTGAGCAATTGGATGATCATGCACACAAATCACTGGGGAGATGAGCCCAGTGCAGGGGTAATGCAGCAAGAGCTGCGGATGCACACGAGAACCTGGAGGGAAAGTGCAATGTGCAGTCATCAATAAAAAGAAGGGGGAAGGAGAGGAGGGGGAGCACTTGTGATCCTCTCTGGAAGAAGAAGGCAGGCAGTGATGCCTTTTTGCTGGTGCTAAAACACAAGCCAGACACAGTTAGGTGATAAAAAGGGGTTACCTTTACCAGGATCCTTAGGTGCACAATTCACCAGGTGGAAAATGCCGAAGATGGACCCCATAATGAATACATAATTTTTATATGTTTAGCAAATTGGCATATCTGACAGAAATCCCCACTTAGAGACATCAGTGGGGTAGTAATTCCTTCCCAGTTCAACCTTCTTTCAATTCCCTCTCTTTTATATAGGAACTTTATGAAAATGTGTCTCAGACAGCTAGTTTCAACCTTGGCTTCCCCCAGAATCTAACCTTGGACCCCCAGCTTAGAGCTGCTAGGGAATTCAGTTTATCTTTCTAATAGAGTAGGTAAAATACTACCTATAAATACTATGATAGGCTACAGAGCTACAAATATATGTGTAAAGAATATAGGAATATAATAAAAGAATGTAAAAGAAAAAAAAGGCAAAAATCAATTTGGCATCAGCAATGGTGAGGGCACTGAATGAGAGAGTCTTCCATGAAAGGTGAATCACCAGAAAAAGTTGCATATGTGGGGCAGTGAAAAGGAAGACTGTGAATTGAATTTCAAGGTGGACAGTGTTAGAACTGCTGCCTGCAGAGAAATGGCCAACTCCTACAAAAACTCAAAGAAAAAAAAAACATTGCTAGAAAATCCAGAGATAGAGTTTCCTCTGACTACACACAAGGAAGCTTTACTTCCAATTGACTTGCTGCTGTGCTTATCTCTCAGCAGTAAAATGCATTCACCCATCCCAAGCTCTCAAAAAACCCTAGTGCAGTAATAATTACAAAACCACAAGCTTACATCCTCTGAAGGACATTATGCGTATGATGAAAGCTGCAAAGAACCTTTGTTAGGCTGTGCCTAAAGAAAGAAGGGGTGGAAAATGAGGTGCTTGCAGACATAAGAGAATAGGGAAAAAAAACCAAAAAAATAAATTCAGGGAAGGAACAAAAAAAAAAAAATAAAAGGAAATAAAACAAAACCAGAGAAATAACTGTTCATCTGGGACTTGTTAAATGCTGCATGGCAGGCAGGGAATGCTGATAGGTTGCTTCATTGTATTTGGTACCACACTTTCAATATTCTTCCAGACTGATAACATGTTTCTTTATCTGAAGGAAAAAAGCACCTTTAGTATTGCTGAGGTGGTTGACTCGAACAACCCTACTGCAGGTGAGAGAGCAGCAGCTGCTGGGCTTGCCAGCCTGCCAGCAGGACATCCTCTGGGCTCTTGGCTTTTTTATTCCCTCCCTCCCTCTCTCCTTCTCCAATCAGACTAAATGAAATGGAGCTATTTGTGGGTTTAGAAGTGGCAACAGTTCAGCCTGCTCCATCCCCAGGTGCCAAAGGGTTGAAACAAGAGAAAACTCTTACAGAACATTTGTGCACTTTCCAACTGCCACACAAGCAGCCAAAGAAACAGCTCAAGCTGTGATTCAACTTCTGAGCAGCCCCGGGAAAGGGGTTAGGAAACTACCCTTACTTTTTTTTTTTTTTTTTTTTTTTTTTTAAGCGAGGGAAGCCAATGTGAAACTTGGCATAGTCTGGACTTAAAAGAAACCCCAAAAGTTGTTGCGTTGCAGCCAGGCATTCAAGCCAGCAGAGCAGAGGTTCCCAACGCGGTATTCTCTCATCCCCTGCCTCCCTCCCCACTCCGGGGCATCAGCAGCTGCACCCAGCAAGATCCTCACCTGAATTCCCTCCCCTCCCATTCAGGATCGCATAACATCCCTGGGGCGATAGCTCACACGGAAAAGCAACATGAGGAAAGTATTTAATGCATGTTTATGTCTTTTAATATAGTGTAGCAGCTGGAATCAAAGGCAAAAACCGTGGGCCTCAGCACATGAGCATCGTGGTTCTCCACAGAGTCCCCTTCTAATCACTGCTGCTCTCTGGACCACAGCTTTAGAAATCAAGCACTAACCCCTATTGCCTAATTAGCAGAGCAGTGTAAAGCTTAGAAACAGGCATATCTTCTTCCTCCCTAAGTGGCCACTGAATAAATGCTATATCCCCAGTTCACAGTCCCTTTTTACATTGCTGGCATTACCAGTCCTTTGTGTACCCACATGCTGTTACTTAAATTGCTTCCATGTTTTCATTACTTGCTCTCTGTGCTGTGTGTATTGAAACTCCTGCAAGAATGCTGAAGTGGTATTTCAAAGCACTGGGGACTGCTGGAGATGTAGCTGGAAATATTATGCAACAAGCTAAGGGGATTTTTCAAGTCCTGATAGAGTTTGCACTTCCTCAGGGGAAAAATAAATTTGGGTGCTACTCCATGATGTGCAGGACAACCACTCCCACCCACCAGAGGCGCAAGAATGGCACTTGCAGCTCAGTCTGTGTGTATTCTCTGCATCCACGAGCAAGGTGGTAAACCCAAATAATGCTCCCATGTGCAAGGTAAATGTGTGCATTGGGCCAAACTCTCCTGGCAAAAATCCACAAAGGACGGTGGACTAATGCCAGCTGAAGGTCCGTCCCACTCTTTAAATGTGTTGTTCCCTCCTTCTGCTGCCAGGAGCTACTTTTCTGGAGCTTGTGCTGATTAAAGCAACAGGCAATCAAAACAGCCTAATGCTGAAATTTCAAAACCGCCAAAACCATTTAAATGTGACAAATCACTTTTTTTTCCCCCCCAACCATTACTGCAGCTCTCAATGGTTCTGCAAGAAAATGCAGAGGGCTCCTGTATGCTCTGCTCTTCCAGGAGAGCACACAGATACTTTTCTCCCCTCGCTCCCAGCCTCCCTTTCTGCAGTGCCTTTGATCACCCCTTGATGCGAGATGTTCACAGCCTGATCCTGGAACCCCACGAGCCAAGGGGCAGGCGTGTGTGCAATCCCCCCAGCTGCAGGGACACAGGTTATTCCCCATCCTGGTGGTGCAGGCTGCTGGTCTCCAGGCATCAGGCACACCCCCTGAGATCACAGCACTGGGGTCTTCCAGACCCCTGCCGGGGACATCTCTGCCGCAGCTGCGGCTCAGCAGCTGCCGCGCCGCAGCCGTTGGGTGTTATGCTAATGGTGCACCAGGGCAGCAGCCTTCTTCCCATCTGCTCAGAGCACCCACCTGCTGGGTGCTGAGGTTTTTTGTTTGTTTTAATGGCCAGATTAGACCAGTGTTGACCCAAAGCGCTCCCAGCTTGAGAACAGGGTGTGTGTGAGCACAGCCCCAAGCCAGCTCGGACCTCGCAACGCAGGTGCAAGCTGGATGCAGCCGTGTCTGAGCCATGGTCTGTTTCTTTCAGACTCCTTATCCTCCTGCAATAAACTCATCACCCTGAGCATAACCATGCTACAAGGTGTTTTTTAAAAAAACTATTGTTCCCACTGCGTTTGTTTGGTTTTTGTTTGGGGATTTTCTTGTGCATAACTTCCTTATGCTTAGCTTTATTTATTCAATCTTTTGGATGACCACACAGAAAAGAACACACCTTCCATGACCATCAGACTGGGTGATACATAGAAATGAGGGCTCTGATTTTGTGCAGTCAATTCTCCACAGCCCATGCATGGTAAGTAGGGGTTTGCAGTTCTTTTTTTCCACTCTACATTGCTATGGAAGGATTGCTTGTGACATCTTTGCTGTCACTGAGAATAGTCTCACAAAACTGCTGCTTCCCCGGAGACCACTAAAAACATTCAGGGAGGACAGGAAAGTAGAAATTAGACATTGCTTGGTGCTAAGAAGGCAGCTCATCCTTTTCAATAGGTGAGAAATTCTCTTCTCAAAGTGTTATAGGGCCAAAGCTCTGCTGTGTTCAAAAGAGCTACCTCTTTCATGCCTATACACTACATCATTTAAAGATTAGGAGAAAAAAAAAATCCCCTTGAATTATTTTTTTTATAGTTTGTTTTCAAGTTCTGCTTGTAAGAAAAGTACTCCAAAAGTGAATGATGGTAATCTCCCTGGGCTCTGCCTTGAGTCAATGGGAAATATCAATGCTTAAAAAAGTGATTTTGAGTCATGACAATTTTGGTCTATGTCAGTCTGCCAAGGAGGATTTCTCCAGGAAGAGGTGGAGGAGAATTACTCCAGGCAATTAGTCTCCTCAAGGCTTCAATCAGCCCTTTGAGCACCCATCACATGTATAATGTCGGGGAGAAGAAGGGTCAAAGCTGCATGAGCAGGAAAACCAAGCTGTGACCCAAGCCCTAACCAGAGAGTGCCTAAATCCCAGATCAATTTGTCCAGGTTTTGGAGACACCTGTGCATCTTTTATCAAATCTGGGTTCTGTCTGAACTCATCATGAAACCTATGTGTTACTAAGAAGGCAGAGGTGAAGTATTTTTACTATGACCTGGGCTCCATGGCAATATCACATATTAGACATACTTGGCTAATGCTTAAGACAGAAAATACCATTAATCCAAAAATTTGTGTCCCCAGCAGTGCTGCTTAATACACTCAAACTAAATTTGGTCTATGTACTAAGTGTAGGCGACACTACAGAAAAATCAAGCCAACATCAAATCAAAAGGGTGCTCCTGAAAACAGCTCATATGAAGAAAGGATTTTCTTTCTTTTCTCATCCTTGAGAAAAGTGAAAAAATAAAAAAAATGTTCAATTTTTATCCAGACCTCATGTACCAAAAATTTCTCTGCAGAAGGATATTTCAAGAAAATGATATGCATCTCAAAGAAAATGAGACTTATAATGGAAGTATTTTGTGTAGCATAACTATAGTGCTACTCACACAATGCTGTAATCAAGAATAATGGAGCCCATCACCCAAAGTACAGGAATGAATTCAATTGTTCACCATGCACATACCTCTATTTTAAAAATGCAGTTGAATGCCAAAAGGCTTGAGCATTAGTGCTCAGGCACAAAGCAGTTTAGAAGTGGGCTCCTTCATTTCTCACTCATGTAATCATTAATCTCAAAACTCAATTACATACAAAAATAGAAGAAGCCTGGTTGAACTTTTGATCTCTTCTGAATTGGTTCATCTGAAGGATAGTTCAAGATCATTCCTGATGCATACGTGGCAGTGCAGGATGATACTTGCCCTGTGCTGCTCCAAGGCCAAATCTTACAAAGGCTATACCTTGGACACAATCTTCTCAATTGTTTGAGAAGATTCATTCCTTCCCTCTTCCTCTCCTTCTGGAATTATGTAAAAGAATGGGACCTACCTTCTTTTTGGAGTGTGATCTGTCCTCCTCTTTAGTTGTTTTGCTATTTTTCCCGGTTCTGGAAAGTTTCTGTTCCCCAGACTGCTTGATGGTGATTTTGATCTCGGGAGGGCAAATATAGTTCTCCAAGTTCTTTGGGGGCTTCTTCGCTCTCTTGGTGGTCTGGATCTTTAGTTTTAAACTCCCCTCCGTGAAGTTAGCCTCCTTGATGGAAAACTCCTGCTCCTCCAGGCCATCTCCCGCCACCCATTTCTCGCTGTCCGCATTGGAAGTGGAATCCACGTCTCTTCCAGAACCTAGCTCATCCTCTTCCTCAGGCTCCAGCCTCTCGCTGCTCACTGGGATCCCTTTCCCCGCGCCCGACGAAGACAGCATCGTCTCCCCTGCACAGCCCGAGACAGGCGAAGCCTTGGTGGAGGTGACGGCAGCTGGCAGAAAGTCTGCCTCACCTCCCCTTTGCCGTGAGCTGCTCAAAGTCTCTCTGGGCTCCATGGCAGTATCACAACGCCCTGGAGTTTGGTTGGAGGGAAGGGGAGTACAGAAGGGGATGAGGGAAGCAAGGGTGGATATGATCCCAGGGAGCGAATGGCAACTGTCCACCAAATTCAATATCCTGGTCACCCAGAGGCTGCAAGATGCTCAGAAGAGACCAAATGTGCCACTGTGAAAAGAAAGGGAAAAAAAAAAGAGGAAGTTAGCACATGCACACATATATCAAATCAGTGTGGAATGTTTGAAACAGGGCACAGGGCACACTCAGGCTTCCCCTGCAGTATCTCAAGGGCTTTCCTTGGAGAAAGTGGGAACCAAGGCTCACCAGCATTTCTGAAGGCTGGATCTGACATTGCAAAGCAATGAACAATTGCCATGTCTATTGTTAAATTGATGACAATAGATCTATATTAAAAAAAAAAAAAAAGAAAAAAAACAAACGCAAACTGTTGTCTCAATGCAAACATCTTCATCTCAACCTGTACAATAAATGAGGGGACAGACAGTTGTCCACATCCATGAACCTCCTCATTACCTCAATATGCTCACTGCCACCGGGTTTCCAGCAGGGGAAAAAAGTAAACTCAGATCCCTGCCTTGGGTTAAACAATAACCCAGTGATCAGAGCACAGAAAACATGGTGCTGCCCTCTTAATCAGCAGCAGAGTTTCAAACTCTGTTTCCTCACTTCCCAGGTGAGAGAGAGACATGCCCTTGGCTGCCAGCTATTCTGAGGGTAATCCTGCTTTGGATGAACAATTCATTAGAGACCAACTGCAGCCCAAGATGCTCTATGGGATACTGGAATTGCAGGAGGATCCACCTGAGCTTCTTTCAGGGCATATCAGTGCCCCAAGCACTGAGATGCACAGAGAAAAGCTAAACTCAAGGTTTTCCAGAGTTCTTCATGCCCTCATTCCACTGTTCTGTGGAAAAGCCTTCACTGGATGATGCACAGACTGTGCTGTCAACCTTGCAGGTCTTATCTTTCTTTAGAACATCAGAGATGGAACCCTTTGAGATGGAAACATTCCTGCTTGGTACCTTACAAAACCTCAGTTAAAGAGAGAAGCTGTGGATGTTCAGTTGAGGCAAAAATTGTATCACCCAAGAAATTCTTGTTATAAGTAATACTTATGGTGTGTTTTAAAAGGCATTGAGGTGCTTTCATGCACCCTCCCTAAAACTCCCCTTTTGCCACCCCACACACACCCCTCATGGCGAGCCAATTTCAGCCACAAAATTAGCATAAGAATCTGCAAAAAAAGTCTACAAAATTAGTAGAGAGAAATAAATATATTTTCTGCTACTTTAAGAGAAGCAACAAGTAACACTTCTGGCAAATGGAGAAGGAAGCAGGAAGGCACTGCCAGGAGTAGGTGCTGGGAGCTCAGAATGGCTCTTTCAGGAGTAGCTCCCTGCTAGATCAGCTCAGCTATACTTGACCAACTGCCATCAAGATCTGAGCACAGCCAGGGATTTCCCAGGTCATTCTTGGCAGCGATATGCCAAAGAGAAAAAAAAATGAAAATTATCTTGCAACCTATCACCAAATCAGAACAAGAGTGCCATTGTACACTACTGTAAAGCAGAGCTCACCTAGAAGAAACACATGTCCTTGTACCACTGGCTTATTTTTGCTTTTTAAAGGTACCTTGCAGGGTCTTGAAATTCAACAAGAAGTAACAATAAGTGCCTTTTATTAGTTATAGATCCACATTTTCACTGGAGTGTGGCCATGTGTCACTTTTCTGACCTGGGCATGTATGGCTACTAGTGGAAAGTCCTAAGTGTCCTACAGTTCCATGAAATCACTCGGGGACCTCCACCCAGGTCCCAGCAGACACAAATTCAAATAAAGTTCCCATAAATAGACCAAGCTGACAACCCAAGCAGAAAGAAAGAAAAAAAAAAAAAAAAAAAAAAAAAAAAAAAAAAGAAAACAAACTTGGACTTGCCATCTGGCCTTAGGGATGGTTTCTGTAGCTCACAGGAGATAGAAATGCACCACAAAAACACTTATACTTGAATTGCACATCTCCTGGCAGTAGTGGAGAGACTCATTTCCCAGAGCTGATCCTCCTGTGAGATGATCTGGAGGAACTAACAGATCCGAGGTCTCATGCATGCCTGCCCTGACTCACCCTGTGGTCAGCAAGTCTCTCTAGTTCACCTCTGGGAAACAAGGATCACATTTACATCCTTCAAACTCATTGTAGAGTGGGTTAGTTAATGCCCTTACAAAATGCCATGCATTCATGCATTTTGAACCCAAACCATGTGGTAGTTGCTAATTACTAACACAATTTGTACATGAAAGCCACCCGGTTGCAAGGAGCTGCTCCACCTAATTGACTGACTTTGCACTTTGCCTCTCCTTGTGCTTGTGGAAGTGATGGTCAGAGACACCTTCCTCTTCTAACCGGCCCAATCAAGAAGAAGAAAAAATAAAAATAATTTAAAAAAAGTCTTTATTATCTGCCGTTTTACATTGTTAATCTACACGGAGAGGGACACAATGTACACACTCTCCTGGGCTGCAACACAAACACAAGGTGGTAAAATCTCGGCGGTGCAGCATTCCAGGGAGTTACCGCTCTGGTATGCACGCATGTACAATGGGCACTGTGTGCCGGCCTCCGCCCACAGGCTTTTAACCTCTCTCACTGCTGGCTGCAGAGAGCAGGCTCTGGAGCAGCTCAGCAGGATGAACCTGCAGCCAGCAAGGGTGCAAGGAAGGGACAGCTGCCATTGCCTTTATGAACCAGCCCTCTTGGGACCCTCACCTGAATGGGAGCTTAAATGAAGCTCTTGGCTCCGGGACAGGAAGGGTCATTCAGGTTTTGAGGCATTGGGTAATGTTTTATGGAGGGTGAATAAAAAGCCAGGTTTCTGCTCCAAAGTCTGGTTGTGGGACCCAAATGCTGGGTCATAATGTCCAAGTACTCATGCATGCTTGGCTGTGTGCCTCCAGCTCAGCATAAACAAGCAACAGATAAATAAAGTCATAGCATTACACCCGTGTCAGATGAATTCATGCCAAATCCACCTTAAAACCCAGCTTGAAAGTATTGGCATCCTGTTCTGCCAAGAGTCTGCAAATGATATCACCGGACCCACAGGTAGCAACAAATAACCCTGCACTCAAGTGCTACACCCAGAATTAACTGGGTCATTGTTCTAGATATCTCCTTACTCTCCTTCAGGGTTAATAGTTAAATGACTTGGGTGCAGGGACATCATACTCGTCTTTCTAGTTTGGGCAGGCTACCTGTGCTTTGACTAATTAGAAACCTCACTTCAGGCCTCTGAATGTGTAACCTCTACTGGAAACCTCCCCTCTCCAGAGTGCCTGTGAGCAGAATCATAGAATGGTTTGTGTCGGAAGGGACTCTAAAGCACATCTCATTCCATCCCCCTGCCATGGGCAGGGACACCTTCCGCTATCCCAGATTGCTCCAAACCCCATCCAACCTGGCCTTGAACACTTCCAGGGATGGGACAGCCACCTGCCAGGAGTTCACCACCCTCAGAGGGAACAATTTCTTCCCAACACCCAATTTAAACTAACTCTCTATTGGTTTAAAGCCATTCCTCCTTGTCCTGTTCTTGGAAGAGCTCTATTTCTATTTTAAATACCTTGGACATGAGGTATGTCTGAATTTCTAAGTGCTGACCCAAGCTATTGTTCCAGACCTCCAATGCTCACCAGCATCAAGTCCTGTTCAATAAGCAGCTACAGAGGCATTTTACCTTCCAAATTAAGCTCGCTGAGGAAGGTGTTACTGCTAGCAGACTTCCTGCAGTCAAGTTAAATTTGAGGAGGATAATTCACAGGTGAATGACAATAAATTTCACAGAAGTTGGCATTAGCTCTTAATTAGGGAGAGATTCACACTTCCTTTGGTAAGTACTGAGAAATAATCAAAAGCCTGCTTGCTCAGCCTTGTTACCAGTGCACAAGTTTCTTAGCTCCTCTGGGCACCTCAAACACTCTTATGGGGGCAAAGACCTTAAAATACAAAACTCCTATTTGGGTCATACCGGATGTCTCCTATTAGGGGTTCTGAATATGCTCCCTTCTTCTACCTCAGGCAACCTGGTGCTTGCGAGTATTCAGATGCCCCAGCTATAAAGTGATTAAAGTGAAAATTTGCTGAGGACAAAAACAGAGGTGAGAGCCAATAGGAGGGAGATGAAATCTACCTGCTTGGGATTCTCTGTGAAATAAAAGTGGTTTTAATACTTGGCACAGCTTTTGCCTTAAGCTTGGACTCAATGATCTTGGAGGTCTTTTCCAGTCCTAGTGGTTCTATGATTCTGTGATTCTAAGTTTGACAGCAACCACATTAGGAGCAAGCAAACACTGTTTTGACACATGCAAGCAAGGCAGGCTCAGCTGCCCAGTGTTTCTGCAGTTACTCTGAAATGCTCAAGCACTAGGAAGACCAGCAGGGAGTTGGGAGCAATATTAAGAGGTGCTGTCCAAATCCCTTCTACACTAATACCACCATAAGTACTGAGACTGCTTTAATTTCATTCATAGAGTCCAAAATGAATGGGTTAAAAAGAAAAAAAAGCCTGTTAACAGGTTCAAGTCAGTGGAAACTAAAGCACAAGTCTGAGGCTTATGGGGGATGCAAAGGGGAGGTCACAACTTTTCAAATTCTGTGCCTATCAGGTTGCCTTTGGATCTTCCATTCTTCCATGGGACATTGCATTAAATCCCTAATCTCTGCAAAATATCAGGAATCCCGGAACCCTCTTTACATTTCATCCTTCTAAAACCATTTACCACAAAGCACTGGAGACTATGCAGCAGTTTTTAATGATGAGATTTCACCTTTCACTCCAAAGACTTGCAGGTTGCTTCCATGGTCATGTATGACACAGTGGAAATGCAGCTGCCTCTGGGCCAGAAGCCAGTGGACAACCTGTGTTACAGCCAAGGGCAAGTTTTGGTCAGAAACCTGCTTTTATGAGCAGTGTCTGTGAAACTTCAGAATTTGTCACAGGTTCTTAAAACCCAACATCCTGGCATGTGACAAGCTGCACTGAACCCAGTTAACCCATAATGGAGTACAAAAATGGCCCAGCCTATTCCTTCATTATTGTTTTGCAAAAAGAAATTGGAATTTCATGCTTGGTTGTGGTCTCTGTCCATGCACTGCCAGATAGCCAGCAGCATGACTTTGATGCTGATCAGGAACAGGCATCAGATCACACTTCTGTGGAATGGGCAAGCACACAACATGAGGCTTAACATTTTCTTTGTGGTGACTTAAAGTCAGTTCCAGAGGATGGGAAAACTTGTAAGCCAGAGTGGTGCAGACAAGTGACATAGCATGATACAATACAAAGTCTTCTGGAATCAAATTAAATCACTGCAATTTTTATTTGTTTTTTAGTGAATTTGAACCAGTGTAAGTTTATACTGGATCAGTATCACGTACCAGTACTGCATCTAATTCTCAGCTCAGAGCCCTGGAGCTGGATTTATGGCAGCTTTGTACCACAGCCTCTCGTACTTCCTGAGGCCATGATCCTCTGAGAGAACAACCCAACTTTGGCAGGGAGTGCAAATAATGACTGTGGCAGTTATTTTTTGTCCACATTACGGATCACATAGGAAACACTCTCTCCCTGTCATCTGCCTTGTGTCCATCTAACAAAGGTATGTAATTCATTAATAGGGTGAATTAGAAGAAGAAAAGTGATTACTCTTCACATGGTTCCTCTGCCTCCAACTCTGATTTGTTCAAATCCTTCTAATTCTGCCTCTGATTTTGCGTGGATTATGTGAAGAATTTCTACAAAGGGACAGGATGAGAGCTGTCCCAGATGTGGGTTATCCACATGGAAAAAAGGAGCAAGAGTTAATGGCAGTTGCCAGAAATATAATCTTTACTTGTGTCCATCAGATTGTGCTGAGTCCAAGAGCTACCATCCCTCTGCACCTCCTGAGCAGCACTGACTGATGGCTGTGCCTCAGTGGGAGTCAAAGGCAAAGGGAGCCAGGAAGAGTCACACTGGAGGGAAAAAGATGTGGTAAAACAAATATCTGTCACAGCCAGATGAAGCTGCAAAAATCCTGCCCAAGACAAAGAGGCAGAAATAAATGAAAATCCAAGCACACCTATAATTACAGAGGCATGTAAGTGTGCACATTACACACACACACGTGTATCTGTCTTCTCAACATAGACACATTTAGAGTAGATTATGGAATCATATCTGACTCCATAATTAGGTTTGAGACTTTATAATTAGATCAGATAGTCACCTTTCTATGTAAGTAACTAACTATCATACAGGGCTTGCAGGAGGGCCAACTGAATGATTAAACAACTGACATGGCCATAAATCACAAGGACAATAAAAGCAATACTGCCCAAGGTACAGCTGTGGCCAGTGTAGCAAAGCACCCATCTGCAGGAGCAGGAGAAGTGCCCATCATGCTGCCCAAGGGCTTTTACAAGCTCCTGCCTGAGAAATCTACCAAGGTTTTGTAAATCTACTCACTCATTACCTAAAGCTGTATCAGAGTGTTGGGGAGTGCAGTCATCAGACCTGTGAACACCTTCTCACAGGGGCTTCTGGTCTCTAAAATGATCAACTCCTCCCATTTGTTCCCTCCGAGGTAGGCAACAAAAAATTGGTTTGTGTTGGAAGGGACCTTAACCATCTTTTTCCAGCCCCTTGCCATGGGCAGGAACACTTTCCACTAAACCAGGTTGCTCCAACCCTAAATCCAACCTGGCCTGGAATACTTCCAGGCATTTACAACTTCTCTAGGAAATCAAAGGTAGTGTTTGATCCTAATGACATCTATAGCTGGCATGTGGTTTTTGCCCATTTTCCTTGTGAACATCAGGCCTCCAGGACACTGTAAAGCAGAAAGAGATGCCAGCTGTGCCTCAGCTCATTACAACACAAAAAGTCAAGCTGGTGAGTTTGCCTAAGTCAGATCAACACCACGTTGCTGAGCTCCCAGATCAAGCATCATCACTCCCAGTGTGATGTACAATCAGAGGTGACTCCTGAGATGACCCAGGAGACCACCATGAGCACTCTGCTGGATGCAGCTGAGTCTGTGGCACTGCAAGGATAAAACTTATTCCATTAACAACAGCCATAAAACTCTTTGGGAGGAAGTGTCAATGTGCGCAGAAGGGGACTTAAATACTTACTATGTTCCAGCCAGCTCTTGCCAAGCACACCATCCTGGAGGTAGCAGCAGCTACTCCAGGCTACAAATGGAAAGTTTTATGGGTATTTAGGGAAAGGTTATTGGCACAGAGATCAGCCACAGAAAGCAAACCCCTGTAGTATTCCATCATCTGTGTTACCAAACTTTCCTAGATTGACTCTGCTCTTGGAGAGCTGCCATCATACACAGTAGCCTCCTTCTAACACCATCATGGCAGGGCAACAATCTCTTCTTCTCTGATCAAACATTTCCCTCTGCACCACAAAATGTGTGGAAAATTATTTCTCTGCATGAATCATTAATGAGAGTTTTGTTTTTATTTACTGCTGCTGCCACAGAACTCCTTCTTTCACCTTTTTTCCCGCCCTTCTCCATTATTTCATTTTTGCTTGCTCATGTGCCAAATAGACCAGCTTCCCCTTCCTCTGGGAAAAACAAAGAAATAAATAAAATCTAACAACACATCTGATAGGAAATGCACCATGCCTTGGCTCAACATCCATTCCTCAGAGCTGTCAGTGATGGCACAAGGAGGACCTGAAAGGCTTCAGTCCAGGATCTATCCCGTGCCCAGTCTGGAGTCTGTACAAACAACACATCCCATGTTATTCCATTCCACATGCTTCAAATGATGCTGGGAGTAAGACAGTTTGGATTTTGTCCATCCAGGACACTGCACTGTGTGTTTCCATGCTGAGTAAGCAGTGGCGTTTGCTTGGTGCTGTATAATACACCAAGCACCCCCAACGTCAAGAGGGGACTTTGAGAAAAAGGGGTGTCTAAAGGGCATACAAGAAGAATAGCAATAATTTGGGGTGTCTAAAGGAAAGCATTGGAAGTGCTTTGTCCTGCAGAGTTTATCAGTTTTTTGGGGGAAAGAGTGTCAGGGTCAGAAATGCAAGAAATACCCTTAAAGCCTCATAGATAGAAGACAAAGACGAAGAAGATGATGAAGAAGATGATAAAGAAGAAGAAGATTAAGATGAAGATGAAGAAGACAAAGGAGAAGAAGAAGAAGAAGGAGAAGAAGAAGAAGAAGAAGAGGAAAAATCAGGAGGCAAAAGCAGCACAGGACACAAGTGGATGTAGCTGGATGCACATGGGACAAAGAGCAGCCCACAGTGCTGGGACAGTGATATCAAGAGGCACAAAAACATGAGTTGGGAGCATGCTGATGGGAAGACCCGAGGCCAAGAATAAAGGCAAGATAACTGACAGCTGCTGTGGGCAAAGAGAAGGAGCACCTTTGCCTCTAATGAGGATGAAGAGGAAGTGGTTACAGAAGTGCTGTGTGAAGTTGAGTCAGAAGGAGATAAAAGCCTGCTGAGTATCTGCAGGCCTGGAAGACCTCTCCAGCTCAGTGACTTTACTGTGCTCTTTGCACACGTTGGGCTCCCTCCAAGGCAGCAGAGAGGGTCAGGAGCCCCAGATTCACCACTCAAATCCGTATTGAAGCAGGACCAGCACTTTGGATTATTACTCCTATAGACTCACAGAATCATTCAGGTTGGAAAAGCCTTCTAAGATCATGGACTCCAACCATTCCTCCAGCACTGCTAAGGCCACCCCATGTCCCCAGGTGCCACATCCATGCATTTTTTTGATCACTTCATGCATGGTAACTTTAACACTTTCCAGGGCAGCCTGTTCCAATGCCTGATCAACCCTCCAGGAAACAATTTAATCTTGTTATCTAATCTAAACAACCCCTGGAGCAACTGGAGACCATTTCCTCTCATTCTGTCACTCGTAATACTTCTAACATGACTCCAGGAGGATGTTAAAGGTTGGGATGGGATCAACACTTGGAGAAAGAATCTAGTGTCCAGTCAGTCATGGGTACCACCTCTCTTCACCAATGAACCTTGGATTCCTGTCTCTTAATCTGAATCCTTCACTTAACTCCCAACCAAACAAAGTTTGGTCTGTTGGCTGTGATGGGCCAAGAGAGCCCTGAACTGAGGTGTCTGTGCTACTGCTCCCCATCTGGAGGTGGCTGTGGGTTTGATTAAGTTCTCAGTTCCTACCTAGAAGCATGCTGCAGCTTTTTGGTTTTTTTTATTTTTTACTCACACTGGGTTTTTTTTTTTCAAAGGTTTTCCTTAAGGACTTTGGGGGGTCTGTTTGCTGAGCTAAGGATGAAGAAAATGTTCTGTCCTAAAAGCCACACCTCGAAGACAGCTTGTTTTAAGAGCAGGTGTCTCTTCAATGCTGGTGATAGATGTGGAGGAGCAGGACTCATGCTCCTGTGAGTACCTCCTGTGACACAGAACTCTAATCTAATGTAACCAACACCTAAGAAAAAAAGCCATTTATGACTCCTATCCCACAGGATTTGTTGGGCCAGTGCCCTTCTCTTTAAGCCAACAGACTACAAGAATCCATTAACTTCAGGATGTCTACACTCCAATCTGTCATGGCATCAGGAACCGTGGCCTCCAATTTTTGTGTCACTCAAACACCAAAAGATGACAGAGGCCATCAAGAAGCCCTACATCCATAAGATAGAGACTGCTGTCTTCTTTAAAAGCATGCAGTTAAAAAGGGAAAGTGTTTCCTTTTTCCACTCTCCCTTTTTCTGAATCAATTGAAAACAAAACTGATAGCTGGAGAGGCTTGCTCAACTTTTCAGGAAGAAAATTTTCATTAAACAGAGAGAAAGCATGCCATTTTTCAGCCCATTAGTTGAAGATTTATGGAAAATACAAGGATGTGAATGTATGGGTTAATATTTTAAACTGATTTGCAACCTTAGTAACAATGGACATGTATAGTAGCACTCTGCCCAGATGCTTGCTGCAGCACTTTACGTGTGTACAGTCCTGTTTGAACACTTACTGAACTCCCCCAGTTAAGCTTTGTGTCTCTGATCCCTTCTGAAAAAGAACTAAGGGATTCAGCAGAGAATTATTCCCAGTATAGAATTCTATTGAATCCCCCACTATAGCGCTCCATAGGAAGGCTTTACTTTAGAGAGAGAGAAGAGAAAAGGAAAAAAAAAAAAAAAAAAAAAAAAAAGGAAAGAAAAACTACAGGAAGGGTTTCCTTGTCTGGGAAACTAACAGAATTTCAGAGGAGTTTCAGTGAAACCCCACAACATTCTCCAAAGCCAAGTGTTTAGTGAGTCTTGAGGAGAGGCAGACATGGATCACAGCATCACTCCAGAATAGGCTGGATCTGGAAACACAGAGGGAATTTAGGCCAGTGTCCAAGTCTTAGAAATCACATCAGTAGGACATTCAGGATTTGTGGGTTCTTATAGAGGGAAGATGTGCATGTAGCACCTTGCAGCTTGACCTCTGGTTTGAGTATCATCATTTTCTCCCTTCCATCTTAAAACTGGCTTCTCCATCTGCTAAAATGCCAGGACAGAAAGAGAATGATTCATAGTATACATATATATCTCAGTTTTAAAGGTTAAGGCTAACAAAAATTTCAAAGTAACTTAAAACCTCCGGCTTCCAATCTTCAACCCATCTCTAATTTTGAGGTATTTGAGTGATTCCTGGATTACCCCATGCTTGCCTACCGCACATTCTTCTGAAAAGATTTCCCAAGCACTGTTACTAGTTATCCGTACTACAGTAGAGGAAACTTTGCTCTCATTGCTGCCATCCTCACAGAGCCCTTGTCTGCCCAGGATTGCAAAGCAACCCTTACTGAACCAGGAATTCACTTTTTCAGAGGCATTGAGAGGATGAGTAAGTCACCCCACGACTGCATTTAGCCACAATCCCAGCTCCTCCCAATATACTGCAGAGCCAAGCCTTGGGCCACCTCATGCTCTGGTGTTCACCAGGGCAGGTCAGAGCCTTGTGACCTCATGTTTGCATGGAAATTGGCCTCCTCTTGCCTGACTTTTCCACACAGTCAAAGGGCACATCAGAATCAGCAGCCCTATACAGGAAAGGTAACTCATCCCCACCCCCTGCACAACTCCTGTATTCCCTGAAAAACCCCTGTGCTGGATGGACAAGTACACAAGCCCCACCAGAGTGCCTACTCATGAGCAAGAGTAAACCTGACCCAGGGATGTGTGAGCAGCACCAAGGTCCATGTTCCCAGAGTATTTCCCTGGCCACCTTCTTCTTTGGTCACCTGCTCTTCTTCAAAGTTTCTGCTTGGTCTTTTGAAGAGACATAAAAACCAACAAAACCCTAAACAAAATAATGTCAGAAGGTTTCTTTTCATACCTAGTCTTCCCAAACCTTACTGAAAAGCTCATCATTGCATATGGACAATTTGTCCTCCAAAGTAAATCCAGCTCCAAAAGAGCAAAATAGCTCCTAACCCTGCTCTCTCTCAAGAGCTGATAAATAGAAATCAGCTACTTCCCTCACTCATTTCCTCAGCTCCGAAAGATTCTCTGACTGCTTTTATTCAATTTAAGAAGTTATTTTGTCTTCCTTTATTTCCCCAGCTGTTTATTTAACTTTGTGCTCTCTACAACCAATCAAATGTGAATTCAGAATCCAGGTGCCTGTTACAGGGCTGTGCTTGGTCCCAGCATCCAGCAGACCTCTAAACAGGTCCAAAATGCAATGAACTTTTGAAGGTACATCAGGTGAAACCTTCTCATTGGGAGGAGAAAGAAACAGTCTCCAGGTGTTGCTAACCACACACACTTGCAAACTGATTTCATGTCTATATCAGAAGGAAAAAGGAGTCCCAATATCCAATGTTTGCAAATCGCTTTCAGATCTGACAGTCCCCCCAGGCTCAAACACTGAATAGAGGGATTTTGAAGTCCATCTTTAATCAAGGTGACAATTTCCTAAAAGTGTAAGTCACTTTATTTCCTCAACAAGAATAATGGGAAAGAGAGCTTCTTTCCTATCAAGCTGGAAAGAGAGAAAGTAATGAGAACAGAACCCACAATAGCAGCAAAACCAGTCCCAGTAGAAACCACAAGCCCTGCAGCAAAACACTGGGAACCTTCTCCACTCAGGTTCTCCCACAGAGTCTCACCTTCCCCTCTATGGACTAGCTTTAAACATTGTATTTATGCTGCCCTAAGGTTTCCTGGACTTCCCAGCAATGAGGCTAGACCTTACCATGGATTTCCTCTGTCTACTTACTATTTTATAGGTCACCTATATTAGAAAACTATTCCTCCCTGTGAGGGTGGTGAGGCCCTGGCACAGGTTTCCCAGAGAGGCTGTGGCTGCCCCATCCCTGGGGGAGTTCAAGGCCAGATTGGACAGGGCTTGGAGCAGCCTGGGATAATGGAAGGTGTCCCTGCCCATGGCAGGGGGTGGAATGAGATGATGCTTAAACTCCCTTCCCATACAAATCACTCTCTGATTCTATGAATTTTACACACAGATTTGCTGCCTTCATCACCAGAAGCATACTTAAGCACATCACTTACAAATCTAAAACCCTGCATGCCTGCATGCCTGCATGCTATGGTAGGCAAAAATGGTGCTGCATGTTCTGAGCACGGCTTAAAATCTGTCCCTCCATGCTCCATGGAAAGCATTTTGGCAGTTATTAATTCTGCCTTTCAGCATTGTCACAGACCCACAGATCACAGATACTCCAGAGATGGGTAGTTAATGGGGAGCAAGGAAAACCGCCTAGGCATATGGTTAAACAAATCAGTCATCAGTTCACTGGGACATCTTTCATTTCCATCACAGCAATCTGTTGGATCCCAGAACTGTTTTTACGTGGTTCATTAGACAATAGCCTTTCTTACTACTAGTTAGGTCAAGAGTCAAAATTGCTGTGTAATTGCAAGTCTCAGTGCACAAGGCAAGAGTTTTTCAGTCCTGGAGGGTGTTGTCCAAAGGGGAAAGAAAAGAGAAGGGAAAGATTATGTGTGAGCAATTGAGCCCTACTGAGAGGGAAAAAAAGTCACTGAAACTGGGATTAGGCAAATCTGGTAATGGAAAACAAGAGTCCTGTTGGTAAATTGGCACTTGCACCTAAGAGATGTGTGTGGTAGGGAAAAGGAGCTCAAAGGATGGGTCCTCTCAGAAGAGGAGATTAAGCAGCATCTAAAGCCAAAAAATTATGGTTGCACCTTTTTGAGCATTTAATTCCTTGAGTTAATCAAGAGCACAGCAATAGCAGTTGTTAAACAAGAACAGTTCCCAACTTAATCAAAGTACAATATTATTGAAAACAATACAGAGCAACCTCAGTAGAAAAACCAGTATATATCAAATCAAGCTAAATAGCTCAGTTATGATCATTATTAATAATAAATCATGGCCACTGTTTCTTTTGTTTGCCAACAACCAGCATAGTTTATGGCTCTGCACAAACCTAACACACCATTTTATAGCATTTCAAAAAGTGCGTCCTCCTAAAATGATAATGTGTTAATAATCTATGCTGGGTTTTTTGGCAGGAATAAAAAAGCTCAAACGACTTGAAATAACATCAGCTAAAAATTATTTATTCCCCATCCCTAGTTGCAGAGAAAACAGAGGTTTTCTTGGCTCAGTTACTTCTCAATAGACTTCTGGTTTCAATTAAAACTTTGAGTCTGAGAAGTTAAAAAAAAAAAAAAAAAAGTTGAAGCCAATAAGAGATGGAAGAGAAGTCTCCATTCACTGAATGTTTCTGCTTTTGTTTTTTTCCCTATTTTTACATAACCCTTCTGAGCTAAGAGCACAGATTAAAGTACAAGTCCATTGTGTGGATGGGGTTTTTATTTTTCTCCTTTCAGCTAAAAAACAAATGGAGATGGAAAAAAGTTTCTCCTTTGAGTGGAAGGAGCTTCTGATGAGGGGTGTAATCTCAGTGAAGGCTGAGGAAGTGCAGAAAGCTGAGCATGAAACAGGCACTTGCACATTTTCCCATGAACATGTCCAGTCCCTGGAAGTGTTTGGGGCCAGGCTGGATGGGACTTGGAGCAGCCTGGTCTAGGGGAAGGTGTCCCTGCCTTGAGGGAAAATGGGGCTAGAATGAGATGAGCTTTAACATCCGTTCCAACCAAAACATTCTATGATTCTATTATTCCATGATAAGATTTTCTTGCTGTCCACAATATAGATTCCACTTGTTTCCTCAGGCTGATGCTGTCACTACCTGTCTGTAGGCACCTGATAATACCATTTCTGTAGCCTGCATCAAGTCAATCCTACATGCAGGAGCTTTCAGACCAGTAATCCCAGTTCCCATTTGGGCCCATAATAATCCACACAGGACTGGATTTGCCAGCAGCCCTTTCCTCCTGCAACAATTCCATCCACGCCAGGAGGCTCAGATGCTCTCCCTGACAGCGGAGCACTGACCAGTTCTGCCCTCTCCTCTCCCCACTCCTCTGCATCCTTTGCCGTGTGACAGACGGATATAGAAGGACACACGGAGGATCCCCCCACCCCAGAGCGGGGCCGCCGCGGGCCGGTGGCTAATGAAACACGTCCGTACACCGGGGGAACAGCCTGCCAGGCTCCCCTGCCCTCCTCCCTTCATCCTCCCACTCCTCCCAGAGCCCGGCTGGGTTAGCCCGGCTCACGGCAGCCGCGGGGATATCGCCACCCCACGGTACCGGAATGGGTGGGTACTCCCCTCGCATCTCCCCTCTCATCCCCCGTGCGCATCCCCCAGGCACCAAGCTCCTCTCGTCACCCCTCCCGAGGCCAGGGGAACCTGCCCACTGGGGGTGTCCGAGTCGGGTGTGCCCCGTCTCCCCCCGGCCTCCCCGGGTTGGGCTCCCGGCAGCCAAGTGCCTTTTGAGCATCAGGCGTCAGGCCCGGGATTATCGGGGCCGTTTATTTGAAGCGGAAACGAATCGGAAATCCTTTTCTCAACTGCCTTTTAGAGACATAAATACAGCAGGCAGGGGCAGCGCGGGGAGCGCCGTGCCCGCTGGGGCGGTGGGATGTTGGGATGCAAACACACGGACACGCTCACGCTGACACACACTCACTCACTCACACACACTGACACCCGGGGATTCAGTAAGGGCTGAGGGGGACCCGAATTCCCCTTGCCCTGCGGGGAAACCCGACGAGGAAGGGGTGTGAGTGTGAGTGCGAGTGCGAGTGCCCGGAGCCGGGCAGGAGCCTTGCTCCAGGGCTGGGGTTGACAATAGCCGCCCGAGGCTGCGGGCTGCCTGTTACCCCCTCTTCCCCAAAGCACCCCGCAGCCCGATGGTGCCGGCGGTATTCAGCCTGCCCATAGCTGAACTCCGCTTCCACCCCTTGCGGGGGCACCAGGGGCCGGCAGGGTCCCGAGGGCGGCAATCACCGGCTTATTAAGAACCATTATCCAGCCACCGAGCGTGGTGGGGGTGGTGGCGGGGCGAGGGGTGGGGGGGTGTCCCGCTTTGCTAATTACTACCCCCACCCCGTCCTCCCACTTCGTTGTTGCCCAAAATCTCAGCTTTTCGGGGCTGCGTGTCCTTTTCAATGTCAAAACACGGCGGGGCCACCCCGGGGCAGCGGCGCCCCCCGGTTCAGCTGCGGAGCGCGGCCGCGGAGCCCCGCGCACACACGGGCTCACACTCGCTCACTCACACACACACTCATACACACACACACAAATCCCCGTAAGGTTACAGCGTTGCTCTCTAGCTCCACTTAACCTGCAATTTACGAAGCGGGGGGGGTCGTGTCCCCCCCTCCCCAATTTCCACAGGCACACACATAGCTGCCACCTACACATATAAACACATGTAAGGCTACCAAAACGGGGGCCGGGAGAGGGGGTATATGGCGGGGGTGGGGGTTGGGGGGGGAGGAAAATAAATACATTATTCAAACTCCTGAAAAAAATTCCAACCCCTTCCCGGTCTTACACGCACCACCAGTACCCCCCACCCCACGACAAGCACACACAGACACGCACACATGCTCCTAAACAGGCACAAAGCATGGGGAGGAAAGGGGTCGGAGGGGATGGGGAGGAGTATTCGCATGCAATGCATAGAGGGGAAATACTCCCCCCTCCCAAAAAAATAAATAAAGCCCTTTTCCGCGCCATTGCAAAGTCACAACAGAGTGGAGGGAAAAAAAATATAAAAAAGAAAAGAAAAAAAAAGGGGGGACGACATTAACTTTTGCATGCAGAAGGGGGAAAAATTAAAAAAAAAAAAAAAAAAAAAAAAGAAGGGGGTGAAGGAACAGGAGAGAAGCGTACGATCCTTCTGCAATTCCGATCATCAAGGCAGACCTTTCCTCGATGCCTCAGAATTTTTGTTCTTTTTTTTTTTTCCCCCGCATTTACTAACCCATATCCCCAGAACGGCAGCGGGGGCTTCTTAGCAGCTTCCTCTTCTTCTTCTTTCTTCCTCCTCCTCCTCCTCCTCCTCCTCCTCCTCCTCCTCCTCGGATTTCCCCCCTTCTTTTCTCTTCTCTTTTAGATCCCGGTTTCAATCCCTCGCCACAGCCCCCAAAGGTGCTTTTGCTTGTGTTGCGGCAAACCCATGGCGGTGTTCATCTGTCAGATGGGGATGAGGGGAGCGCCCGGCCGCGCAGCGCACGCAGAGCGCAGAGGGAGGAGGGCGGGGGGAGGAGGAAGGCACCGGGGAGAGGGAGATGGACGGACAGACAGACGGAGAGGCAGCTCGAGAGATAAAAGATAGATAGAGAGGGATAAATAGAACGAGATAGAGCGAGAAAGGGGGGAAAATGGCGTCTTGGAAAGCCGGAATCCCGGAGTAAATCAAATTAACACGCAACACCCAGAGCAGTCCCGGCTAATTTTAGCAGGATCCAAAATAAAATGAAAAGGAAAAAAGGGGGGTGAGTAGGAGGAGAAGGGGGGGACAGGGGGGGCGGGGGGTGAAAGAAAGGAGGAGGGGGTAAGAAGGAAAAAAAAAAAAAGAGAGACCGAAAAAAAAGAAGCCCCTCAATGCACTGGATGAAATCCTGGATTTGAAATCGATGGAGCTGGTCTCCAGCTCTCTCGCTTTTTCTTTTCTTTTTCTTCTTTTAAAAATTTTTTTAGAGGGGGGGTTCTTTTGCTCTCTGCTTGTTGTTGCTAGTTGGTTGGGAGTCTTTTTGCAGGGGGGCGAGGTTGCGGGGAAGCGTTTTCGGTTTTGCTTTTCCCGGCGAGGAGTTTCAAAAATATTTTTAAAAAAAAGAAAAAAAAAAAAAAGAAGAAGAAAAAGAAAAAGAAAAGGGAGAGGAAGAAAAAAAAAAAACACACGAAGAAAAAAAAAAAAAAGAATAAAAGAAAGAATAAGAGCAAAGCCACGCCAGGAGAAAAGGGCTGCTTGGCGGCGGCGAGGAAGCTTCCCTTTATCCCTGCTCTCCCTGGGCTCCGGAGCGGGTGCCGGAGCTCCGGCGGGCTGCGGGGCTGCGGCCGCCCGCCCCGCTCCGCTCCCCGCTCCCCCCGCGCCGCCCCGCGCCGGGCCGGGGGAGGGCGAAGGGAAGGCGGAGGGAAAACACCCCCTTCTCCTGATGGGGCCGGAGTCGGTGCTCGCACACTCACACAGCACACACACACACCCGCATCCCCTTCCCCGCTGAGAAAGGGTGCGCCTGGGGGCGGCTTTTTGCTCCCCTGCTGGATTTTTCCTTTCTCTGTCTTTTATTTTGTCTTTCTGGTCTGGTTCTCCTTCCCCCCTCCCGCTCTCCCTCCCTGCAAGGGGCGGCGATTTGGTTAAGCAGATCTGGGGGGCTGATGTCTCTCTCTTTCCTCTGTTTCCATCGCTCGCTCCCGGAGTCCTGCAGCACTGGGGGCGGGGGGGAGGGGGCGAAATGTGGGGAATAAATGGTAATGATCAGGCACACACACACACCCTCACGCTCTCACACACACTCACACGCAGACACGCACTCGGTGTGGCTGCAATGCTCGGCTCTGGGTTAATGTACTCAACAGTGCCACTACCTGACACAACTGCAGCACTGATGGGGGCAGGGGAGAAAAGGCAGAGGAGGTGAGATTCAGGGCAGGGCTATTTATCCCATTTATCCCACTCCAAGCTCAGTCTCTCCCACGCCCTCCCAGCCGCCCCCCCGCCAGCCCCCCGTGTGCTTTTCGCGGCGGGTTCGTGACCCGTGTGAGACATTTTTGGGGTACAGTGACTGCTGTTCAGGCCACACTGAGAATTCACTCTCTGGGTCTGGGGGAGATAAGCAAGGACTCTCGACCCCTAATTTAAGGACTAAGTCCACCCCCACCCCCCCCACCCCCGTCACCTTTCAGAATGGACCAGCAGCAGTGTACAAATCACAACACAAACCCAGCTGCAGGCCAGTGGAGCCGTGCAAAATCCCAGTTGTTGGGCTTTTCCTTTCCCACTCTTGCTCTGCCAGCAGTCTGGATGATGCTGCCTTTTGGTCTGCCAGCTGGGCAAACCTTTACTCACAGGAGTAAATTGCTGGCTTGCCTGAGTAACCACAGAGACGATGAGGAGGAACCCCCAGAGGAGGGAAGACTTGTGGAATGGAGCTGAGGAGTTGTACTTACTGATGTAGATAAAATTCCAGGGGCAGGGGGGGAGTGTAGGGAGTACCCCGCTGTGTTCCTCTGCATGCTTGATCCCTTGCAAAGATGGTGCCAAAGGGTTCCCTGTCCCAGAGTGCTGCAGGAGGCTCAAAGAGCACCAAGTGTCTCCTCTTTGCTCTGGACAGAGAGTGGCTTCAGGCCATCATCCTGAGTGACCTGAATTCAGTGTGCAGCTGATGCAAGGGTTGACCCTCACTGTCCATGGAGCTTATTCATATCTGATATCCCTTACATCATAGAATCATAGAATCATTTGGCTTGGAAGGGACTTAAAAGATCTTGTCTCACCCCCTGCCATGGGCAGGGACACCTTCCACTATCCCAGGCTTCCCCAAACTCCCATCCCACTTGGACTTGATCACTTCTAGGGATGGGGCAGCCACAGCTCCTCTGGGCACCCTGTGCCAGGCCCTCACCACTCTCACAGCCAAGAATTTCTTCCTAATATTCAATCTAAACCTGCTCTTTTTCAGTCTGAAGCCATTTCCCGCTCCAGGCCCATGTAAAAGTTCTTCTCCAGCTCTCTTGGAGCACCTTTACGCTCTGGCAGGGGCTCCCTTAGAATGGCCTTCTCTTCTCCAGACTGGAAAATTGCAGCTCTCTCACCCTGTCCCTTTAGAAGAAGCAACAGACCTACAACCCATGTGGCAGCCTAACCCCAAAAGGGTGGAAGAGATTTGTGGGCCCACGAGATGCCAGCACAGTCCTCCTGAACCCTCATCAGACTCAGCTACCTGGGTGAGAATTTTTCCTCAGCCTCACTGTGCTCCTGGGAAAAAAAATCCTGGGTGAAAGCTGCACCACAGCATCGCTTCCCTCTGGATCTCCCCGTGTGACTGACATCCACCAGATACCTGTAAATCCCAAACACCTCAGCTCAGGTGCAGCAGCCTGTGCCTGTCCTTCCCTCATGGTCTTTTCCTCATGCTTCTCTCCAACAGAAGAAAACAAATAAATCAGTAAAATACACAAGAAGCCTCCCAAATGACAACCAACAGATCAACCGCATCTCCATCCCAAACAAACACGGGACTCACAAACCCTCGGATGGGAAATGTCACTCTGAAAACGTTGATGTTTCTGATTGAAACCAAACAGGGATTGTCATTTCCAATCCGCTCTTTGACATGGAAGGGAGGCTTGTTTGTTTGAATTAAATCACCCAACTGCAGCTACATTTTGTCATTTTGTATCTAAACAAAAGGAAAAAAGAAACAGTTTCAACATTTTTTGGCAGAGCTGGTGCTGACAGTGCCCGTGAAGAATTCTGGTTTTGAAATGAAAACTTTTGTCAGGTGAACTCTGTATCAAAGAGCTCTGCTGACCATCATCAACCTCCTTGGAATAAACTGACAAATAGTTATGAAATAATTGGCATGATTAAATTAACACAGCAAACCAAATTATGAAATCAAATACTCAAATAAAAAAAGAGAGAGAGAAAGTAAAGGAAAAAAAAATCACATTTACTTCCCCTTTCCTAGAAAATAATATTTTGATTATATTCAGTAAATTTAGGATAAAAAGTGTTTTCTGAGCCTTTTCTCTTTTTATTTTGTGATTGTTTACTTCAGGAGAGGATACACATATATAAACAAATGTATTTAAGCAGCCCCACAAAAAATAATTTCAAAATGAGTTCAACTTGGAAAGCAATATGGATAATGGCTTATTTAATGCTCACTTTGAAAACATGGCAGAATTTAGGGAAACAAAAATGAGAAAGACTCAAACCTAGCAAAGGAAGTTTGTGATTCACCCAAAGTTATTTTTAGGCGTGTCATATGTATAACTGAAAGAAAAAAAAAAAATCACACCTGGTTACTTTTACTTGTAGACATCAAACTCTGTCAGGAAAAATTTCATAAACAGAAAAAGACCCATCCCTTTGAGTGGTCACTGTGTAGGACACATGTGCATAAATCACCGCGGATCAGCGCTGACATCAAAGGTTTTCTGACCCGTGGTTTTGTCTTCTAGTTCTAGAAAATTTTCCCTCTTTTAAACAACATCCTCCCTCTGTCTCTGCTGTGTGTCAAGGAGTTCAATCTAAGTTGATAATCTAAGAGGAAGTTCTCTCCTCTTTGTTCTTTTCACTTTAAAAAATAGTATGATGGAATTCATAAAGTTGGTTTGGTTTTGCAGCAGACCTGAGATGAGTTTCCTATTTGTGCCTAACAGTCTACACATAACCTTGACTGCATGAGACAGATATTTGGTAATGAAGGCCATGAGCCTGTTATTTTTATATAAATAACATAATAAGTTAAATATCTATAAGTCTCCCAAAGTTCAAGGTATGAATTAAAGTGTTGCAGAATTGTTGGGTGATTTGTAAGTCAATGTGAAAGGTACAAAAAAAAAAACAAATCTTGAGAGGCCTGCAGTAAGACAGTGGTAATTTTATAGGATACAAAAATACAACCAGATCATTTAAAGAATATATTTACTATTAAAATTGCTTAAAACAGATACTTTCTTAATGTGCTCTGGCTCATCAGATATCTAGCACATTTCTGAGATTTATGTAGAAGACTATCTATCTATCTATCTATCTGTCTGTCTATCTATCTGTCTATCTATCTATCCATCTATCTAACCATCTATTCATCTATCTATCATCTTGTGATCATTTATCTATTTATATGTACATACACACAACCAAAATTTCAGACACACAGTTTCCAACTCCTTGTATCCCACTACAATCATATTTCAAGACAAGTGAAAACAGGGGGGAAATGTGAACATATTTCAATACTCTCTTTTTTTTTTTTTTTTTCATCAAAAAATGGTAATTCAGCTGTTTGGACAAATTAGAAATAACAGTGATTTTTAAAGTTACTCTTTTATTTTATAAATCTTTCAGACATCTGGTATTGAGTTTTTCAACATTGTTATGTGAACAATGACAGGCAATAATCAAATTCAGGGCCAAGGGGTTGGAAACCAAATGCAAAACTAATTTTGGAAGACATAACTCCCCTGTTTTGATTGATTCTCCATGGTTTTAGGGCATTTATACCCACAGTATTCCCACCCCAAACCATTTCCCATGCACATTATTTTGATAACTCAGAGCTGACACCCTTGTCTCAGCATCTTCATGATGCTGACAAAGGCTGTGTCATCTTGGTTACTGTCCAAAAACAAGAGGATTTTGTCTCCAATTCCTCAACCAGGACAATTAGGAGAAAACTTTGGTAGCTTAACAACCAGGGAGACGATGACATGGGAGTCTCAGGCTCAAACCCAGACTTTCTTATCTATCTGGTCTTTCCACATCCTTCTTTACCCCTGTGAAGGTGGTGTCTAAACCCTTCTCTGCACACAAAAGTTGTAATTCTCAGTGGTGCAGCACTTGCTGGCACACCAGCAGAGCACCAGGCCCTGCCCTTTGCTCAGGCTGCTCAGACACTCGTGTCCTTTCGAAACCCTCTGAATATTTGCTCTTTCAACATCCATCAGTTTGCCACTGCTTTTATTGTGTGTTGATGTTTCTCAGTCTTCCCCGAGCAGACGAGTGACTCTGATCTCGTAAGTGCATTAAATTCTTTCCCTCATAAAAAAGTCTTCAAAGAAACTAATTGCTAATGAGCATCAAAACCCATCCTGGATTCTCATGTGCACCATTGCCTTAGGATGGATTTCCATCACAGTTTTCATACAGATTACAATTTTGCATCTACATGTACATATAGCCTTCAGTATGTGTACTTATGTATATCTAAGGTTTATAAACTGTCATAGGAGAAGCAACATGAATAAGAAGCACAAAACCTCAGTAGAAATGTGACATCAGTCAGTGAAGCACAAGACAGGCAGGAGGCAACTGAAAGCTGTATAATTTAGGGTAGGGAGTGAATGGAAGTACTGGATCTGTTTGGGAATTTTGGCTATAAAGAATGGTTTAATCTGGTTGGGGAAGCCATAAAAGGAATTGATAACTACAAGTTGAACTCAGAGAAAATATCACGTTGAAATGAAGACGTACAAGGTTCATAGCAATTAATCACTTCAGAAGCTTAATAGGAGGATAGGTAAAAATCACCATCTCATGACATTTTCAGCTTGGAGAGTGGATGGCTTCCGAGAAGATATCTTTTAGCCAAGCAAAAGTAATTGGGTTCAGGACAGGAGCAGACATGAAATGAGTTAAGAACTGCCTAACTGACAGATCTCTGAAAGCAATTGTCAATGCAGAATTATGGCCAAAGAAGAGTGTTACTGGGGTTTCCTCTTGTGCTATTCATCAGTGATCTGGAAGTAAGTATAAAACTGCTCCTGATGGCATTTGTAGATGACATTATGGTCACTGAAATAGCAAAGAATGAGAGTCCAGGATGGCCTGATGTAGCAAACACTGCCTGGCTTGGGCAAAAAAATGTGCTTTATTGTACTAAGATGCTTCTTACAAACACAGAACAAAAACCTGGACAAGCCTGGCACTGCCAGCTCTGAGTTGGATCCTCAAATCTGAAAGTGCTGGTGTGAGTCTTGGGTTGAATTTTAGAGGCTGTCCAAGGGTCTCACAGCCTCACTCTAAGACAGATGTTGACAAAACTGGAGAGGGTGTAGAAAAGAGTAACAAAAACAAATGCTTGGGAAAAATGGGAAAAAAAAATACTTGAGGGCAAGGGTTGAAGAATTGTGTTTAGCCATCAGAAATATATTTGCAGATGGAAAGAGGTTTGTACGTGAAAAAATTAAATGATACCAAGGGACTGAACATAGGTTCCTAAATGCTCAAGGAAGAGAGCTGGGACCATTCTTCTCTTCAACATTTCCCAAATAATGGTTTCATTGACTCTTATCCACTGTAAATTCAAATAATTTCTAACTCTGTCCACACACTGCAATTGGAAGACCTCACTCGAACATTTGGGGTCCGCCTTGGGGCTGAGGGTTACATCACCCAGGTGCAACTCTGGATTTGATCTCAGATTCCTTTCTGGAAATAAAGTTTAACTGAATAAAAAATAAAACTATCCTTTAGCCTAAGCCGAGCTGAATCCCTGATCACCCTGACAGGCTGGAAACAGCCTAGATGGCCTGCATGGTCCTTTCTGCCTTGGCTGCCTGGGAAATTATTTGCCAAAGAATTGTGCAAATGTCTCTTGAATTTTGCCTGACAGCAAGGTGCATACAGTGCATTTCTCATGGGAACTGCCCTGTAGCAGCAAGAAAAATCCTACTACTTCAAGGTGAAAGTAGCCGTACAGTGACTGAAGAAACACTGTCACAAGGTTAGGTCAAATCATGATTTTTCAAGAAATTGCTGAACCCTGAAACTGCAGGGTTTTGTTTGGCTGAAAATTGGCTCAGAAAATCTGGCTCAGAAAATTTCTCCAACCCAAGGTGTGTTTCTTGGTATAGAAAGGGACACAGCCTTGTCTTCATGGTTAGATCTCACTGGTGATGTGTGATTTCATTTACAACCTGGTAAATCAGAGCAGATACCCAAACCTTGTCTTCCAGTCCATTGCTCCAAGAATTACACAGCTGGCTGATCTTGGGTGGGTCTGCCACTGTATTTTGGTAGGCTGTTCTTTTAGGCATAGATAACATTACTTGAATCAGAAATAATTGATTTATCTTGCCCAAGTATGTTCTCAGTACCATGGAGAGGCCAACAATTTTTGTTTCTCATGAAATAATGCAGAATGGCCTTGGTTTTATTAAAATATACATACCTCATCCTCCCTAAAAATAACCTCCAACAAAGTCCATACCAGAAATATTAAAATAAAATGTCTTCTATCTTTGTCTGTATGACTTTCTTGGTCCAGCCAGAGGGCAGGAGACACAGACCACAAGATAAAATCAGCAGTAAGAGGGTGAGCTGATGTTGGCCCCAACAATTATTTGGAAGAAATTAAAAAAAGAGCATGTTCACATGCTATTAGTAATGTGTAAAATCCTTCAGATGGCAGTGGATACTATCCATATTAACAGCATCCATCCATAGATAATACACATATGGAGAGTAACCTGTTCTCAATACCTCTGCACCTTCTTTATCTAAAATTTAAATTGCCTTTCCTTCCTTCCCAGGGCTTCGCAAAACTTGACACATGGATGCTTTTTATGCTTAAATTATTAATCATTGTTGTGGGACATCTGAAACTTTTGAAGATGGAAACATGAGGAACAAGGTGGATCCCATTTCAGAGTGGAACTCCATCTGAACAGCAGTTTGCAAACATTCTTCAGGGTGTTTGGCACCATGTGCCTGCACCAGCCCTGCCAGCCCGTGCACAGAGGGAACAAGATCCCGAGTGGCCAAAATAACTAGGCCAGAGTGCAATATCTGACCAAAATAACTGCTGGTATTAAGCCTCTGTCATCTGTGCTGGATCTCATCTCGGGGACAGCACTGTTCCCAGCCAGGCAGGACAGGCATCAGGCTGGTCAGTGCACAGGGGGAGGTTTGAGCCCTTACCATTACGAGCTGTAGCACGTTGTGCAAAAATCAGATTATATTGGTCAGTTCCAGGTCTACAGCAGACCCTCGGGATACCTAATTTTGCCTTTTCTCCCTTTTCCTTGTCCATTAGCATTTCCTGACACTCCCAGGGTGACATCCAGCCTCGGCATCGGGTGACACAGAGATGCCCTGATTCAGAGGGAGCATCCTGAGTTACCTCGGCTCTCCATCACAAGGGGAAACTGGGCAAGGAATTCCAGGTCTGCAAAACCAGAAAATCTGATGGATTCCCTGTGTTCCAGGGAAAGTGCAGTCACAACTTTTTTAGCTCACACCTCGGTCATTTATCAATGTTTTCTTATCACCCTTTCTTTACCACCAAGACAAATTTTTAAAAGAACCCAGAAAACAAAACAAAAAAACCAACAAAAACTAAAAAACCAAAACCAACAAAAAATAAAACAAACCCGAAAAAAAACAACAACAAACAACCCAAATGTTCACTTGTGCGTGGGGCTGAGGCGGGTGGGATCTGCCTCACGGCTGCAGTAGTGCCTTGCCTGCTTTTCTTGCCCTTTTCCGCACCAGCCTGTGTAATTTGCGAAGTTTTGGGTGGTTTTGGTTGAATAGCCATGAAGCATTGCCCTCTGCCGGCAGGTCGCACACCTGGCTGCGAGCGGCTCCTGCAGCGCCCGCGCTTGGGGGGAATAAAATCCCAACCAATTTGTTTAAGGTTATTTAAATTTCGGGAAAGAAAGGAGGGAAAATCCAAGGGAAAAAAAAAAAAAAAAGAAAAAAAAAACCCCAGAACATGAGCACCAAAAGGATCACTTCTGTCCTTAAAATTTAAAAAAACAAATACATTTTTATGTTTTGGGATATTTTTTTTTTAATTAATTTTGATCATGCTTTAAAATATCAACTGACAAAGCATTTCTTGCTACAGCTGCACAACATTGTGCTCATGCAGCAGCATGTGCCTTGGAGAGAGGTTCGTGGTGCAGCCCAGTGTTCATCAGAAGTGAAATGCAGACTGAAAAAGTGGATGTCAAAAAGTCACTGACAATAAAAAAAATTGGCAGAGGATGCAGATACCTTTGGTGCTAATTTGGCCCTTTCTCACAGCAGGGCCTGAGCAATTTACAGTCTCCTAAAAAACATTTATCCTCACAATTTGCAAGATTTGAGGGGACTCCAGTGTTCCTATTTTACCGACAAGGAGTCAAGGCATAAAACAAAAAAGAAAATTATTTACCTTGGGTTGCAATAGGAACCTTGGACAAGAGGGCTTGAATTCAAATTTCTCACACCTTTCCAGTTCATACATGAGCTTTCCATGCTTTTGAAGTTTACACCAACCCTGTCCAGCTTAACCTGTGAAGAGTTTAGGAAACAAGATATATTTTTAACTTTTTTCACTTTGATGAAACTCTGCATCTTAAATAAATTATATAATATAGAGCAGGAAACTTCTTCCGAGAGCAAGCTAAAAATATAAGATTTTTTTTCTTTTTTTTTTTTCTCTCCATCACAGCTCCTGTTCCCAAATTACACTTGCCTTGCTCAGTCTTAGAAAGTTGACACAGAACAAATTGTCCTATGTAAATTGCAAGTTTCCCTTCTGATTGACAGCAATCCACAAAGATGGATTAATTCCAGAGGAAGTCAAGCAAAGACTGTGCCATAGCTATTAACCCAATTACAAAGATGCTCCAAATTGCTGTGGAGTTGCCAGCACATCCTTCATGTGATGCCTCACGTAAATTTGAAGTACAGGAGCCAGACAAAACACAGGTGAGGGGGATGCAATAACAAACACAGGTTATGTGTGTGCAGTTTTACTCCCTTGGCTGCCCCAGCCTTGCAGAGGAGGGACAAGCCCTCACTCCCTCCTGGAGACTTTGATCCTGAGGACACGCAGGGGGCAGCCAAGCATACGACCTGCTACATTCTTTCTGCCTGTTTTGGCTGCTCTTGTCCTTAAACCAAAACAAGTCATTAAGGGAGCAAAGACAATTATTCTTTGAAATTTGTGTAAGGCGAAGGGAGTGAGAGCAGGGGCTGCTGTGAGATTGGTATTGTCACACAACTGATGTGATTGTGCCACTCCTAACTGCAGAGCCGTGACTGAGTTTATCAAGGTCTACTTTTGCAAGTGATAATAAACCTAATAGCTGCCCACAACTTAATATTTTTTCTTGCACCACATATGTTCACTTTTGGTCCTTGGATTATTTTTTTTTCCCTCCAGTCTCCATCTGTTCTTTTGCCTTTGAGGTACTTTAGTTACCATGGAAATGACAACATCATCTGGATGGGTGGAGCCTGGTGCAGTGTAAAGTTGGTTTCCTACATCAAGTGTTTAGCAAGGTATGGGGGAGGCTGACAAAATTACAGCATCTCATGTGATAGCTTTTCATGCTTTTGGTGTGCAGCAGAGATACCTGTGTGTGCCCATGAATGCTCCAGGTCTGCTCCAGGAGGGGGAATGTTGCTCGTTTTTGATCTGCCAGAAGAAATCTTTCACTTGAGTCCTTCACGACTGATTCCTTCCAACCTTTAGCTGCACGCTGGATTTAACTTGTCAGGATCCAGCTGTAAGACAGTTTCTGAGTCCTGTGATTGTCAGATGGGTCAGGCAAAGAGGAGAGCTCCTTCCCTGGAGATGTGTGTCTTTTGTCATCATTGCCACAAAGGAGAATGAGTTAATTCAGTGGGGGGTTGTTACACAGGTTTTGTTGTTTGGTGATGTGTGTGGCATTGACTCCTTGGCTTCTGTGAGGTGTCTCGTGCCTTCAGCAAGTTCATATGACAAATGATCTGTGCTTAATATGATCCAGAGATCACATAAAGCATCTGTACATGGACATCACAAGTTTAATCTGGTGAATCCAAGTCAGAGACCTCGTTTGTACCAAATCAGACCTTATTTCACTAGTGACTCTTTGGACTTTAATACAGAGCCAGAAGCTATTATCCACTATTAGCCCTTACAGCACCTGGCAATATTGATTATACAGCCTTTTGGAGATGAAGGTATTTTAGATGAATAACGATTTTTGGCAAAGGGTACTAAGAAAAGGGCCAGATATGTCAGAAAGATGAGAACTTGGCCCGTGACACTCAATATTAAGGTCTGTAAAGTCTCCAAAATGCTTTTAGGCTAGTTCATATATTCTGTGGATGTCTCTTAAAGAATCTGATGTGCTCTCTGCTTGTCTAATCAGGAATGTGGATGGGGCCAGGGGATGCATCACAGAAAAGGTTTTAACAAAATTCCCACTGAGACCAAAGGAACAGTAAAGTGCTAATTCATCAGAAGGTGTGCAAAAAGGGGTTCTGGTGGAGTGTCTCAAACACAGGCAGTTCTGGATGGCTCAGCATTCAGTTCTTTGAACTTTTGGTAGGGAAAGGTTGAGGAACTCAAAGAGAATCATGGAGTCCCATGCACAGTCCATGACTTTGGTCAGTGCTCTGTGTCTGCTCAGGAAGGGAGCCAAAGGTTAAATCCTTGGGTCTTTTATCCTAAACTTACTTTGTCATGTAGCTAGAGTGATAGTATTTGTTTATTTCTATTATAGTTATTTTTAGGTGCTCTAACTCCAGCTGCAGCCATTTCTTGCTGCAACAATCCTTTCAAGAAACATCCTTCCCAGCAACACTGAAAATCTTTTCCGTGGAAAAAAAAGCAGCAAAACCAGAAACTAAAAAAAAATCTAACTAACTCAGCAGTCAGCATTAGAAATCATTTTCAGGGGCACATCCCAGCAACAAATAAACTCATGATTCTCAGAAAGCTCAGAAACTGCTGGTGATGCTGGGAGTTTTTGCAACAGTTTATGAAAATCGATCATTTGGTCTATCATAGACACCAAACTCATGGGCTGGGAAGCCTTCAGCTGTCTCCTTTGAATAATTTTTTTTGTGTTCCTTTGCTGTGGAGAGCCAGGGCACTCTCATGTCAGGCACCCTCCTGGCTAAAGCACGAGTAATTTCACCAGCAAGCTCTGGAGCAAAGAGTGTGTCCTGTTATAATGGTGCCAAGAGATTTTGGCCAGGTGTGACAGACCTGCCCGTGGTGGGAAGGGAGCACAGGAGAGTGCTCATCAGGCAGATGTAGCAGGAGGAAGTGGGAGCCCAGGGGGGGAAAAGAGGCTTCTCTCAGCCTTCCTTGGGGTGGGCATGTCTGGAGCCACACCTCTGCAAAGGCTGTTGGCAGCCGGGGACGCTTCCAGCGCTGCGGCGTCGCGCTCCCGACACGACAAACTGCTTAAATAAGCCAGCAGATGCTCCCAGCATTGGTTTGTCTCTGGAACAGTTTCCATCTGAGCCTAGTGGGAAGCATGTTGGAGTACAGGGAAACAGAGGGAGAGAGGCTCAGAGGCTCAGAGAGAGGGTGAGAGGTCGCCAGCCCAGCCTCCAGTGCTCTCTGACGCGGACTGTGGGGAGAACACCGGAGTCAACGAGACAGATTTGAAACCTCTTGGACAGACACAAGCAGGACCAGCAAGAACAAACAAAAAGTCCTTTCTTACTATAATATGGCAAGCAAAGAGCATGTGGGCATTCAGCAGCAGATGGTCTCCAGGCATCTCAATGGTGAAATTAAATCCTTTTTGCTGCTCGATGCTCAGCTTTCTTTCAACTCAAACATAAAGCTGATTTTTCTGGGGTTGCCTCAGCAGTCCTCAATCACTTTTTTTTTTTTTCCCTAGGCATCAGTTGTCCCAAAGTCTCCCTAGCAGGTTGCAAATTGTCAGGATGCTTGGCCACCACACATGGCCTTCACCTGTGGCAATGCTCCTCACAAGAATAGGGGGTGTTACAGGGGAGGGGAGGAGGAATTTATCACCCAGGAGCTCACTAATCTCCCAGGCAATCTGCACAAGGTGCCGATCCAAAGGCAGATGGGCTATGAGGAGAACTCATCCTAGATGTGCATAAATGTCTATCTTAGATTAAAGGTTGGGTTGTAACAACCTGAATTCCAGTTGTCTCCTTCCCTTGAGTTGGTTGGCAGTGGGAATTCAGCAGCTAAAAGGGAGGTAATCCAAGTGCAGAACCCGAGACTGAGGTTTTTTTGTCATCTGCTGAGCAGCTGAAGCCACAGGGAGGTAAGCAGGTCTCTTATTTCATAACAGGTTTTTCCTTCACACTTTGTAAGAGGCGTTTTACAGTTCAGAGGTAGCAAGAAGATAAGTATGACCTTTTTTTTTCCTGATCCAGAACTTTATGAGGAAATAAATTGCAAAAAAGTTGAAAACTTGTGAATTGTTCTTTGAGGTATTTGGTTTTTTATGAACTGTTTGTGCTCTACTTTTGGATTACAACTTGGTGAGCAATCAATTTCTTGAGTTAAAGGTCTCAAAATAACATGAATGGGGTTTTTTTGAGATTATTCAGGTTGGGATTTTTTCCTTGTTCTTTTTCCCACCAAAATCATAGACTGGGTAGGGTGGGGAGGAGGAACGTGTTGAGTTCAATGTGTTTCTTTTTGTTGTAATCTCCTAATTTTTAATAATTATTGGAACTAGAGAACACGAAAATAAGGTATTTTGACTTGAAGAGCTACACCTTTTCTGACCAAATTTAAGAAAGCAATTAAATGAATGGAATGTATGTCCACACATTATTTTCATAGATCTTAATCTGGCAGTTTGGGGGGCTTTAGGGGTTTATGAGGAGGAAGCACATACCTCTTTGCAAAGTGCCACCACAATCTTATAAGGATGAAGACATTAAACTGGTGTTGAAAAGTAGGGTGGAAGGTCTGGTACGTGGGTTTTATATGTTCAGGGTTTCTTCAGCCCAGCAGGAAGTGGGGAGAAGTGGTTTGCATCAGCTGCACTCTCCACATTGTTTTCTCATTCGTCACCAAATGCCAGGAGCTGCAGTAATCCATCCTGGAAGTGACAAACATATGATACCGTGTGGCCTGATCCTGTGGGAGGAAGGGTGGAATTTCCTATGGGTGCAGATGTCTTAAGAAAAAGTACTTTTTTTAAGCCTGCAGTCTTTTCCTGGCTGTCTTGTGTTGGTGACAAATGGATCACAAAATTTCAGGACTTTACACTATTTCATCAGTCTCCTCTAGTAATTTCTATTTTTTTTTTCTATTGTGAGTTTTTCTCTTTTGATTCCATAGGGACCATGGTGGATTTGGACTGTGGAAGGAATCATTCCCACATAAACAAAGAATAAAGGTTGGGTTTTTTTTTTTCCTCCCTTAATTTACTGATTAGGTATTAGGTGCATCTGTTATTTGTACCCTCATTTCTCACAATCCTGTATCTGTCAGAATAAACTCTGACCTTTAGCCATGGGGAAAAATAATCTTATAAAAGGATTTACAATGAAAATGTGTACTTGTTTGATGAAAGCTGCTGGAATGGCAGCTATCCTCTTAAGGGCAGGATTAAGGTTACAAAGGCAGATGGAACATTATTATTCCCTGATCTGGTCAGTACTGAACAGTCCAGCCAGAAGGTTATTTCACATCCTATATGATTTATCCATAACTGTGAATGGAAGAGTTCAGAGCCAGGCTGGACAGAGCTTGGAACAGACTGGTCTTGTGGAAGGTGTCCCAGGCCATGCAGGTGGAATTGGACTAAATGAGCTTTGAAGTCCTTTCCAATATAAATCATTCTATGATTCTATGGTGAAAAAGGAAAAAAAAAAAAAAAAAAAGCCACACAAACCTATTTTATGGGATTTTTTAACAGATGTTAATTGCCCAGATAAGCTGTGTGGTTTCCAAGTGCCAATCTTTCCTCCCTTCCTCAGACCCCTTTACAAGGTGGAAAGCTGAGCCTTTGGAGCACAAAGACGTGTCCATCAGCCCTGAGACCCTGCTTGTGAGCTCAGCTGTGGGAGCTGAGGTGGCTGTAGGTGTGTGGCTGCACATGCACGGGCAGAGACGTGCAGTTACACCAGTGCCTGGGTGTTTAATGATGTGCTGGTGCCAAACTGAGATCTGGGAAAACCCTGCTGAAACGGGCTCTGCCCCTGCTGCGCTGGCTGTGAGATTACAAGAGCCCTGTCACATTTTGGCTGTGAATTCTATGGTGCTGCTAAGCCTGTATCTTCTCCTGGGCTTTGTCTGATCTGCTTTGGGCATTGCCTTTCAACATGTGGACAATGCCAAAGCTCCTTTGGTGGGGATGGAAAGTGTCTTCTGCATAAACCACAAATGTTTTGCCTGGACTACTGACAAACCATTGTGTCTCTGCACCACCAGCTCACCTCTTTCAGGAGGGACCCTGTGCTGGTCACAGCAACACATGCCCAGGCTGAAGAAGGGATCCAGCTTCTTGAGAAGCAGAAAAGAACAGTGCCAGAGCTAAAAAAACCCATTTCTGTCACCCTGAGCACTGGTTGTCCATGAGCCCTGCATCCTCTGGTTGGAATTCTGGATACTTTCTCTGGCTCATCTTTCTCCTTTCATCACAGGAGCACCCGTGGTATATAAACCCAGAACAAAATCCCTTAATCCAGTCCAACATTTTCACTCTGGAACTTTGGTTGTTTTTCTTGAGCCAAATACATTGTTTTCTACACCCAGCTCCATACTCAGTAGAGGTGATGGAAGGATTTTACAAATGTGTTCTGTCCAGGAAGAAATCAATCAAGTTTTTAATTTTTTCAAACTTGTTCTGATTCAAAATTTACCTTATAGAAAAATGTCTTTTCAGAATGAAAGATGTGGTTAAAACAATCCCACCCCATGCACGTTTAAAAGTCCCAAATAAAAGGATTTGCAAAAAGTTCCCTCTGTACTGTAAAAATAATACAGCAGTGATCCCAATTCAGTCACCCACCTATGTGGATTTCTAACATTCTTGAAGCCAAGGAGTGTGTGGTGTACCTCCAGGGGCCTGAAGAAGCCTTTTGCCTCTCTGGGACAGCCCATAAAAATTTTGTAGAATACTCCAGGACATCTCAGATGCCAACAAACACCTCTGTATGATTAACATGAGCTCTGAAGTGGTGCAGATATTAATTTGGGGGTCTGTGATCTCAGTCCTTCCTCTCTCTGCCTTTTTGCTGAAGTTTGATCTAAGGAATCTTACCTGGTGTTGGCATTGTGGTGATTTCAGTACAGGTCTAAGAGATTGCCCACTAAACTTCCTGCATGCCTGTGTTTCCTAACCTGAGTGCCCAGTGTGAGTCTCAGAGTGCATGTCTGAGTGAAACTTGGCTTAAACTTGACAAGTTTATCCCTGTAACACCACTACAGCACTGACAGCTCTCGTGCTACATCAGAAAATTTCAGTTTATACCAGGTTTCTCAAAACTTTGCAAAGCCTGGGCCAGACAGATATTTCCAGTGTTGAACATACCCTAGTATCAGTTCCTACAAGCAAGGAGAAAAGAGGCACATTAACAAAAAGAAGAGAGCAGATTAAAATAAACTGGGCTACGGATGCTGGGCTCACTTTTTTTCAGTAGAGCTCCTCAACAGCACTGCCTTGACAGAGCTCCCCTTCCCCCATTTAACCTCCTCTTTTAGGCCAAGCTGTGACCTTGGGTGACCCAGATCACTTTACACCTTGGCCTAATTACATCCAGAGGAGCAGGGGTTGGAATATGATCACTGTCCACATCTTTATCATTGGTGGAAACAGGCGGAGTGATCATTTAGGGTGGCTGAAGTGGGTAAGGCTGGGAGTAATGAGATGGAAAGTTTAGATTGAATATCGAGATAAAATTACCCACAATACATTCTTTTAGGCAAGAGGGTGTATTAAGTCTCAATTAGCGTCAGTATGATCTAATAGCATCACATCTCCTGACAACATTATGGCCCCATGGCCTATTAAATCATCTTTCAAAGAAACCCATGGAAAGCTGAACTGGGAAAACCACCAGTAACTGTAATATAGAGACTAATCCCATGATGGAGCCAGAGTGGAATAAATAGGCAATTTCCATGTCACTCATGAGAAGGTATTGCACCAGGCCAGGATATCCACCAAGACCTGCGTCTGTGCAAAAGATACTTGGTAGCACTTGAAAAACTGTCTGAGTGGCTTAGGAGTCATCATTTTATTTTGCAAACCAGGATGGTAATTTAGGCATACAAAGCCTATTGTATCACCTAGGGAGAATGAGTTTTATTAGGCTCCCTCTAAAAAGTACTTGGGTTTGAAATGTCCACCTGGTTCATATGCAGGCAGAGTATTTCAGTCTCTCTCTGCCTGTTCTGTGGGATGAAGGACTAGGAGAAAGCCTGGTGCAAGACAAATTAGGCTCCTATGTATTTTATATTTTTTTTCTTGTTGTTTTTGGTACACAAAGGCAGCTTGCTTGCAATTAGCTCTGCAAGTAAACCCTAAACAATGATGAAACTGAGATGAAGTCTCCCAAAGTGGCATTTTGTGGGATGTTTCTTTCTGAACGCATGTTCTGGTGACACACGTGCTACATGAATCAGTGTATGTCACCACCAAATGTCACACATCTTTGAAGCAGACATAAGCTAGAGCAGGATGAACAACCAGCTCTGAATTGTCATGTCATTGCCACAAGCCTGAACGCTACAGAAATCCAGAGCATCAAGGGTATTATTGCAATTTGCATAAGTAGAAAACACAGTGATTAAAAGTTATCAAAGAAATCTATCTCTCAGTTGTCAGCTCCACAAGCAGATTCCAGTGATGACTTTCCAGCTCCTTCATAATAATCTCCATAAGTTCTTGCTAAGAGCTGCATTGAAGTAACCTGTCATTTACCCTGTCTTTCACCAATTTAGCTCAAAGAGATGCGCCAGCTGTGATCACTTGGAGTCATAGCTGCTGTGTTGCAAAGCATTGCTACAGCTGCAGGCAAAACATACAATTTGGAGATCTGCTGAACCCAAAAGTCATGGAAAAAGCAGAGCTGTAGCACTCCCCCCGCCATGGTGACAGGTAAAGAAGCCCCCCTGGGAGAGGAGAGCTCAGTCCCAAGTGTGTTTTTGCATGTGATGAACCAGGACACTATGTAGGAAGGCGTTCCTTGGTCTGAGTGGCATGTTGTCTTCTCTTCCCATGGTTTCTGCTGGCCTCTTCTGTGGAAGCAGGGCGAGAAAAAATGGAAAACACAGGTTACACCTTGTGGGTCTGGAAGATCTGCTGCTTTGTTGATGATGGGTAAGTGCTCATCTGATTCTGTTTCCACAATATGCACTGCTGAGTGCCACAAAACCAAGGAGGTGTTATAAAGCTCCTTCAGGCAAGATGATGTCATTTCCAGCCTACATTTGCTTTGACAGGATAAAAAAAATTACATTATCAGTCAAACATGACCTTTCAAGGTAGAAAATGAGACTGAAGAATAGACTGTTATTCCCATGGCCTCATTTCTCTACCCTAGAAAACATCTCCTGATACACATGCTCTCAGATGGCTGGACTTTGGTGTCCCACACTCCAAATATTCTCTCCCTCTCCCTCTCCCTCTCCCTCTCCCTCTCCCTCTCCCTCTCCCTCTCCCTCTCTTCCACTCTCCTCTTTGCTTCTAAGCTCAAGTGTTCAATGTGGACCAGTTTAGCACAACTGCAAGTTGATGCAATTTTACTGAGATTTCTGGAAATGACACCAGTTCTGCACCTCTTTTTCTGCTAAACAAAGCTCATTTGCTAGGCTAAAAGCGGGACCAGTCCTTCTGCTCACACTGAGGTGAGGGGATATCCAGAATGGTTCTGTGGGCTGCAGGTCCTGCTGTTGTGCTTCCCTCAGACTTCTCACCACCCTCTCCATTTCCTTACCCTCTGCCTAAGGACAGATGTATCTGTGTGTAAAACACAAACACCCCTGTGACAAGGTTGTCTCAAACACTCAGGCTTCTTAGAAACCTCAGCCTATCACCAGCTAGTGGGATAATCACATTTTCTTCTGTAGAGACAATTAGAGACTGATAACATTATTGCAATTATCTGATTAAACTTTGCTGACTGTCCTTTAGAATTATTTCCAGTCCTCTTCAGAAAAAGAGGAAAAGCATGAGGCTGGGAAGCAGTGGTGGCTTCCTTGGTGCTGTCACTGCCAAGACACCGGATGCCAAATGGTTCAAGTCTTCTTCAGCAGGGAAACCTTAGTCTGAAACCAGGCAGATGCATGGAAAGGGCATGGGGAATAAGCAAGAAAAATGAAAGAAAGACTCATGGGCTATTTCTCCAGGGTCATAGTTCCTGACTGGTGGTCCAGGTTACATTTCTAACCATGTTTGTCATGGCACACCTCATCCCAGGACAGCTTGATTATGCTGAGGATCTGGTTCAGCATAGTTAGCCTGCAGAACTTGATTTAGTTTGTTATATTGCTAATCTCTAAACCAGAAACATTTTGGACTTAATTTACCAAGTGATTTGTGAGAGAGAAAAACAACAAAGGAAGAAGGAAAAAAATGAAATAAAAAGAGAACTCCAAGCTATTAATCAAGGCTTTTTGGGACCAGAAGTATGTGAGACCTCTCAGTGGGAGTTAATCTGAGTGGTTTTCTCCACATAATTGTGATGGGACATAACTTCTCTTGAAGTTTGGAAAAGCATGCTGCCAGACTTGCATTCACATTTCACGGCCTGAGGGACTTCTCTGTGCTCTCTGATGGCAATACCTGAGCACCCTGGCTTTTATATTTAGACAGATGCAGATAACTGTATTATTTCCAGATGAAACATGGAGGCACAGAGAGCTATGTAATCTCCATTGGATTTACCCATATCCGAGAGCAAATCTGTGAGAGAGACAGAAAATAAGCCTGAAGCTTACCTGGCCCACGGAGGCCTTCTTCTCATCTGCAATTCATCTTTCTGTGCTCAGACCAGTATTTTGAAGGTTCAAGCAGAGCATGCAAAAAAGCTGTCTGTCTTTATGAATGGAACAGCACTGCCCTGATTTATTCCAGGGCAGGGTCAGAACTCGGTGGTTCTGAGACTGACTCTGAGATTGAGCTCAATTTTCCAGCTCCTCCAGGGCTGGGTGGGAGCTCCAGGACTGAGCACCCTTCACAAGCCTTGCACAGCAGCATCACATGGACCTGCCCACCAGCCCAGCAGGAGACGCTGACCCGCTCCCAGAGACACTGAGCTGGATTTGCAGCCCAGCCCAAGGGAACCTGGCTTCTGCTCTTCTGCCCAGCTGCTTCCCGTGCCTCCTGTGTTTACTCTGGCGGTGGGAACCTCCAGTGCCCACATCTCATAAAACCTACAGGTGGTCCCAAACTACATAATTTTGTTTTGGATAGGGATTCATATTTCCAAGCACGTCTGAGCCCAGGATTTCTATTATTTGGCATTCCACAGGCATGAAGTCACTGTAGAAATGTACATTTGGAAAACAGGCAATTTCCAGTCATTCAAGAGGGGTTTGGCATTCAAGGGTACATCCATTTCTGCATCTAGTACCAGCACTGACATTCCAATATTCCACTAATGGCTGTTATGGCAATAGGGTTACAAGAGCACTAACAGGAATGAGGCCCCTCTATACTCTGAGTTAAGATATCTAAAGAAAAAAAAAAGATAAAAAAAGATGTAACATTCTTAAGCAGACAACATGCTTCTATATTACAGGCAGGTTTGCTAACACTTTCAAGGCTATAAAACAATCTATTTCAAGGCTGAGAACAGGAACATATAAATCCAATATTCCTTTAAGAGGGTGGAACATGTTGATAGAACAGAGGATACTCTCTGTTGCAACTGCTGTGAACCAATTTATTCCTGGGTACATGTCCCCGTGAAATTGGGCTAAGTTTCCTCTTTGTCAAATGTAATACATAAAGTTCTGGCAGCATCTGTTTTGCTTCACGTGCTAGACCTGTGGGACTCTGGGCTCAATAAGGTCTCTGCAATTCAAGAAATAAAAGCTCCCAGGAAAGTGAGCCAGGAGCCCCTGTTTTTACAATAGATTGCTTGGCTTGTTGCAATCCTTTCAGCCAAACTTTTTTTTTTTTTCCCCCCAGAGTTTGAGCACACTGTGTGAATACTAAGTACAGGAGCTGTGATTAGCAGCTTCCCTTGGAAGTCTCCTTCTATGAGCTCTTATTTGATTTAATCTTGTCTCAGGTAAATAAAAGGAGCAGAGTGGAAATAACCTTTGACCTACTAATTAATCACTTGCCTCTGTTAACTATTCCTCCGTCAATGTTATTAAGTGGCAGCATCTGAGTGTAAATAGGCAACCATGTAAAGAGGCTTAAAAGCCATCTGGCCTTACCTGCTAAGGTTCTTTTGCCCTTTGGAATTGATCCCTTGGACTTCTGTGTTTAATTTTTTTTTTTTGTCTTTCTTTTTTTGAAAAAAAAAAAAAAAAAACTCTTAGGAAGAGATTTGCATGTAAGGCAATATTGCACAGCCCAATTCAGCCCCAGCTCCAGGGCAGTTTGGAGACACTCAGCAACTGTGGGGAAGTGTGGTTACAGATGCACTGCTCACATCATGGTGATGAGGGTAAGCAAGGCAGCAATTGCTGCCACATGCAGAGCAGTGGTGAGCAGCAGTAGCTCATTTGAGTGTTGAATATTAGAAGTATTTACTCAAAAAATCCTGATGAGGACTTGCAGTGAATGATAAGTACTCCTTCCAATAAGAAGCCTGGACTAATGCTACCCTGAAGGACTCATTGTGCTGGACTAGTCAGAAACATGGCTTTAAGTCTAATTCATTACCCACTTATGGCATATGCTTGGTCCTGTGCAAACAACTGGGTGTGTTTTCACAGAATCATAGACTGCAGAATAATTTGGATTGGAGGTGACCTGATAGATCTTCTGATTCCAAACTCCTGCTGCAGACAGGGATTCCTTCCTCTGGTTTTTAGGTGGAAGAACACTTCTAAGGAAGGTAGATTCTCTTGATCCCTCTCTGGCACGTGGGTGAGCTGCTCCTGCATGTGGGGAAGTTTATCTAGTGCTTGCAAGGGCTTGTGCAGAATGATTGTACCATCATTCACACAGAGAGTGGTACCCTACTCCCAGTTGTGTGATCCTGCTATGCCTGGATGCAAGTTTCTGTCAGGTGGCCTGACACAACCTTATTCTTTGTGTTTCCAGGTACTGTACAAGGTATACTTTGAGGAAACCCATTAAGTTATACCAAACAAGTTCTCTAATTCTGCAGAATGAAAGACTAAATTAGGTGGTGTGCAAGACTGCACTGCATAAATCTCAGAGTTCAGGGAGACCAGTAGGAATGCTTTGTCTTTTGCAATGCTCACAACTTCATCTCCACAAAAAAAAAAAAAATCACAGCTGAACAAGATCCTGACAGCTTTCACATCCACTGGTCACTGTGGGAGTACTAGCACTGGTCAGATTTTAGGTTTATGGGCTCCTATCATTTGAGATTAAACTGGGCCCATGTATTGTAAATCGAGTCATAAACCAAGTGTTTTTATAGCCCTGAGGCCAGATTTGTTTTTGGGATCAATACTATTTGTTGGAAATCCTCGCAGAGGTGCGACCATCATCTCCTCTTTACCACAGATGTGGTGGGCTGTCTGAAATCTGTGTGCTCATGGTGCAGAACCAAAAAGTATTGCTTTTGGTGGAGTTTCATGGCCTGGTAAAATGACCCTTTAATAAAATTGTCCGAAGTCAGTGGAATTGCAGTAATATAATTGAGGTTACAGCCAGGCTACCAAGGCAGAGTCCTTCCCTCTACCTTAACGCATCAGAGAGCAGAACCTGGCCCTGAGCCTGTAATCAGTTTGAACAGGCTGTCAGGTGCTTTGGGATTTGGAGGTGAAAGGTGCTGTGTAAATGTCAGGCATCATTTACTGGGGCACTACATCCAGGCTGAGAAGCACAGTGTGCCAGAGACTCTTCAGCGTGGTGCTAGGAGTGATCTTGGGAAACATATTGCACTGGATATACGGATGTTGGTTGAGCAGAGTCGTGTAATTTCAGTTGCTGTAAATCACCCGATGCATTTTCCTTTATCTCCCTGTTTTATCTAATTTTCTCCTCAGTTTTCTTTATTGTTAAAATAAATCAAGCCAAGTAGCCATGAACTAAGATATTTGTTTATACAAAAGAGATGTGATCCCAGCTCCCTAAAGCTGCTCATATAAAATAACAGATCATAGTGAATCATTTAAGATGGAAGGTTTATTTGGTTGTGGGTTGCTCTTTTTGGGTTCATGAAATGTTGATGAGCCAATCACAACATTCTCACATCTATTTGTTATTGCAAACAACCTGCAAAGTAATGAATAGCTCACACTAGGCTGGGGAGGACATTCACTGCTGAGGCTCCAAAACACACTTTTTATTATTTGCACTAGTCACCTGGTTGTCTCACTGCTTCCTGATGGCATTACTCAATTATTAAGGCAACAGAATATGAATTTGGAGTACTGCATATGTATTCACATATATGCATATGTGGGTTGGTGGTTGCTCTCAGGGATTTTCAGTGCCTCAGAAGACTTGAATCCAGTCCCAGATAAACAAGTCAGTTCCAGGAGAGGGGGTGTGCTATGAACAGCCTCTTCTCTGGATGTTGTTTTTCCTTTAGTGAGTTCTTGTGACTTTATCTTGCAGGTTTGCCTTTCAACAGGCTACATCTTCATAAAAGTGAGTGTAGAAACAAGGAGGGGACTCTCTTCTTATTTGGTTCCTCCATGACACAAAACACCTTTCCAGGTGAGGAAGTGAACTTAAATTCATTTATCTCAATACCTGCAGAACATTTTTCAAGCCACATGGCATCAATAAAGGGCTTCCCTTTCCTTTTCTGGAGCAAAGTAGGTGGTGGAGGAGGCTGCACAGAGAGAGGCTGCAAAGCAAGAGGCAGAAAGGCTGGGCAGGGATGAGAGAGATTTTCTACTTCAAGTCCCAAAACCATGGGAAAGTGACTGTTAATGAGGAGAGGTTTCTCTCCCAGACTGTCCCTGGGTTCTGTGTCCAGCACAGTTCCTCTCAGAGGGAAATCCTGAGCTCTGCTGGCACTGCCTTCAGGGGGGCTCTGGGAAAAACAGCTTCAGGAGAGCCTCTGTGAGACCTTCTCACCTCTCACTATTCCTCCTTTTGTGATCTACTCAGTTCTTGATTTCCATTTTCCTCTTTACCATTTTAGTGTCTACTTCAGCAAAATCTAGCTTATGAGTTATTTGTGTTTTCCCCTTCAGTTTTGGTAAAAAGTCCCTTCACCTGTGACAAACAGATACAAGTTTTTCCTTAGACAAGAGCGTGTTTTTAGAATAATTTAATTTCAGTATCTCTAAAACAGTGGACTTTTGTCTCCTCTATATCTTTAGGTGTTTGGACATGTAAACAGCACTCAGTGACTAGGCACTGCAGAGGTAAAGTTATCAGCAACATCATCTGGGAATATACCAATCTATAAGTATCAATCTAAATTTTGCATATTTTTTAATGTCTGTTTGTGTGCCAGTGGAGCATGTTTGTCTTTTAAAAGTAAAAAAAAAAAAAAAAAAGAAAAAAGAAAAAAAAGACATATGAGAATCTTACAAGCGAGGAAAAAAAAAAAAAGGAGATACAGGAAATAGAGACTATTTCTGGAGTGTATTTTTTTCAAAGCAGAGTTGTTTTGGTTTGATTTATTAAATAGGAAGATCAAGAAAGGCAAGTGAACAAATAAAATTAATCTGTAAGAGAGTTGTGTTGTTAGAAGTGTAAGAGACAGAAGTTATTACTAAAAAGGGAATGTCTTCAATTTTGCATGTACTAAGGATTCTAGAAAACTATTTTCCCATTTAGAGCCTGAAAAATAAATTGCTTTCTGGACACCTCTAAATTATTTGCTTTTCTCCCCCAACACTTTTAGAATCAAAATTCAAGTTTTCAGCCTCGTCAAAAAGGGTAAAAAGTTTTTATTTTTTTTTAATGGAAGGAAAAAAAAATCCTAAAAAAGTTAGAATATTTAGGTTGCTCAATAAAGGCAAATGCTTTAAAATATTTTCATGATATAAAACAATTATTTAAAAATTAGATAAAACTGCATGACATTCTTCCACTCACTATTTTTTTGTTTCAGCATTTACCATATAATGGCAAGTTTAGAGAGTGAATCTAGCAGCAGAGACCTTCATGAAATGATGGCAGATTTCATGACACACAGTTATGGTTTCTCCTCATAAACAGTTTTATGTCTCCTTAGAATGTGTTTAGGATTGTAATCCTAAACTTAAACATCTTTGAGAGAGTATATGTGAATATAATAAAAAAGTTGAAAACTAGAAAAAAATTAAGTAGCAGATTTTGATAAATACAATGTAACTTGTTCAAAAAGGTTAAATTAAACAAAATTGGTAATGAATTATTTAGTTTTTCAAAATTTGGATGCAACCATATGTTAGCTAAAATATCCTGAAATAAAATCATATTTTGGAAATGTCTCAAAACTTCCCTTTTCACACAAACATGAACTCATAAATTATCCATGGTTTTAGCTGAATATCCTGCACACATAAACATTATTTTGTGTCACAACTAAGTGGTGTAAATTTTTTTTTATTCATATTAGAAAGGTGAAGCCAAAAAATAAGCTAAAGAGGCCAGAGGAGAGCTGGAAAGGGACTTAGGACAAGGGCATGAAGGGACAGGACACAGGGAATGGCTTCCCAGGGCCAGAGGGCAGGGACGGATGGGATATTGGGAATGAGGAATTGCTGGCTGGGAGGATGGGCATGCCCTGGCCCAGGGGGCCCAGAGCAGCTGTGGCTGTCCCATCCTTGGAGGGGTCCAAGGGCTTGGAGCACCCTGGTTCAGTGGGGAGTGTCCAACCAAACCATATTAATGTGGAATTTCCTGGGTTAACTTTCCCCTTGCAGCTCCGAGGCCCAAGGAGCACTCGGATCAGTGTTTGAAGGCATCTGTGTCACTTGTTGTTCAAGTTTTGGAATTCCCAAAACTCTCAGTGAGACTCAAGTTCATCATGCAGCACTTGGGTTCATATCTGCTCTTGGTATGGGAAGCTGGGTTTGGAGATGGGGCTGATGTTACAGAACCAGAGAAAATGTGACTGCTTTCTTGCTGCTCTTTCAGACCTATCTTCCCCAGAAATAAATTTCTCTTGGTGAGAATGAAAAATTTGATTTTCACCTTGTTAAGGGCTGGGTGCTGAGCAGCATGATTCCACAGAGACTACAGCAAAATTATTTTCAGCCCAAACCTTAGTATTTTTGCAGGTCCTGCTATGCTCAGTGTTGGACACCTAGATAGAGATGACAGAAAGTCAGGTAAAACCTTGACTTGTTTGTCAGTAAAAGGCAGTAATAAATCAATACTCCTGCTCTAGGACGCTGGTTGTGGGGTTTGAATGACCCTTGTGTGTATCATCCTTCAGATGAGTTATATTTGTTAAGCAAAACTCACTTTTTTTTTTTCTCTACCTGTCAGAACTTAAATTTATTAGGCAGCAGGTTGCTGTTGACATTTTAATTTTAAATGCATAAAACCAAAATCATAATATTACTCTGTGCAAAGCACTAATATTATTTTGAGATGGGTATCTTTCCCTTTTCCCTGTGACTGCTCTAAACAGCCATTCCGTCAATGCAATTATTTTTTTTTTAAATATTTATTTGATTATTATTTCTCCATGGTTATGTACAGTCCAATTAAATGTGCCCTAAAATTTCAGAGGCTCCTTACTCCTGAAGTTTTGTGTGAGGCTTAGTACAGATCACCTCTTTGATGAAACACATTCAGGAAGGCCTTCTTGAAAAGCCTGATTGAGGAGTCTTGAATGGTTGCTGGGATCTTGATGATCTGAGATGTGGAAACCTCTCTGAGGTCTCAGCTGAGCCTTCCTGTCTCTGACATCTTATTCCTAAGCTAGAAAGAAGTGTTCAGGCTGCCTATTTCCCAGGGGAAGTAACAGAGCATCCAGTGTTTTTCACCTTTACTGGTTAGGAAAGGAGGTGATAAAAGAATGCAGTCTGGTCCTTAGGATCTTATGGTGTTGTTTCAATGAAGTTTAGATGTTAACTACTTGCATGAAACACTTTTTAATGGAACAAGCTTTTGCCAGATGGGAGAAAATATATGCTGCTTGCTGCTATTTTATTTTTCTGCATTTTCCTCAGGCTCCATTTATATAACAGCCATAACCCAGTCTCCAAACTCAGCTGCAATGAGGTTGCCATCTTACCCCAGCAACATTTCCTGAGCTGAAGGGATCTAACCATTTTTCTGGAACAAGGCAGAATGTCAGAGGATACCTTTAACACCACTTGCATTTCAAACAGCTAGCAAGATCAAAAGGAATTTGTTAGCACCTCATCAGTCCTCCAGGTTCAATCATGTTGAACCTTGTTTTCTGGCTGTAGTTATTTGTATTTTAATGCAGGTTTTGGGTTCAGATCTCTCTGCATGCAGCTGTGTGGGCAACCATGCTCAAGTGTGCACCAATCCTTCATGGTGCAAGCTGATAATGCAAACTCCAGGATCAAGGGTCCAGCAAAAATACTCTTGGTTTTTGTCACCCTTCCCACTTCAAAGGAGACAAAGCTGCGCTGGAAGCCCAACTCATAAATCCTTAAACAGCTCTGAATTTTGGCAAAAGTGGGTTCATGTAATTTTCACCTCCAGGCAGCAGAACCACCTGAGATCAGGCAGGTCTATGCCTCAAATTGGCTCCTGGATTTGGGACATGGGAAAGGTTTAATGAGAGGGCCATGAATTTAATGCCACACGTTTCAGTTCTTGGATGTGGCTTGCAGTGCCAACAAGAATATGATTGCAAAGACTTAGACCAGGCTTGACTATCAGTATTTACTGCTCCCTGCAGTTAAATCTGCAGAAATATATGCCAAGTGCTTAGGAGCCTGAGCCCTAAAATGATTTTACCTTTCCCAGTTTTTCATTGCCCAAGGCAACACAGTTGCCTAGAAATAGTTAATGGTGCTTCTTGCAAAGCCCCGTTCTCCTTTAAGGGTCATCATTATCTCCATTTTAAGGCTGAACTGAGATTTAAATATAACTTTACATTATTGAGATGCAAATCACCTTGGTCTCATAAGTATTATATGTCTAAATCATATTTTTCATTATGAAAACCTCTATCTCCTCTTTTAAAGTGTTTCCCTTTAAGTACATTTTTCCATTAAACTAAATATATGTTTAATTTTTTTTTTTCTCCTCCAAAGGCAAGGTCCTTTCAATTCATGCCAGCGTTATTATTTCTCAAAACGAGTTTCATCTTGATCCATAAACATTTTATGCCAAGAATAATGCTGTTTTAAAGACAATAAGTGCCTATTTCTGCCTGAGGCCATCGGAAACCCCGTAAAGGAGGCAGTAGGAATTAAAGACACTTAATCATATTTCCCCATTTTTAACTGCTATTTTTTTACACTCTGAAGCAGTTTTTCTATCCTTGCTGAGTCCTATTGAATGCCATAAATCTTAATTAAAGATGTAATTTTTTTTTATGAAATCTGAGCTGGAAAGCACATTTCTTATTTTTAAGACTAGCACTATGTATAGGCTCATAAAGCAAACGAGACTTTTACATTCACAGGGTTTCAAAACCAGTTATTGCTGTTATTACGTCGAATCAGTGCCATAATTATTATTATTGCTTGGTTTGGTGTTTTTATGATTATTGTTAATGCCTGAGCTTTGCATTTTCTGTGCACAAGACATCAAGGGGAAAAGAACAGCTTACCCTAAGTGCATATATGTATGCAAAATGGAGGAAAGCTTGCAGAAATATACCCATCAGCACAGGAATTTGGATTTAAAATATTCATTTTAAGGTTTTGTGACTTTTGTTGGTGTGGTTATGGTTTTTGTTGGTTTGTTTGTTTGTTTGTTTGTTTTGTTGGTTTGGGGGTTTTTTTTTAGTTGGTTTTTTTTTGGTGGGGTTTTGGTTTTTTTTTTTTGAATGCAAAAGCTGTCTCAGTTAGGTAGGCTTAAATGACAGCATGTTTGGTGTAAACTTGCATTATTTTGTTGAAGCCATGAAGCCAAGAGAATTACATTACTTTATACTGGAAAAAATACTACCTCTCATAATGTCATTTTCCCACTGTTTCATGTAATTTTGCTGTTGAGAGGAAGGAAGGGGGCAAAGCTCCATTGTCTTATCTGTATTGGTGGAAAGAAACAGGTACTCCACACCTCTCAAGACAAGACTTGAGTGTGTGTAGTATCTCCCTGCAGATGAATAGAAAACACTGCAAAGAAGTTTTGATCTGAAGCCTGGTAAATTCAACAGGAAGATTTGTGTTGGCTCTTGGTAACAACCAATATTTGCTGTCTTTTAATGGCACCTGCTGGAAACACATCACCTGACAGCCCCTTGTTCTGAGCCCTGGGGGCATTTTAACAGCCTGTTCCAAAATCAAGGAAAATCAACATGAATTTTCCCAATGATTTCAACACCATTTTTGATTGAGCTGCTTTGTAGGCTGAGGGAGGGAGATACCATTTCAAGGAACTTTGTAGGAAGCACTGGCCACCACGCTGCCACGGTTTTCCCAACACTTCCCACCACTGATGCCATCAAAGAGGATGTCACTAAACTTAACCAAGTACCTAGCACTCCTGATGTGGAGAGAGTAGCAGTATCAGACACATCCATGAGCATAGCCCATCTATTCACAGCCTCCATCCAACCTGACAGGTGCTTAAAGAGCCCTTTGGCTTTCCATGGCATAATTTCAAATTTCACATTAAGTTAGTTAGGCATTCACATTCTGAAATGCTCACAGTCCTGCTGGTTGGTAATGAATTGTCCATTTAGATTTGGCTCTTACATCTGGAGTTTCTCCAGTTAATACTAGTACTTTTCTATGTTTTAGAAAACAGAACAAAATAAAGGGTGGAAGTTTTGAAGGCTGAGGAGTTGGTTTAAGGCTTGAATGACTGTACCAAAATATGATTCTTCAGTCACTTTTAAGCACATGAATAATGTTGCTCCTGTGAGCAATGCTGCTGAGTCCACAATGAAATATTCACGGGGACAAACCTACCTATGGCTGAGGTCACTGCTGCAAGGTCACCCTGTTTCCACAGCTGCCAAGCCAACCAACGAGACACTGGTGGCTTTTTATTAGATACTCAGAGTTGCTGTTCCTTAACATAACATGACCTTCCTCAATGAAGCCTGAATCTAAAGGGCACTGATTTACTGGCTGTGAAGCGATGTTTCCTCACTGGCATCTAATAATTTATTTAAGGCATGGTTTTGCCAGGAAAGTCTCTCATTATTTTAGAACCATCTTTCCTCTTCCAAAGGCATTTTGGAAGATAGCAAAAATGCGAAGAAAATATGTTTCCCATCACACACCACTCACAGAATTTATTTTGGGTAGCTTTCATGCCTGCAGCTACAGTATCTCACTTCTTCATGGGCACTAAGTTTGGGAGAAAAGCAGGAAGCACTTATTTTGCATCACAAATCAGTTGCTGTATTTGGTAGTTTCCATTTCATTCACGGTAGTAATTACGTGGTTACAGCTATTCTGAAGCTTCCTAGTGAAGGATCATAATTTTCATGCTTCCTCTAATTTATAAGGGGTAAAAAAACCCCAACCAATCAGTATATATTTTTTTTTCTCAAGCTGGTATAATTTCAGGGGCAAAGTTCAAAAAAGAGAAATGAAACTTTATTTTGAGGATACCCTGATGAGTACAAGTAGGAGGAAAGGCCAGAAGCATTGCTAGATTATGGATCGTGGGGTGAAAAAAGGTTCCCAGTGGGATGACATAATTAGAAAAGCTGGTCTGAGGACAGGAGAGATCAATAATTCCCAAGATTCAAAAATCCAAAAGTGCCGTTTTGTCCAAAAAGATTACTTTTGTCCAAAAGTAATCTTTTTGGACAAAACAGCAAAATTAAAAGGGAAAAAACCCCCAGCATATCTAAGGATAATCTTGTGCAGCATTACTGAAACAGACTCTATTTAAACTTTGAAGGAAGAGAGTTTGACATTGAGTACCTTTTTTCTTTTTTAATTGCTCTTTGTTTGTTTGCGCTTTGAGTTTTCATGAGGTCTCTCAGTTTGTTTCTTTTGGGGGCTTTGTGCGTGTTTGTTTTTATTTTGTTTCTGGGTTTTCTGTTTGTTTGGTTGCTTTTGCGTTTTGTTATTAATTCCTGGGAATTCACTTCTGTGTGATCTTTCAAGGATTTTGGCAGTCATTTCACAGGCCCCATTCTGACACCTTCCAGGCACCCAGCAGTCCATACAGTGCAGTCTGAGAAACACAGGACAGCACAATTTCTCTGGGCTCCAGCTGGATTTATTTGCTATAAAACTGTGATCTTACAAGTTCTTGGGTTTACAAGTAATTTAATGCAGGTGAGCAGGGGACTGACGCAGGTCATTTTGGGTTATTTTAGCTTAATTTAATTTTTCAGTTCATGACACCTCTTGTTGAAAGCTGATTAACTCTGTTTGTGATTGACTGTTATACCACTTTTTCTTTTTTTTTAAACAGTCATGAATAGAACGCCCACAAAAAATTAAAGTATACAAAACCTCATTCTACAACCTGTGACAAAGGTCAATACAATTTTTCTATGTTTTTTAGTCTTTAGTTTTTTTGTTGTTTTTTCAGCTATGCACATATGCACACACATATATATATGCATACATACACCTATAGGTATTTTAGGTACACACTTATGTATATTACAAATATATACATTTTGAAATTTATTTTTTATTTTCTTCAATTCATGAAGTTGACTGATGGGTACTGAGTTAGAGTGTTACTAAAGGAATATTTTGAGGGAAGTTTAAAGATGGCTTTTCCATATGAACACTTTGAGTGCAGGTCACAGGTTGAGAGGGTAAATACAACTCCTGGATTGGTACAGAAATGTGCTTTATCCCAAACCACTGCTGAAGCAATTCCATTGACACCAGATGGCTGTTCTATATCTGCAGGATGGTAAAATGTTTCTGATGAGTGTCTGCAGCTGATGAGGTTAGTTCTCCTCCTGGCAATCTGGTAAGGAAATTAGTAGGGAATTTGTTTTTTCTTTTCCTTTTTTTTTTTCTTTTTTTTTTTTTCCCAGTAAAACTCCTTTTCCTTTGCAATGGTGAACCTGGTACTACTGACCAAATGTGAAGAGAGTATTCCTCAGGGAATACTCTCTTCACATTCTCAGGGGATCAGGGACAGCCTCAAAACTGGGTTATGTGGACAGGTCTAGGAAGACCTTTGTATTTCTCTTATTCTCTCATTCTATGATTTAAAAGAAATTTTATATTTCATATTCTGCATGAAGTGTTTTCCAATGGTCAGTGGCACTTTAAAAAGTGAACTGTCATTTAAGGAACACTTCATACTTAAAAATGTCACCTATTCTTTTCTAGGTATTAGAATTACTTATTAGATTATAAAAATCTCCTGATTTGTGAACTCAGAAGAAATTCAGAAGAATACACAATGCTGGACTTAGATGATAAATGCAAAATCTCAGAATATCAGACTTTAGAGATGGTGGGACTCAGATTTCCTATGATTGTTGAGGTTTGTGGCTCGGGGGCCTCTTTATGATGACATTATATTAACTTTAAAAAAGACTTCCCAGCAATCTAATTGGCAAATTATAGAAAATAATTATTAGCTCTCAGCTCAATCTCAATTTTATTTAATGGGTAAAAGCAATGCAAGTACCTGAACTATATGGTTATTTATGCAAGGGAGTCTTTGTTTAAGATAGTTTTTTTTAATAAAGAAACAACAATTTTATGATGATTAAATAACCCATGAATAAAATTATGTGTTCATGCCAAGAATGACTGGTCTGCCTTGAAGAGATGCAGAAACCTTTCCATGAGCCTGTGAGCTGTTTTCATCACTCTGCACATCTGAACTTCAGAAATTCTACTTCTGGGTGAACCAAAAGACAGCTTTACCCCACTGAGAAGGCAATGGAAGGAGCTGCTGATGTCACAAATATAGCCACAAACCTACAGGGATCTAACTAAATTCATAGGTCTAAGTTGTGAAGAAAAGGCCTCCATTCCAAGGAAAATACAGACATTCATCATTTGTGGTTTCACCCTTTTCAACACCACTTCCTTGCCTCTTGTTCTGTTTCTACTCTCAATTAATTTCTTAACCAAAGGGTGTCTCCTGGAAAATACCATTCCATAATAAATGAAAAAAATTATTTCAGAGGATGGAGTCTCCAACCAATTTTGAGCAGGCAAAGTGAAAAGGCATGTATTGAAGTTGTTGTTGTCTGTTAAAATTTTTCATTTCAAGAAGAAAAAAGGGTTTTCCTCTGACTTGTTATCCTAAAGAGATTTTAAACTACTTAAATAAATTATCAAATTTTTTACTAGTTAATTTTTTAAAGCAGAATATTATGGCAATAGCATCTCATGAAGTGTACACACGTACACATATAAATATATAGGTATATATTACATTCTTATGTTTTCCATATAAAAGTAAAGTACAAAATGCTACTTCATCAAAGATAATTTTGAAGTCCTGCACGTTTCCTGTTTTATGTTTTTTTGTGATTCCGAAGAGAGAAAATAAAAAGTTGTTTGTTATATTAGAGATCCATGGGGGTTATTTGCATCTTTAAATGCTGTTCCTTTCGCTGTGCCTCACCTTCACACCCATGATGGCCCTGCAGGAGGCTGGACAGGGAGCAGGATGCTCTTGAGCTCCTGGTTCTGCTGCAGCCTCACTTTGGACAGTGAGTCTCAGCTCTCCTGAAAGAACTTGCTTTTGTGATCCAATATATGACCTGGCTGAAGGATTTAAACCTCTGGCAACAGAAAAGGGACAAGTGGTGCTCATATTGAGTAGAAAACAGACATCACCTGTCTCCAGAGCCATGTGGCAGCACACTGTGTCTTCTGGGACTGTGGATGTGACAGAAAAAAACAGGACTGGGTTGAGAGTTTGCTCATTGAGCTGGGGGAGGTGCTGTACTCAGAAATGTTGTACTTTCTATTATGAATATACAATTTCTTTTTGAGACAGGCTGAGTGCATAAACCACAGCAAACTCAGGTGTCACCTACCAGCTGTAACTATCCATATCACAGAGTGTGGCATGCTGCACTTTAAAGGCAGCAAGGCTTTTGCTCCTGACAGGAAATTGTCACAGATGTAATTACTCAAACAATATTGTTGAATTCCAGCGCAATATGTATTGTCACCCACCAGTTACAATAATCACTGTACAGATACAATCTGTTCCTTGATAAAACTCAGGGGTTCGTGATGTACATTGAGCTCACAGAGAAAACCCTGCCTGGGACTCAAAGTCCTTTATCCACTCTAATTGTTATTACTTGTGGCTGCGTGGTACCTGGGGACAATTATTCTCATATTGTCTGTTCTGAAAGAGCAGAAGCCACTCAGGTAGATGAATTGGTAAAATGAAAGCTGGCAATCTGGATGGGGTAACAGGTTGATCTGGACAGGTTCTTCTTACTTACTAGTCACAAGAGGCTTAAAGGCCACTTGTGAGCTGGATCACACAACAATTCAGTTTAAAAAGGACTGCTGAGGGACATCTACCCCCAGCTCTCCTGTTCCTTGAACCACAGGAGGATTTGGGTTGGAAGGAACACAAAATCCCATCTCATTCCCACTCCCCCTGCCATGGGCAGGGACACAGGTTGCTATCCCAGGTTGTTCCAATCCCTGTCCAGTCTGGCCTTGGACACTTTCAGGGATCCAGGGGCAGCCACAGCTACTCTGGGCGTCCTGGGCCAGGGCCTCCATACCCTCAGAGGGAAGAATTCCTTCCCAGCATCTGATCTTAATCTCTCCTCATTTAGTTTAATACTGCTCCCCATTTTCCTATCACTAAGTGCCCATGTAAAAAAAGTTGCTTATCTCTATTTCATGGGGTTAGTCTTTCCCAGATAATATGCTCTGGGAGATTTCAGTCTCTGCTAACCAATTTCTCCAGGCCACATAAATCCCTCTGTGTAAGAACTTTTTCAGCCTCCCAGCCCAACATGGTGTGATCTACAAACCTGTGATCTACAAACCCAGTCCAACATGGTGTGATCTACAAACCTGGTGAGAATGTACCCCATCCCCTTTTTCAGGCTCTTCAGAAAGAGCCCAGACTAGCTACAGGCTGGACTTCGTATCACTGTCCACCACTCTAAAACCCAGGGAGTATGGTTAATTTTTTACAATCCAGCCAATTTTCCACAATCATCACATCACAGAATATTTATTCAGTTTATAAATTGGCAATTTGGCTATGGTGTATTCAAGCAAACTGTGTCAAAATCTTTGCTGGAGTCAAGGTGCGCAGCTCCTGCTCTCTCTCCCTGTCCCCAGAGCCATGATTCAAATCTCAAACACAAAATACCATGTTAGTTGTGCAGAGAGGGAAATGGAAGCACAGGTAATTAAATATGCCACTGGTTCCTAGTCTAGCAGTAAAGATATTAAGAAAGTAGACAGAAATTCTTCTAGGGCTTTGGAAGGTTTGGGACTTTTGTAGGGGTAAGGAATATTTTCTGCATCTTGGTAAGAGGAGGTACAGTACAGCTGCTTGTTTACAGAGGGGTGGATCTCAACAGCACACACCAATCTGTCTCTGTGCGTGATATATCATTTTAATTACCCTGAGTTTACTTTCTTTATAGGCATCTCTTCCATTATTTAAAATTAGCCCTCCATGCGTCACCCCACTGGCATGGATGAAGAATCCTAGCCAGAAACATTGCCCTAATTCAACTAGATCAGGGGCACACCATATTTTTCAGTTAAACAAAGGCAACTCAATATTTAGATCATCTTCCTTGTTCCAGCTGCTGCCCCTTGCGTGGTGTGTAAATTAAGAGCTCTTGTGCTAACCATTGATTTTTCTTCCCAGGATCCCAAGGGGACACATCCTGCTAGGTTTATTCTTGAGGAAGCCCATTCCACTGCTGCACAAAGCTGGCATTGTCAGGAAGATTTAGCTCCTGATGACAAAACATCTTTCATTGTGAATTCTACTCATCATAAGGAGCTTACAAATCCTAAATCACAGTGGGGCTACCCTTTCTTTTGCTCTCAGTGCACCATCATAACTCTTCCACCTTAACTATCAGAGGAATGCTGTCTATGCCTCTTATCAGGCCTGGGTCAAAGGTGAATATCTGAGCTTCTCGGTCACAGTGACACCAAGTGCTGTGAAATATGGTAATAACGATCCTTCAGGAATCTCTGGGGCCATTCTGTAAACCCAAGCAGGTCTGTGTGACTCTGCTTTTTGTCTTCCACTGCAGATGTGGTGTTACCTTGAAAGAAGAGGCTAAAAATCCCCCTGAAAGCAGCTTCTGTGTTTCGGGCGGTAAGGGGGAGAGGGTTGGGGTTTAGTATGGGAGAAGAGCTGGGAGAGGGGGTTGTGGAGCTGTCTCTGGTCTGTGAGCTCAGCAGTGCAGATCACCATTGTAAACAGACACTGATAACTCCTAGAGACATTCAGTAACCTTTCAGCACTCCTTCCTAAAATAGACTCCTTTGTTCTTGGGAGAGAAAAAAATGAAACCACAGTATCATTCCTGAGCTAAAATCATCTAATTATCAATTACCCACCTTGAAATAAGGGGTTTTGCCCCCTTCTTGCTGGACTTCTAGCTTCTAGTCTGTTCCCTACTAGTTTTCTTAGCTAAGAAAAAGGAAAGGTGGAATATAGAATCATTTAGGTTTAAAAGAAAAACCCTCCAAGATTGTTGACTCCAACAATTAACCCACATAAAATATTTTTGGATCATGAACACACCTTGGGTGAGGAACATCCAGGTAAATGACAAAGAGGAACAGAGGAGATTCCCTGAGCTGGTGGCAGGCAGCAGGGGAAGAGTGGAGGGTCTGCTGAACAAAGTGCTGTTTATTCTGCAGAGCACGGGGAGCTGTGTGTGTGCAGGGTGATTAGAGCAGAAAGGCCAGCCACTGCCACTGTGCTCTGAACCTGTAATAATCACAACAGAAATAAAAAACACTGTGAGATGGAGCATGATTTCCTATGTCTGGGCACGCAGAAGGAGCAGGGAGGCTCGCTCACCTCTTGCTGCAGAGATTAGGAGGCACAAAAGAGACTTTTCCTCTGTGCATTCAGGTAATGGAGAGAATTTAACAGACTCTGTTGCTGCAGACAGCCCCACTGAAGCAGCTGAAGGTCACTCCCACAAAGACCTATTGCATTTCCCTAACCCTTAAAGGAATTAAAATAAAAATGTGCTTCTCTCAAGTGCAGCAAATGTGTTGTAATAATGCTGTGAGGCTAAATTTAGCATTTGCTCAGTAACAGCTTGCAGTCCCTGAGAATACCCAGAGCTGAAGGGACACATAGGGATCACACCCTGTGCCTGAGAATGTTGTCCAAACACCTCCTGAGCTCTATCAGGCTTGGTGCTGTGACCATTCCCTGGGGAGCCTGCTCCAGTGCCCAGCCACCCTCTGGGGGAAGAGCCTTTATCTAATATCCTACCTAAACCCTTCTGCCACAGCTTTGGGCCATTCCCTGGGGTCCTGTCCCTGCCACCAGAGAGAAGAGACGAAGCTGCAGACTACAGTGAGATCTCCCCTCAGATATATTCTGTCCCAAACCCCCTTTTGGCCTCACCTTTGCTCTCCTTGCCTCTCCCACTCCCTCTCCCGGGTCACATCTGACTCCTCCCCCCAGTGTGCTGAATAGCCAGAAACCCGGTCACTAATTACTGTGGGGAAGATTTGCAACCTGTCTGGCAGTGCCAGGAAGTGGGGCACAGCCTTTGCAAGTGTGGAAGGATCAATCAGGCTCAAGTCAAAACCAGAGTGTTTCCAGCCAATTCTGAGGGTGGGTGATGACAAGCACCATTGAGCATAGATGTTTGGCTGTCAAGTGAGCAATACATTTGGGAGCTCACCCCATGGGAAGGGCAACAGGATTTTTCTATTTTACTTTTATCTTCCATACTCAACTCATTTGATCACACACACCAAGGGAAAAGAAAAAAAAAAAAAAACCAACCCAAAACCAACCAAAATGGGTGGTGGGGAAGCTGTTCATGAAGAATTTTCAAGTCTGTTTTCAATCAGACTGATATATCTTTTCCCAAGGTTGGTGTTCCTGCCACTCTCTGGCCCTGCTTCCTCCGCCCCTTTTCTGAGCTCTACCATGAAGTTATTTTTCTAGGGGTTGTGACAAGAGACTTTGCAGACTTCAGATTTTTGATTTCTTAAAGTGCAATTGGATATATGGGAGATATGATGACTAAAGGAAAATTAAGGCCTCAGGCCTGGCTGCTTTCATAGTATCTTTTGACTGCATAGTAATTCTGTCAGTATTATTAAACAATATTGTAGTAGTAACAAAGAATAATAGCCAAATGCCAGAGATTTAGTATGCTATGTGGAAAAAAAAGTTAGATTCTGCGTTAATTGAATAGTCAGGAAAATGTGAGAATGAATCCAAGTTTTCATTTACAGTTCTGACAGAACCAGAAAACAACAGATTTTAAGACCAGAAATAGACCTTAAGCTATCTGCTTTTTCAACCTCCTATGTAACAAAGCTATGTATCATCCAATTTTTCAAAGTAGAAATAGTAGTTTCATTTCCATTTTCTCCTTGTTATGTTTTTAAAAATGGGAGAGGAAAGCAAAGGTGTTAAAAAAAAAAAAATCGATGCAATTTTTTACTGAGCTGGAATTTACAGGTACAAAACTTGTGGTTTTGGGCCACACTCATGTATATCTAAGCACCAGAAACAGGCCAACAGTCTGATCCTTGTTATGCACGTCAGAATACTACAGAAGAGAAGATCTGTTGTGTGGAAGCAGCAAGAGGTCATTCCCTGTCCTAATACAAGCATGATGAGAGCTTGTGGAGGGGCTCCCATTTGCTTTTGCACATCACATCAAAGAAAAAATCAAGTTCTACCTCTTTATTCACCGTTCTTGCAGAGGCAGAGGCATTGTGGTTGCTTGTTTCAAGTGCTGTGGGTGGATGACCCAAACCCCACCTGTTAAAAAAACAAGTGAAATTGTTTGTAGCTGGTGACCTAACTGTGGGTGTCCCTCCTGTACTCCTTATGAGAATTTCTAGATACATGTATTACTTTTTCCTTATGCTAATAATACTGACAATTGGATGAGAAGGAGAGTGATATGTTCTTAAACTGACTGTGACACTGACTTTGCCTTAATCTTGGAGGATGTTCTGAACAAAACAATAAGTCCCCTTTCTATTGGAGAAGTTGTTGCAATGACAGTGAATATTTTTCACATTTAATTAGGTTGTTTAACCTGTCTAAGTCACTGCTGCTGCATCTTGTTTCCAGTCATGAGTAAGGGCAAAATGATCTTGAACGGAAGTGAGAAATAACAAATTATTATTCCCCTATAAATTGTTGTATATAGTATTTCAGGTACAGAGATACACATTTAGTCATAGAGATGATAGAGAAACTAAATTAATTATCATTTTTTGACTTAAAAAGTATTAATTCATGCTTCACGGAACTGTCTTTCATACTTCAATGCAGGTATAAAGGGGTCTTTTTGAGCTTCTTAAGCTAATTAATAAATCCAATGAAAAATTATGTGTCATCAACGGTAATCCTTTCTACAATATGTGTCTTATGAAAAGCAAAATTATCAAGTGCATACAGTTAATGGCAGACAGAAATCACAGGATAATACAGTTTTGGAGGAACCTCTGGAAGTGAAATCTTCAGCTCAAAGGATGACTTGATCAGATCAGATAAACCAAATCTCTGCTGAAGTAATGAATAAAACAGTAAGGCTTTTTCCCTTGAATCACCTTAATTTACAGTTTATTCCTGAGCTGGAATCGTGCACCACTTGCTATCACTGAGGTTTGTCAGGTGCCATTGAAACAGACTCTGTTCAAATGTTTGTCCTCTTTCTTATAGCTCCTCTTTGTGTACTAAAAGGCCACAATAAAATCTTCCTCATTATGGACTGCATAAACCTATACTAGTTTATTCTATACCAGGGAGAAAGCAAGACCACGGTAAATGCAGATGCATGAAACTGGGTGATTTATTCCATTTTCAGTGCCTAGATTTGATTTAGTATTTTCCAGACTGGATGTCTTGAACATTGCTGATATGTGGGCAGAATTTACTTACAGGTTGAAACTCAAGATGGAATTGGAAAAGTCCTTATAGAAAACTCATAACGTGGCTGAGGTGGGAAACTATTGCTATAGCTGAATTTTTTGTCATTTTCTACCCCTTCAAAATTATAGATTCTTTCACTAACTCAAACTTTCAGACACAATTCAATTAACTATAGGCTAAATTGGTTTCTAATTCTTGCTCTCTAGAAATATAAAGAGCTCTGGAGAACATAATGTTTGCTCCTTTCCTTGTCTTGACTTCAGGAATGACCAAGGTGATATAATTTCAAAGAAAGGGAGAACATGGTGGCTGCATTCAGTAGTTCTGGCAGCAGTAGCCCTGAGGACTATTTTCTCCTCAACTCCAAGTACTTAAAAGATTAGTTTAAGCCATGAGGCAGGAAGGTTTGCTTTGGTATGATAATAGGGAGAATTGCACAGGATTCCCTTCTGAGTATGTTGGTTTTGAATTTAAGGAACAAGAAAAAAAAAAAGAATTTCAGGTCAAAACAAAAAGAGATAAAGAAGCACAATAATAAAAATGAAGTGATGAGTTTCTGGTTCTCAAACCTGCTCAAAAATTGAAGTTACTTTAAATAGAGTACTATAGGATGTCAATAAATTTCACTTCCTGTTGAAAGAAAAGAGAAGTCAAAGCTGAGACATTTTAAAATAAAATCTCAAGCCATATTTTCACTCCATAAAAGTTAATTTTCTCAGCAGTTGCTTTCTCTTGAGCTCATTGGGCTTTATTTATGACTGCAGAATTGCCTATGATAACAAAAACCAAACCCACACCAGAACAAAACTGCTGTTTAAGAGATATTCAAGATATTTAGTAATTTCTTAAGAATCTGTGTGACTTTTGTACGAACAGGTAGGCATTTGTTAGAGCGGAATTTCACTGAGCAGCTTAATTAGCTCTTCATGCTATTTAATGTTATGTTAAATGACTTACCAGAAGTTATTAATTAAAGTATTAAAATCTCATTATTTGTTGGTAATGGGGCACATGGGAAGAGGGAAAAGAATAGGACTTTATTATTAACACATTTCAGGGAACACTCAGTAAATTGGATAAACAGAAGAAATATGCATCTGGCTGTTTCCACTTGTTGTATAAAACATCCGATAATTTATACTTGTTGCAGGAATCCTATAAACACTTATGCATGTCCAAATGTATTAAACTTGTAGCACTGCTGGTTGGAAGTTTAAATAAACCTTTCCAAAACCAAATTTAGGAAATCAGGGCTTCCTCAAAAGGATTCTCAACCCCTTAGGGAACACCTGTCTGTATTTAGCCACAGACTAAACCCACGGTGAGAATGTATGTTTCATTCTGGCCTATTTTTTAATGAAGATGGCAATTGATTTGGTTGTTACTGGTCTGATTAAATGCTGTGTGCCATGGTGAAAGAAGGAGATAAGCCTCATTATCTTCCCTGCCTGCCACTTCCTCTGTTCAGGTCTTCATGGCCTCTTCATCCCATTCTTCCATCAAGGTCTCCAGAATCCCATGAGTTTCCAAGAGGTGAGCTTGTTCTTAGACACCAAGGTTGCAGTCTCTCTCACCTGTCTTAAAATGTCTATATTGCATCTGTGTGTTTGATCTGGGAGCAGTATGGACTTGAGGGTGTGATTCACCTCATGAGAAATTAAACATAATTAAGAAATTATGCCTAATTTCTGAGGTGAGAACAATTTACCTTGATTGCTATTGATAATGCTGTCAGATTTCTTTGCCCTGTAGTGGTAACCCAGATAGATTTTACAGGCAGATATGACATCACAGATGTCTTCAGTCGTGGTGTAGCAATATCAGCCCAGCTTTTATTTGCCCTTGTTTTCCTGTGATGTGTATTGTGATCAATGCAAATGCAATGTAAATCTGGGTTCATTCAGAGTGCAAGGAAAATAACCCAATCCATCAGTAATGAAGGCTTGAATTTCTCTGTCCAGTTCGCACTCTGGAAGAAAAAGTTGCTTCATTGGAGGAAAATAACCATGTTGCATAATTTTTCAGCTTGTATATTAAAAAAAAAAAAAAAAAAAAAACAAAACTAAAAAACAACCACAAAAAAAACCACTTCACAACAACAAAACAAACCGGAGAGTCTAACTATATTCCTTTTAGCATTCAGTCAATATTCTGAATGACTTAGATGACGTAGATCACTATTGTGATCTTCTTATATTTTATGAGTGGTGTCTCATTTAAAGCTCTGTTTAAGGATGCAGCTCAGAAATCATTACCTTGCTGCTCTTAAAAGTCAGAAGCAGTTCTGGTTGTGTAAAGCAGAGTGCCTGTGGGGCCAGTAAATGTTTTAGGACTTCCATCTGGACTTTTAAGGAGTGTGAAAGAGACAGGAGGAGACAGGATACCTCAGGACTCTGATGGTATCTGTCTTAATGAAATTAATAAGCAAATCTTCAAGGGCTTGCATAGTTCCTGCATCCTCCACAGGAAATCTGAACAGATAGACTCAGACTCAAGCTGAAGCTCACAGCAGGTCTGAAAGTGACCCTGAAAATTTTTCGTAAAAAAAATTAAGAAATTTTTTCCTAAGAAAAATGAAGAAATCATAAAGGCTGAATCAAATGAGTAAGCATGGATTTTGGTCTTTGTCCTAAAAGAGACAGAGATGCTTGGATGGTGCTGTTTCAACAATGGGGTGAAGAGGATAATTCTGGTTGGACATTTCCTCCCCACCACAATATTGCAACAACCTTGGGGGGGAAAAAAAAAAAAGCTAACATGAGCAAAAGATTGAATGAACTGACACACGAAAAAATTCCACAGGGTTTATGGTTTGGGTTTACATTTTGTCTAATTATGCAGCATAGGATAATCAGATGGAGGAATGGAGGAATATTGTGCTCAGCTCTGGAAATATTCCTGGTCACTGAGAAGTATTTTGGCTAGGTGTCCTCCCCACATTCAAAGTGTCCTCTGCCAAACTGGACCTCTCAATTGGTTGGTAAATTCCAAGTATATGCATGTGTGGGGGAAAAATAGTGCATACTAAAGGCATGAATTTGAAGTAATACTCAGGAAAAACATTTTCAGGAGAGTGCTAAGCATAATTAATGTGCCCAAAATGTGTCATTTTGTGTCCAAAACACGTGAAAAATATGAATAAAATTATAGAAGTTACCAGGAAAAATCAAAATAACAAAGGATCTAGAAATATCAGTTATTTTATAGATTCAAGATTGTCTAATTTTGAAATTATTCTCAGAAAGGATGTGGGAAAATAATACAAAAAATATAGTGGTGAAGACTGAATTCCATGAGGAGGTGAAAGGATGTGGTTTTTGTCAAAGCTTCGGTCTTAGACAAGCAGGGCTGTCCACGATGTCCAGAAACTCAAGAATGTTTTATGGGGAAAGTACATTGGAAATAATAATTAGTGTTTTCAAAGTGAAGAAATAATTATCAGAGGGCATTGGATGAAATTTTTGGGCAGAACTTTTAATGCAAATCTGATGATGAATTACTTTGTAATGAAATGCATGGTTAAACTATTAACTCGATGCCAGAACATATTGTAGAGGTCAGACATTAATTATTAAATTTAGTCATTGAGAAACAAGCTGCTGCTTGTAAAGTTCATAAGATGGTGGAACAGGGAGGTTATGCCAAGAGCAGGGTGCTATTCTATTACCTCATTACTCAGATCGAAGCTATTTTCCTAAACATCTGCCATTAATGCTATTACAGATACAGGCCAAAGAGGCCTGTGATAATGAAAAATTATCCTTACATTTCGTATTATATTTTTATATATGTGTATCTTTTTAGATGGTTGCATAGGAATGATCATAATAGTGTGTTTAAAGTGATGAAAATGAATTTGACTGAGAAAGAGGGTCAGTAGGATCACACAGAGCAAATAAAAGGGAGAATATTTCTTTCAGAAGTTATTTCAAGTATTTCTGTGTGTATTAATATACACACTCAGAAGAGACAAAGTTCACCAAATGGTTGGCTTTTACCAATCTAAAATGAGCTCTTAAATATTTAATTTTGTTTAGAAGGTACGCCACTTTTCTGGAGATATTTTGGACAAACAGCACGGCTAAGAAGGCCAATGGACCCTGGGCTGTCCCAGCCAGGGTGTGACACAGCCCCAGTGCAAAAAATAGGTTAGAAACTGTTGTAAAATAGTTGATAGATCGTTAAGCATGTACTGTTACTTTGGTTATTGTAAAAGGGGTTAAAAGGGTGGTTATAGGAAATACGGTACTCAACGTACCGTATTACACGTAAGTAAAGTGCACCACCCCCAGCGAAACGAGCCAGCCTGGACAGAACTGTAATAGGCCAATCAAGCGCCTTAAACCTTCATGCAAATGAAGGATCCCAAAAGAAACCAATCCAAAGGGACAAAAAACAGGATAAAAAGGAGCTTCTGACGCCGTGAATCTGTGCCGCTCCCCTTGGGACATCGCTGCTGAGCAGCCCCAGCGCCGGCGCTGCAGCGCCTCTGAGGGAAACGCTCCTGCCCGGCCCGCGGGCCCCCTGCTTTAGGCCTTTCTTTGATTATAATAAATGCTGAAATCACTCTAGGACCGGGAGCCTGCTCTCGTTTTTAACAGCAGGGCAGTGCCTGTCCCCGTGCTGGCACTGCTGAGGCACCTCCAGTGCTGGGGACAGCTCTGGGCCCTCAGGACAGCAGAGACACCGAGGGGCTGGAGCGTGTCCAGGGCAGGGAACGGAGCTGGGAAGGGGCTGGAGCCCCAGGAGAGGCTGAGGGAGCTGGGAAGGGGCTGAGTCTGGAGAAAAGGAGGCTCGGGGGGACCTTGTGGCTCTGCACAGCTCCTGGCAGGAGGGGACAGCCGGCTGTGCTCCCAGGGAACAGGGACAGGAGGGGGAACGGCCTCAGGCTGGGCATGGGGAGGCTGAGATCGGATATTGGGGAAAATTTCTTCGCTCAAAGGGTTGTCCAGGCCTGGCACTGCTGCCCAGGGCAGTGGTGGAGGGATCCCATTTTAAATCCCTCCTCCCTGGAGGGATTTAAAAGCTGTGTGGATGTGGCACTTGGGAACGTGGCTCAGTGGTGATATTGGCAGTGTTGGAGAAATGTTTGACTTGGTGATCTTGTAGGGCTTTTCCAACCTAAATGATTCCATGACACTTTGAATAAATATGTCCACCCTTTTTCAGTACCCCTCCATCTCAAATAATTTTGTTAGTAATTTTATTAAGTATCCAAATGCTCTAACTATAGATTTTAGGGAGCCTAACCTTCCCTCACAAGTCAAGATCATTTAAACATCTGGCTGGCTCTGATTATGTTCTGTCATATTCTTTTTACTCAGCTGTTAAAAACATTTGACTGTGTGTATATTTTGTATGTACTAATTTTTTTTTTCTCTTTTGTCATTCAGATACATACAGGAACAGCATTTTAGTGTAAGCAGAGCAGAAAAACACAAAAAAATTGGTTTTGGAAAACCAGAAAGTGTTGGGTTGGTGTGGACTACGACAGAGAGATGGGTTTAGTGACAAAATGCATCTTTGGCACAGGAAATGGTGAATCCCAAGATTATACTAAGCCCCCAAAAATTAGAAGAATAAGAATAAGAATACAATAATATAAATATATTGAAGAATATTTTTCAGAGTGTCTGAAAAACTGCCTTTTTGAAAATATGAATTTCTGCTATAACCAGGAGGGAAAAGATGGGATTCAGAGAAGAGGGCTATGAAAAGGGAAGTATTATGAACTTAAAAAATAATCAGAATGAATTATATCAAGAACAAAAATGTCAAAACAGTATTTTATTATTATTAATATCTTACAACTTTTACAAAGCTTTATAAGCAAAGACTTCTTTTACTTTTTAAATATGCACCTAGGTAAACAATGAATTAAAGACATCAGGATTACAGGACAGGGCAGGTATGAAAGGAATTAAGTTTTGCACACGGGCACATTCTGCACATTTGATAAGCAATACTATTTTACAGCAAAATAATAATTTTCATCCTCAAGTTTCTCAAGAAACTTCACCGAGTAACCCTGTGTGTGTGTGCATGTTTGGAAATCCTGACAGGTGCTGTCCTTGTACACTACTAAGGTGGCACAAACATGAATCATTTTGCCCAAACTCTGAGCAAAAGCTGTGAGTAGGTGAAGGTCTGAGTAACAGACACCTGGAGACCTTGTCTAAAAAATGTCCTGCCATGGGCAGGGACACTCTCTGCTATCCCAGGTTGCTCCAAACCCTGTCCAACCCAACGTTGAATACTTCCAGGAATGGGATAGGCTCAGCTTCTCTGGGAAAGCTGTTCCAGGGCCTCAGCACTTTCTTAATAAAGAATTCATTCCCAACATCCCATCTAACTCTGCCCTCTCTCAGTGTGAAGCCTGGCACTCCATGTCCTTGTCCAAAGTCCCTCTCCAGCTCTCATGGCACTGGAAGGCATCTAAGGTCTCCCTCTCCCTCTCCCTCTCCCTCTCCCTCTCCCTCTCCCTCTCCCCTCTCCCTCTCCCTCTCCCTCTCCCTCTCCCTCTCCCTCTCCCTCTCCCTCTCCCCTCTCCCCTCTCCCTCTCCCTCTCCCTCTCCCTCTCCCTCTCCCTCTCCCTCTCCCTCTCCCTCTCCCTCTCCCTCTCCCTCTCCCTCTCTCTCTCCCCTCCCATTGTTTTCAGCCTTTCCTCACAGTAGATAAGCCCCATCCCTCTAATCTTGTTCTTGTCTTCTTGGGTACATTTTAATGTGTAAAGATTTTATCTAGTTGAAGGTAATTGCATTATCTGAAAAGACTCTAAAAGTGGAACTACTTTTTACATTCCATTAGCCTATCTTCCCATATAAATTCCTTCCTTTTCTTCTTGCCTCTATGATGCATGGAGCACATGCTGTAGGTAGAGGGTGGTCACTTTATAAATAATTGAGAAAATCCAAGAGAAATTCCAAAATGCACTAAATGCAAGATGTCTGTGTAGCCTAGACTGAAGGACTGTGTGTTTATGGTTATCTGTGGCCAAAGGAGTACAAATTCAAGTACAAAAATGAAGCAGAGGAGGCCTTCAGGACAAGCAGAGGGACCAGAAAAGCTCTCAGGGAAAGGAACTATTGAACTAAGATGAAATATCATTGGATTGCTCATCCCAGTGAAGACAAAGGTGGCAGGGAAATTACTGCAGTTTTTTGAGAGCAAAGAATGAGGACTTCAAGGACAGCACTCAGGGAATGTGTATGAGCTGACTACAAAAGAATTTTAACTGGAAACAATGGGAACAACAGATGAGGAAAGGAGTTTGGCAGTGCCCTCTAACAGGAGAAGGATGGGACCCTCACACCCTCAGAAAGGACTTGCTGAGATGATTACTGGTGTGAAAATTATTTGCTTCATGACCAAGAATGTCTGATCTGGTCTTCTAATGCACAACACAGCACATCTTCTGGTACTTCAGCAATGTGAGCACTGTGCACCTAAATTACACCAATTTCACTGATGGTCCTCTGTGCCTCCAACCATCCCAGCTTATAGAGGTCTTTAGATTTGAGATTGTTTCCTTAGATATTTAGCCTGCACCTTTTGTGACTCCAGCCAGTTACTCTTTCTTTAAGTACTAGTTAAAGTGACTGCAGTGAGTACTGCAATGAATACACTGAACTCTGTAAAAAATTAGCATGAAAATATTCCATGAGAATTACTCTGATCTCTTGTGCAAATGATTTGCAAGTTTTAAATTATAAGTTTTCATAAATTTCTTTCTTTTTTTTAAAATTCAATTTACTAAACCAGTCAATTTCTCTGTTTTGTACAGGGACTTGGAAGATGCAGATATTTCTTTTCTGAATGGGGAAAATTTGGTTTCCTGCACTGAGCTGCAATTTATATCTTCTTTGTGTATACATTTGTGTTCAAATAGGGAATAGGAGGACCCCACAAAATCAGCCCTGCACTCATTTGCAAGGAGCTTTATGACATTCCTGCTGCACCTTCTTCTTTCTGGCTTGGGTGATGGGAGGATAGGGAGCAGCACAAGGAAGCCTCATTGGTCACATACTCACTGCTCTCATGCCTGCATTCAAAGGCAACTTTATTGACCGTATATAATGAGTATTATGAAACCCATGGGGTTCCTAGGGGAATATACCTGTGCCCCAGGAGGAGATTCTCCACTTCCTCTCCACTCACAGGTGGTTGTTCTCACACTGGGCTGCTGTTGCTGCTGAGCCTCTGCTGGAAGAAGAGGCACAAAAGTTATTTAGTTCCCCTCAAAATAGGATCCTATGACAAAGCCTGTATAGAAGCAGGTCTATAAACAATGTGTAATTCTAAGCAGCCAGCTAGAAAAAGTAATTAAAGAGGACATCTGAATCACAATAAAGTGCACAGAATTTTAAATAGCCTAAATGTATTCCTGCCCTCCAGCTAAGTCATTTGTAATCAACTTGTTGATTCTTTTAACTACACATTAAAACCTACCTCTTCTATGAAAGAGTGAGTGAAGCTTTCACTCAAACACAGAGATCAAGTCCATTCTCCCTAAACCTTTTGCTTTAAAATTTTTGAAGGGAGCAGTCTGCAAATATCCAAGCTGCCACTTGACTTTCCATCCCAACAGATATGTTGCCAGGCACAGAGTCTTCAGGATTTGCAGCGATGCAGGGTAATAATTTCCTACTGTGTAAGAGCAGTCTCTGAAATAATTTGAGTCCTCCAGGCTCTGCCTCCCATTCTCTACCTGGCCATACGGATTACATGCAGATAATCTGTGAATTTATTAAGGCAGGCTGCCAGTGGTGTATGGAACTTTTTGGTGTCCATGGGAACTGCCTGCTCAGCGCTTCTGTTCTCAGAAGGGATGAATTTTACCTCAAGAACTGCATCAGTGATGTGCCCAGGGCAGCTGGACTATCAGCAGGGTTATGTTCAAATGATAAATTTTCCCTCTCATTTAGCAATACCACACTGTCCCACAGCCTCATAGAATCACAGAATAATTGAGGTTAGAAAAGCCCTTCTAAGATCATCAAGTCCAGCCATTAACCCAGCACTGCCAAGGTCACCACTAACACAAGTGACACATCCACATGGCTTTTAAATCCCTCCTGGGATGGGGACTCCACCACTTACCCAGGCTTCCTCTTCCAATGCTTTACAGACCTCTATGTGAAAAATTTCTGCCTAATATCCAATCTAAAAGTCCTCTGGCCCAGCCTGAGGCCATTCCCTCTCTTCCTGTCCCTGTTCCCTGGGAGCAGAGCCCGACCCCCCTCACCTGGCTGTCCCCTCCTATCAGGAGTTGGGCAGAGCCACAAGGTCACCCCAAGCCTCCTTTTCTCCAGGCTCAGCCCCTTTCCAGCTCCCTCAGCTGCTCCCTCAGGTGCTCCAGACCCACTCAGGAGGAGTTAAGTGATGTGTTGGATTGAGCTGCTGTGATTAACAAAGCAGTAAGTCAGAAAACTTGGGTGAACATCCATTGCCCTGAAGAGGTTCAAGAAGACAAGTTGTTGGCAATTCCTTTCCTTCATACACTTGTCATTGCTTTGCTTTTATTTACAATTTTGACTCAGCTGTGGTCCTGGCAGCCTTAATTTTGCATTAATTGTCTCTATGCGTCATACCCATACATTGACACCCTTTTAACCTAGTGATGTTTTCCCTCCTTTGGCCACTTAAGGGTTAAGCTGGGATGTTTTGGTCGGGCAATAATTGCCTCAAAGCCTTCCCCAAACTTTGCAGACATGGAATTGATATTTTTACTGTCAGCACTGAGTCTCTGCTGGTCATAATCCACAGGAATGCACCTGGATGCAATTGTGCTTGGATAACTAAACCCGAGTGATGTGTTTCATTTAGTGGGGACTCCGCTGGCTTCGTTGTAAAGATTAGAGAGTGATTCAGCAATCATGGGGAAATATGGCAAAAAATGGTGAGCTGAACAGTGCTAGAAGTGGAGCCATATTGGGAGCAATTGAAGGAGGAAATGGTCTGGATTTATTGCCTGCATTAAAGATATTGTGGGTCCCATGGATACCAGGAGTGTCATGGAGACACAGCTAATAGGATTTTTATTGGATTATTGTCCAAATGTTGCACCTGCTTCTGAAGGGGACAGTGCAGTGGTTTTTCTGGCATAGGACTTGAGCAAGGATCAGAAAGGAGCTATGGGAACTGGAAGCTCCAATATAAATTTTTAAGGGAACTTTTACAGTTGCCTCAAAGCTATTTCCAGGAAGGCAGCAGCCAGTGAGTACCATACCCCTTCTTTCTCTTTACAGAATGTTCAAGTATAGAAAATATGTTGCTGGAGTAAAGACAACAAGGACATAGTTTACACACTTCTACTCTTTGCAGTCAAGATGTAGGTTATTTTTTATTTGAAATTACTTGAGGGAAGATTGTTTCTAAAGCTTTTATTTTTTTTTAATAGCAGTTTGTTGTTGTTGTTGTTGTTGTTGTTTTTGTGTTTGTTTGTTTTGGGTGGTTTTTTCTTTTTTTTTTTTTTTCACAGTGACATAAAATTGTGGGATCATTAAGGTTTAAAGAGATTTCTAAGGCCTTTGAGTCCAACCACTAACCTAATCACATCCCCAAATGCCACTCATATGAGTTTTTTCAACAATGCCAGAGATGCTGACTCTACCACTCTCCTGGGCAACCTGTTCCAATGCTTGACAACCACATCAGTGAAGAATATTTTCTTAGCATCTAATCTAAATCTTCCCTGGCACAACTTGAGGCCATTTCCTCTCATTCTACAGAGAGGAAATGTTTTCCTCTCCACGACTCATTTTCCCTGTCTCCTGTGCATTAGGTTGCAGTAAATTCCTTCTCTGTAGCCCAAGTCAAAGCTTCTTCACCTTTATCTAAATTTTGCTGCAAGTTCCAGGTACAGACCCTCTCTGGTCATTTCCATCCTTGAAGATCTCACACAGGGTTTGCCTCTCTATTTCATGTTTAACAAAGCATTTCCCAACTCACTTTTAGTTCTTTTGTTACACAACAGAGAAATGTACTGAGGGGGAAAAAATGTGAGTTGTCAACAGTTCATTTTAATTTTCACTCGTGTTTTCTGCTGAAGCTGAGATTTACAGAAACTTGGAAGCCATTGAAATTCAGGTCTCAAGATAAACACTTCTGGCATTGATTTAAGAGAGTCTTAGGAGATTTTAAGTAGGTTTGGATGAATTATTTGTAACAAGTGATTTCATGAATTGCATCTCATTTCTTTGTTCATTAATTACTTAGAAAGGGAGAGAAATTATTCCATGCAAGATCTATTCCAAAACTTTTTGGAATAAACGAGTGGAAATAAATGCATTCTGGATTAAGATAGATAGATATTTTATTGAATTTCTATGATCCTCCAGAGAAACAGTGCTTTAATATGTGTCTCTAATACACAATATAGTTCTTATCTGCATATAAAAATGTTGTGATTCTTTTTGTCTATATTTTCTTGACAAAGACAGCATCTCCCAGAAAAGTCCTACTAGTGTGGTGTGAATTTTTTGGTTTTTTTACTTCAAAGGTATTTTTTTAGAATGCATTTTTGCCAGTTAATGTGGGTAGAAAACTGAGATCATTAATATACAAAGCCATCTACTTAAACCTCATGTTTAAAATCTGATGTATTATTTTCAAGTAATATTGTCACCAAGGATTACAGTCAGTGGCTCCTAACAACTAGCAAAACCACAGCAGGACACTGTCTCAAGCTGCACCAGGGGACATTTAGGTTGGACATGAGAAAGAATTTCTTCACAGCAGGGGTGATTTGATATTGGAATGGGCTGGCCAGAGGTGTGGAATCACCATCCCTGGAGGTGTTTAAGGAAAGCCTGGATGTGGCAGTCAGTGCTCAGGTCCAGTAGACAAAGTGGTGTTTGGTCATAGGTTGGACTCAATGATCTCAGAGGTATTACCCAACCTAATTGTTTCCATGATTTTCTACATGCATTTTTCCCCTCCTTCTCTTTTTAATCTTTTCCTTCAGAGATGGTATTTATTTGCCTCTATACCATTCTCTTATTCCAGCAATTTGGATAACCCTGAGGATGAATATATCTACTTCTAGTTGTGTTTCATCACTTGTTTTTTTCACCTGAAGTTCCTAATCTTTTAAAGTGAATCAGTTACTTTTTCAGCTTTATTTATTTATTTATTTATTTATTTATTAGTCCTTTGGGCAATCACACCCTCCTCACTTTCAGTAACCATTTCTCCAATTCACATATTTTTGCTCCTGTATTTTATTTTGCTTCATGCATTATTAGACCTACAATCAGCATCATATGGTATGTTGTCCCTCAAGCATGACTAATTTCTGGTTCTGATAATAAATTTGAAGGAAAATAGTTTGTTTAAAAATATATTTTGAAAGGTGTATGATTTAGATTCCAGATTTTATTGTCTCTTATCTTTGTGATCAGTTTCTCATCTCTAAGAAGTATACCGCAAACAATAATACTCTGTTGGAAATGTAATTTAAAAATTTAAATTGGTAGTGAAAAGATAATGCAAATTCTTTGAAAATCCTGCTCACATTTTAACTTTACTTCTTATTAATATGTTCTTGCTAATTTAGAATAAATCATAGGAAATATATGTTGTCAAGTGGCTAGAATTTTTTTGTGATTTGGTGTTGGTCAATGTCATTTCCTCTGAGAAATTTGGCAATTTATATATTATTGGGCAACGCTTAAAAGAGAGCTGGTGGGTGGTCTGTCTAGATTGGAGGTAAAAGAGCTTAACAATACATGTGTAGAACCTTCATGGTTCTACACCTCCATCCTTGCCGAAATGTGGTTCTGAGTGTACTTTATTTTCCCTTACAGGTGAATCCCATGATGTCCCAGTCTTAAGCTGTGCCAAGGGAAATTTATGTTGGAAGTTAGGAAAAAGGTTTTTTTACTGAAAAAGGGATAAAGAAATGTAATAGTCTGCCCAGGGAGGTGGTGGAGTCACCATCCCTGGATATGTTTAAAAAAAAGGTTGGATGTGGCACTCGGTGCCATAGTTAAGGTCTCTTCCAACCCAATGATCCTGTGTGATATTTATTGTCTTGTTATTTATAGTGCAATGTCTTCACAGAAGCACAAAACCTGTATCTCCTACAAGGCCAATAGTTCTGTTCCTTTCTAATGGCTAGCAACAACAACAACAACAACAACAACAACAAAACAACTTCTAAAGCTATCCCGCCTACTTTATAACTTGGCTTGGCTTAATCCAAGCAGATACACCCACTTCAAGATGTATTTCAGGAGTATATTTTTGTACCCAAATAACGGTGATGAGTAAAATTTAACAGACAGACTTCAGATGGCGAATTGCCTACTTTGAAATATTGTGAAGGAATATAAGCTATCACTTCAGTCACACACTTGCTTTGATGACACTTTTATTTACATACAGTTTAGGTGTGCGTTTACACTCTGATACAAATAGATTTTTGAAATTAATAAAAGTGAGGTACAAATCATGTCACCCTAAGGCAGCTTGAATAATTGCTTTCTGCAGCTGCTTTATTACTGTAAAGGTGGTCTGAAATTACTCAGGGGTCTAACTGAGATTTTTAAAGCTAGTGAAGGCATAACCTTAACATTTCTCCCCCTCAGTTCTTCCACCTGGAAAGTGCAGAGAATCTGAAATCTGTACTCATTATCTCACTAACATGCTTAAAATATTTAGAGGGTAAGCTTGAAGATGTTGATGGTAGAAGGCAGTTAATAGCTAATTAGCCAGGCTAGAAACTTGTTTTCAGTTTACCAGGGGAACAGAGGCTGAAGTGGAGAGGGCAAGGTACTGAACTATCCTGCAAGTAATCTGTCTGTTTGGACAATGAGATAATTAGGATATGAACTGTACCTTTAAACATGCCTTCTAACTAATGTAGAGCAGAGCAAACCCAGAAGTTGCCTCTATTTATATTGAAAATTCTAAAACATATCTGTAATCTCTCAATTAGACAGTTTTGGGACAACTGTCAGAATTATTTTACCCCCAAGGATGTGATTTCTGAGGTTGGCATTGGTGTGGAGGTAGCTGAATTTTATTCTAATGATTCATGTACATAGGCCCTCTGTGCTTTCAGTGTGTGGTGTGCCTCTACCACTCTCTCAAGGTGGGTAGTACCAGAAAAAGTGAAAAGGTGAGGAGAGAGATATGTGCCACAATCATGGAAACTTGGCTCAAATGATTTGAAAAGAGGGGTTGCTGTTGCTCTGTGCACTGACCTAGTTCTGATTGTGTGTGAAGTTACTGCCTGTAAAACCTGCCAGTTTAATATCTCTAGAGAGTAATTATTTTTATTTATTGGCCATTCTGTAACTTACTGCAAAAAAAATCATGAGAATCCTGCCAAAGTGTCACCTCTGGTCAGGGACACAACATCATAAACTGAAAAGAGAGTATTGGAGACACACATGATGAGCAACACGCCGCCCTGTATTGAAACAAACAAAATTAAAAAGAAAACTTACTTTAGCTTAAAACTTTTCCTTTCAGTTTTCTATTTTATTAGCTGGATTTTAAAGTTTTGACTGTTTCATTTCTGTAATTCCAAATACAAATAGTAAGGCTACTACTAGAAAGCATGGACTCATAATACTCACTAATATTGCTCCTAGGAGAATAGTAGGGTCATTAACAAAACACAGTCATCCCATCTATGGTCCTCGATGGCATCAGCCCAAGTTTTGTAAGAGAGTGTTCCTCCCACAGGGGTTGTGAGCTCATTCAGATTTCTGCCAGTTTCCAGGATCAAACCCACGAGTTCAAAGGACTTGCCTTGACAATTGGCCGCTGGTTCCAGTGCTTCACTTCCTAGGTAAGAACAGCCAAAAATCTCACTGCTGTCAGACATGATGCAGGATATGCTTTTGGGCTCAGTGCTAATAACAGAAAGAAATTTGAGGGGAAAAACCATCCTACATAAAAATGAGACATTTATAGAGCAGTTTATTACACCCCAGCAGGATGCCTGTGTGAGTTTTGATGTTTTTCCTCCATGATGGCAAAGGAAGCAGAGATGTCAAACTCTGGATTAGACAAATACATTCTGATTGCAAAATTTGGTGAGGAATATGTCACATAGCTACTGGGGTGAAATCAGAAGTATGTTCCAAGCATGCCCTGACCTTCTGTATTTATTTGTTTTGCAAAACAGTGAGTTTAGGTGTCGAGCTGTTATTTGAAACAGCAGGACAAACGTTCTTGATGATCATCACAAATGTGTTGTCATATCATGGGTCCAGAACTCTATCTAGACATGAAAAAATATCAAAAAATATGGTCGGCACAATCACTGCCCCCTCCAGGAACAGTAAGCTTTATGATGAGATTACATTTGCTGAAAGATTAAAAAATGTTCCTGAACATTTTGACAAATGTAGGGAAAGTATTCACAGAGGATGGCTCAAATTATTCGGTAGAATGTGCTCCCTCTGTTGAGAAAAATGTCATAGATACAGCTAATGTGGGGTGACTTATAAATATGCTTTACAAAGCATCCATATTTTCTCATCATTTTCTTATAGAAGTAAGTCACAACTATTTTTTTGGTTGTTTTAATTTTAGTAAAAAATTAAAACAACCAAAAAAATAGTTGTGACTTAAAATTTTGGATGGTGTGCCTGACTCACAGACAGTATGAGAGAACTACAGATATGAGTTTTTAAGAATGAAAACCTCAAACTGTCTTAGATTTGAGTAAACCTCTGAACTTTCAATCACATAATTAACTTTAAATTATTTAGCAGTTTCTCTAACATGTATTTTATCCTTTGCACATGATTAAAAAAAATCGTGTTACTGTGTACACTCCTAAGATGTTATCATGGATCCAGTGTGTAGTCTTAAAATAAGAAACACTCAGTGACAGTTTATTCATTGCTATTAAAAAGTAAAATTGACAAATTATTTTTCAACCATCTTATTCTGGTCCAAAGGGTCAAAAAAGCACTAGTTTGCATAATTTTTAAAGAATAAAGAACTGTCTGATTCAAGAAAATAGGTCTGATGATAAAACTTTTGCTTATCTTAAATTGACACTCAGGTTCTCTGAATTTGCAAAAGGTCAGTTGTGTTTTTTTAAGTAATCACATGAAGTATTGGCCTTAAGAATAGGAACAATCTTGTTAAGAGTTGCTTAAACTGCAGAGCAGTATCTGTCATTTAACTTATTTTACTGGAGACATCATTATTGCTTTGAGTGAGTATTTGACAAATACTATGAGAACTATTTAACTGACTAAACATTTTGTGACATAATTTTTAGACCAAATCCCTTGAATTTTATCAGTGGGCTTATTAATAGAATAGTTTAAGAGAAGCTCTATAGTAAAGTCAGGTTTTTTTTGAGCAGTAGATTAAATGGTTCAAATGAACAAAGAACTTGTCTGGTTTTTGTTTTATATTTTTTTATTGTTTGTTTGTTTGACTGGTTGGTTTTTATATCAAGTTAGTATTAAGTCAGTATGTCCATGAAGTGAATTTTAAGTTTTAAAAGGTTTGGTTGAATCATTCTTCCTCCTCACCTCACCATTATTTTTTATTTTGTTCTGCTTCTAAACTGCAGGAAAGAGTACAAACACGTGTATAGATAAAGACTCTAAAAGATTTTCAGACTGCATATACTCTTAGAAAACAGGATTTTCATCCCTAATTTGAAAAATCAAAAAGCTCAGCTGGATGAGGCTTTTGCTCCATATCAATGCTTTTTGCCAGACATATTAGTTTATTCTACCTTGAGCTTGCTTGTAGAAAGAACTACCCACAGGGTTGTTTTATTTCCCCAAATACTGATTTTTGGTCAGATACTTCTCTCTTTCCACCTTTAATTATGAACAGTGGATGCGAGTTTAGCTCTGCGGCGATGTCTTTACGAGCATGTGTGAGTTTACACACGCTCCTTGCAAAATCTGCCTTGACAGCCCCGCTAAGGCTTTTCCCTGATTAAGGAATCATAAGCAGCTTTGGACCACTTGACCCTGCTGGTTCATCATTTATGATGTTCAGAAACACGTACATGGCCAATTTGAGTTTATCTAAACACGTAAGAAGAAGCTCTTGGATTATTAAAGATCATACTAAGTGACACTGACAGTCAGTAACCCTCTAACCAATATGTTGCAGCTAAAGCACACTAGATGCTCGGAAAAGTCCTCTTAAAAAAAAAAAAAAAACCAAACCAAAAAACCAGAGGGAATAATGTTTGAAGCAGCTCTTTCTCAGAAATAATTTTTCACAATCTTGAAAGGAAAAGGTGAATCACCATAAAATGATCCTGAAAGACTTCACCGAGAGTTTTGCTCTGGATGCAATTTCCAAATGTCTGCAAGGAAAGGAAAAAATATTCTTATATAAAAAGAAATGGTGCCACATTTTTTTGGTATCAATCACACAAAATGATTTATCATTTTAGTAAATGATGCCATATAATCTTTGTGTCACGTTAAACAACATAACAATAAATTCACTGTATGGTACTTACAAGGGTATCCAGGTTGAATTGAGTTGTCTTCTAGTCTTTTCCCTAAATTGTCACATTTACTGCCTGCTGTAGAAGGAGGAAGCCACCAATTGATTTCTAATTCTGCAAACCCCAGGGTGTAAATGTGATTAGTGGTAATTGGAGAAGTTCAGCAACTGTTAATTTCTCCTCTCTTTGTTGTTTTTCCTATTTAAAATATTAACGAAATGTGTATGTAGACCAAAACCGACTCTGATGCAGCTGAACAAATGATACATATTTAATCAGAGCTGTGGGACCCCAATGCAGTTGTCTGAAACAAATGTGACATGTGCTTCCTCTCAAAAAAAAAAAAAAAAAAAGAAAAAAGAAAAAATAGTCAGGCAGCTAATAAACAGCACCAGTATTTTGTTGTAGCATTCATTGTCTACATGATGTCGAGTTTAATGGCATTAGGCTATGTAAAAAAGCCAGAAGTACACTGCTAAATTTGTCTTTCCCAGTTGGGTGTCCCTGAGGAGATTATAATGCAAGCAGTCTCTGTTTTTTGCATGCATAAGTGTGCACAAATTCCCAAGTTTTCAGCTGTAAAGTCAGGTGGCCAGAGGAGACATTAACCCCTGCATGGCCGAGTGTCTCCTTGGAAAGAAGGAGTTTCACTGGTGCATGTAGGACTGGTAGAAAAAAAAAAGAAAAAAATTGCTCTCTACTGCGTAATATCTCACTTGCTTTTTTCCTAATCAAGGTTCTCCCTCATCCATAGCTACCAAGTTAATAATTTTAAGCCAGAAAATGGCTTTTATTTTTCAGCACTTGAAAGGGATCTATGTTTACCTTTGTTCCCTTGCATTAAATAATTTTCTTCAGTAACTTAGACCCAGAAAGGTCATGTTCACAGCAGTGTGTAGTCCTATTTAAAATGGTTTGAATATCTCAGAAAGCCAGCTGGAAGTTGGTTAGCTTGGCATCTACACTCCAAAAGGCTAAAACTAACCTAGCTGTAATTATTTTAATCAAGAGTCTTGGAATCATAGAATCATGGACTGGACCAAATAGGATGGAATCACGGTTGTACCTGGTCTTTTTTCAACCTCAGATGTTCCATGATTCTATGATCAAGTCCAAGCATTCCCCCAGCACTGCCAAAGCTACCACTAGACTGTGTTCCCAGGTGCCACATCCTCACAAATTTTAAATCTCTCCAGGGATGGGGACCCCACCACTGCCCTGGACAGTTGGGTCAGGACTCACAAACCCTTTCAGTGAAGAAATTTTCCCTAATATTCAACTTAAACACTTAAGAGATTTGAGTATTGAAATGCAGAAGTATTGATCTCACAGAGAAACTTCCATTTTGGACATATCTTTTTCTCTTGGGTTGATTTATTTATATACAATTTATTGTAAATTTAACCCTGTAAATCTAACCCTGTAAGTTTTATGTCTGCCTGATGTCTGCTGTCTGCTCTGCTCTGTTGAGAGCTAAGGAAGTTTTTGAGATAAAACACAGATGCCACCCTGAGCTCAGGGAGGGTGGCCACAGCAGTATGAAGATTCAATTGACAAAGGAAGTCACAGAAATTAGACCTGCATTTCATTGTGAGATGCAATAGATATCTCTAGACTCCAGCTCTGTAACCTCTTGTTAATTTATAAATTAAATTTGTATTTTAATTTGTATTTCTTTCAGTGGGAAATATACCCTTGACGTTTTTTGGCAAACAAATGTCAAGGGACTGTCTTTTTTTGCTCATTTGGTTGCAGGCAAGGTCAAAAGCATCCCAAATATCATAAGGAGAAGGAATGTTCTGTCTTTCAGTAGTTTTAATTGTGTTTGTCCTTGTTTCTGTTTTCTTTAGGCAATACAACCTTGACTTTAAAATAGGGACCTATAGATAAAACATTTTAATATATCTTGAAATATATTCATATAATATTAATATTATTTGCTAACCATAAAATCATAGATTGGTTTGGGTTGAAAGGGACCCTAAGGATCAACTTGTTCCAAAATCTTCCATTGACAGGAGCACCTCCCTCTAGACCAGGTTGCTGAGGCCCCAATGCAACCTGGTTTTGAAGACTTCTATATAGTAATAGTAGTCAAATAATAATACTGTATTTATTATATGGTATCATTATATGTACAGTATGATTTTATGTAGATTTAAAATTTAATTTAATAAATATTTAATTTCTTTACACACACACACATAAAATCAGACACGGACACTCTTTACAGAACAAATGGTGACCTTGGGAACTAAATAACTATTGGTGGGACTTATTTTCCTTCTCTACCTAAGTGTAATTCTTGCTGCTGCTTACTTAATGAATAATACTTCTAAGACACCTTTTTAAGTGTATTACAGCAAATTTTTCCTTCTGTTTTCCCTGGATTACATCCCAGATACACAGAGGCACCATCACCAAAAATCAGAAAGTTGAAACATAACCCTTTGTTTCCTTATCTGCATTGAAGCAAGATGGAGTTGTCTGAGAGTTTTGTTTCTTATTTCTGCTGTTAGAAAATTTTTGAATGGGGAGTTGTTTTCTCTAATAACATGATACACAAGCTGTAGTCTACACATGAGTATCCTGTACGTGGCCTTCAGGAGAGCATTCCAGACACTGGTGGGCACTTCCTTCCCTGGTGGGCATGATTCCTTAGGCCCCCAAATTCCTACACCATCCCATTTCAAAAACACATGTTTCTCTCTGCTGATGACTAGGATGTCTATGTCTAATATTTTTTAACAAAGTGAATCAAAGTTCTTGATCTGCAGTTATTAGAGGAATAAATATGCTCCTAATTCCTCTCTGGACAATTGTTCCCTACATCTCCCTGGCAGGATGGTGCAGCCAGGTGGGAGTCGGGCTCTTTTCCCAAGTAACGCGAGACAGGACGAGAGAAAACATCCTCAAGTTCTGCCACAGAAGGTTTAGATTTGACATTATTTTCTATTTCTTTATGGAAAAGATTGTTAATTCCTGGAACAGGCTGTTCAGATCAGGGAGGAATCACTGTCCACTGGAAGTGTTGAAAAAGCTGGTAGATGTGACACCTGGGGACACGGTTTAGTGATGGGTTGTCAGCGCTGGGTTAGTGGTTGGACTCGGTGATGTTAGAGGGCTTTTCCATACTTATGGATTTCATGACTCCATGATTCTGCAGCTACTGTAGATTTACTCCCAGAAGTACCTTCCAGAAGAAGTGTTACCACTGGCTCCAAAAGCAGAACCATTTATAGCTCCAAAGGCCTTAGAATAGTTACTGCAGGACCTCCAAACATGCAGTAAAAGAGATAAGCACCTTCAAATCAAATTATAGGACTCCAAATATCTTTCTAATTTCCCCTACACCCATGAGGGGAGCCTGTGAAAAGGAGAGGTTGGACTCTGGTTTAGGTGAGATGCCTAATTCACCTGTAGGGGTTTTTTTGCACCTGGGTTGAACCCTCCTTGGTTGCACGGATATTTGGAAGAAGACTTGGCAGTGTGGTCAATGAAGTAATTATTTATCACATGAAGGGCACTGCAAGCTCCATGGACTGCATCTCTGGGATGATTGACTAAGATGTGAACACCTGCACTGTAGACAACTGAGGTGGGAGAGAGGAATTTGGCAAAAAGATCCCAAATTAAATTTTGTTAAGTAGAACTCTTTTTCATGAATTTTATTTAAACTGCACTCTTTTAAATGAAATTTAAAATAATAAAAAAAGGAAAACAAAAAGTTCTGTTTCCAAATTTCTTTTTTCTTTTTTTTTTTTTTTTTTAAGTTTTAGTAGAATGAACCAAGAAAAGGAACTTACAGTAAAAGGAAATATTTTTTTCATAGAAAGACTTGGAAGAAAAAACAGTCATCAAACCTCTTCTTTGATCAGGAGGAAAATACAGCTCTTCACTGGATACTGCAGTGATGAAATAAATGAACTCTAATGAAGTGAAATTATAATAAATCCCACTCTTTGTAGAATAGCACCCAGATGGAAAATATATAGACATGCTGAATGAAATGCTGACCTTGTTACACTCCCAAGAAAAACCCATTGATAAATAGTTTCCAGAGTCAGAGGTTTGATTCTTTTTTCTGCTGTGTTCTTTTATGTATCCCTCTCTCCTCATCTCCATCTCTGACATTTCACTCCTCCACTCAGTCCTCTGCCTTGTACTGTTGTGCCTCCCTCTCAGGGAGTCCCCTGCCAAAGCCTTTTTGTTGTGGTAACCTTTAGTTTGTGCAGGTATTTCTCACAGAAACTAATTTCCCTTCTTTCTAGTGAAAAGACATTTTTCTGGCGTTTTTAAACAGAATAAAGAAAGCCAGAAAATTAAGGAAGATGCAGAGAGGCATTCACACCTGAGTGAGTCATTGATACTTCTGTACCTCAGAACAAAAGAAGTCAAGGACCAGTTTCTGGCCCAGGGGTTTTGACAATGGCTTACATCCACTGCTGCTTGGAGACCTCAAACTTGCAAAATTGTCTTGGAGTAAATTCATTGCCTTGGTCCAAGGCTGAGTCAAAAAGGAGTTACCATTTTGGTGGCTTTAGTTCCTTACACTTTCTTTTTGATTTATTTTATGGTAAAGGTGGGGCCTGTGGCTTTTGTTCAAGTCAGATATCAAGGGTAAAGAATCACAGAATGGGTAAGTTTGGAAGGAACATTTTCTGGTTCAACCTCCCTGCTCAAGCAGGATTATTCTTGAGTGAAGAATATAATGGATTTTTAAAATATAGCTCATACAGATGAACATCACTTGGTTTCAATACTCTCCTCTGGTCATCGTGGTAAGTCTGAAAACATCTCCTTCCCCCAGTATGCTGCTACATCACCAGCATACTGTTATTTCTGCTTTTGGGCAGCTGTTCAGGTACTGTGGATTTAGGTGTTATGTAGCCATGTAGGCAAATAGTTTTAGGAGGTATTTGAGCCTATGTGTATCTGGCTCATTTTTTTGGTTTGAGTGCTTACAAAAATGTTGGGATTCAGAGATGGTAGGAAAAAAAAAAGTGTTCAGCCACAAAGTCTTGGTGGAAAATAAATGCTGTGCCTTTTATACAAGATTAATGAAATCAGAGGAAACTTTTAGTTTAGAGCACTGCCGACCTTGTTACAACTAGTCTGTGTCTTTATTTCTCAATTTGCCTGTTTTCTCTCTTCTTACTGTCTGCTCCACCCACATTTTCTCCCTAGAACAACCGTAAAATTGCATTTACAGCTGATTTGTAATGCTCAGAAATGCAATTTAGATTCCTTAAGTGAAGCTGTCTCCTTCTAAAAAGAGAGGTCTTTCACTGTTTATTTTTTTTTTACCTTGCATACGTCTAACCCTGCTCCTCCAGAACAGCAAGTATGATAAATGTGTCAAAAACATTCACATCAAAACCATGTGATATGAGTTGTTATTTTGACTTCTGTTGACACCTCCTGTTCTCTTTCACCCAGATGTTTCCATAAAGTAGCTCAATTATTTTCTTTCTTTTTTGCCTCCCCCTCTGACAGGAGAAACAGGCAAATCTGTTTCTAGTGAAACTGAAAGTCTTTCCTTCCTCTATTACTCTGTGTGCAGGTGCTTTTAGGCAGATGAACATTTCTACACCGGAACTATCTTTAAGATGTGGGAAGCATTTCTGTCCAAACACAGCTTCGATTCACACTAAACCAGTTATTCACTTCATGCAAACTCTGATGTGCAGTTGCAGATATTTAGCTTGAACAGACTGTTCCCCACAAATAAAGACTGATTATCACAAAATAAAATATCACTCTTTTGTAGGCCAACAGGTGCGTTTTAATGTTTTCTAAGTCAGAGTGTTAAAGGTGTCTAGACACCTAACTGCTGGTGAATAATTGGCTTTTAAATACCTGTAAGAGGGTATTTCTAGTGATTTTTTTTTTCTTAAAAGTTCAGAACAGTTATCCAAGGCTCTGTGCCTTGTGAAGCATCCAGCCATGACTTGAAAACTCATGATTCTGCTAAAAGGCATTGAAGAAAGATATCCCATCCCTGGAAGTGTTCAAGGACATGTTGGATAGAGCTTGAAGCAACCTTGTCCATTTGAAAGTGTCCCAGTCCATGGCAGCGGGGTCTTTGAGGTCCCTTCCAACCCAAAACATTCTATGATGGTTCCATATACGTTGTTGTGGCCACTAGGAATGAGATGCCTAAAGTAGCCACAAGGAATGCCCAGAGAAGGAGTTAGAACTGTACTTCAGGACAGGTAAGTAGCCAGGCATCTAACTGTGGAGCTGAAAATAAAGTTTATTTTTATTCAGCTTTTTCTAACTTGAGCCTTTCCTAAAGTCACAGTGCACTGCTGTATACCTGGACTGCCCTTAGGTAAATTAAGCAAGTTGAGCACAGACAAGGAAGCTCCTTCAGGAATTGAACTTGTTTCAGTCTTCACCTGTACCTGACCTGAAACAAAGCCTGAAATCTTTTGATCTTTCTCTCAGGGAAGTGTCTCTTTATGAAGATAATCCAAGTCTGGGATGTATCCCCCTCTCTTCTCCCTGTCCTCAGCATTCATGTTGTCTGTGAAAGAATGTGTCCTAAAATCTGTCTTGTAAATATTTTCTTGGTCTTAAGACCAGGGGGATCTTTGTAACAACCTTGTTAAACCAAAATAATTTACCCAGTGTTTCCTGTGTAAAAACCAATGCCCTAAATTAGAGTAATCACACTTAGAAGGAAAGCTAGACTGGATTTAAGGACTGGCATGAGTGGTAAATCCACCACATCCATTGGCAAAGCTGTTCCTGTGATTAATTGCTCTCACTGTTAAAAAAAATACATCTCATTTCCTGTTTGATTTTTCCAATACTACTTCAATTGTTTTGGTCAGAAGTTTCTTAGTTTCTAGGTTCTGTCCACAACAGGAAACAGAAGTGCCAAAATACCATGGAAAAAAAAAATTGTCTTGTTTTTCCTCCCTCAGAAGGAGGAAGGAATTAAACCAGTAAAAAAGAAACTAGAGATTTGCTTGGTCTGAGCACTTCACCACTAATCAGTCTCTGCAGAGGCTTTATATAAGCTGAACTCTAGTTATCAAATCTGTCTCTGCAGTTTTTCTCCCTAGTTTCTGAATCGAAGATATCCGCTAGATAAAGGAGCTCATCCCATCTGAATCATTGAGACTGGGACTCAAACTGCACTAACAACTCTATAAATTCTTGTGTGCTTTTCCACTGCTGCTGAAAAATTTGGCAAGTCTCAGAAGGCTGGGATTAATCAGAATTCCAGCACTCCTTGGACTGGGTGTTTCTGATGTACCTTGCAGTTTTACAGGGTTTAGCTGTTAATTCACTGGCTTTCTCCCCCTGTGAATTCCCTCCTGGATTGCAGGGAAGCTAGCTCTGCTCTGGGCATATTATTCTGTGGTTTCTGACTTTCTGCCTGTGTGTTTCTGTACAACAGCTGGAAGAAAATATGCAGGGAGGGCACTTAGTGCACCCAGGCAGAGTGAAGCATGTGTTTACATCTTTTCCTCAGCCAGGGTCAGAGCAGAGGTACTGGACCAAATTGTTTGTTTTATGCTGACTCCTTAACATCAGGATCTGACTTCAGCTTCTCCTCCAAGAAATGTTTTTATGTCAGCTTCAATTTGAGGGTAAAAATCTGGTCACATGCAACATCAGGCACAATATTTGAATTGTTAGCAAGATGAAAATTCTTGAGGTTTCTTATGACTCTCTTTCCTCATTCTTTTCCTTTCAATGTGCTGCTTTAATAGCAGGATGAATGTATGTTATGCATTTCAGTTTACACATGGTTCTGCCATTAAGCACCTGGATTTGAAGCAGTTTCTTCCCTGAGGATTTCAACAAAGGCTTTGCCCCAGTTTCAGGATCCAGGTTGCTACGGTTTAGCCATGTGCCACAGCAATATTAGCTCAGAGAACACTGTAGCTATTTGCACAGCAAATGCAGGTCTCCTGATGATCATAATGAAAGAAATCAGCTTGCATTTCTTTAATGACAAAGCCTCCCTGTGTATTAATTTGGTTCTACATGGCTATAGATCTTGTCAGAGCAGCCCGACAAATGTGAAAACCTAGACTAAGAAAATTGTCAGTAAAGTGATTTATGACCTTTTGTTCTGTGTTACATGGCTTTACTTCTGTTTAGGAGCATGGGAAGGCTCCCTAGAAAGGAATACGTTTATAAAATAACTTCTTGGCAATGGCAGTTCTAAAACAAACTCAGGTTTCCAGGGCCTTTTACAAAATATAATCTAGTATTCATATTAATACATAGACTTTGATTCCTGGGCCAAATACCTGTTTTCATTTTTGATTTAGATTCATTTTATGACAAAGCTGGGATGTGTACTGCGAGGGAATGTGTTCCTCTTGGTTTGAAAAGACTTTTAAAATTAATCTATAATGTTGTGACAGCCTAGTACATCAAACAAAGCCATAGTAAACTGCACACTAAAATTATGATATCAAATGGGAATAAAAAATGAAAGTTGTACTGGAATTTGACATTTAGTTTGGAATTGAGATTAGTCTACATTATTGAACCAGTGTAATTTGCCAAAACCTAGTTCATGTCCTTTTCTTTCAGTCTCTAAAAGCAAATTGGTTCTTTTATGTAATAGATGCCATACTGACAAGTTACCAATTTATTACCAATGTGAGAAGAAATTATTTGGCTAATCTAGGAATCTCTGGGTATTATTATATAATATTGTATGTTCTAGAGTATTGTGTGTATTAGAATATTATACAGTATAATATAGAATAGAATATTATAGTGGAATGTTATAGAGTAGATTTGAATGTTATAGAAAAATAAATGGTTGGGTAAGTGTATACCATAGGTTGATGATTATAATAACCTTTTTTGGCCTAAAATCCTAACAATTTTAATGTTATTGTTTTAATTTGTTTTACATAAGATGTGCTGGAATAAATCTTTTGAACAGGCTTCTGCATATAGGAAAATGTGTAGCAAGCGAGCTGGCAACTCTGCTGCTGAAGAAAAAGCTTTTAACATCTCATTCTTTTGAATAGAGATGATTCATCAGGGCTCGTTTGCAAATCTTGGGGATTTGCAAAGTGGTGTCTTTGGGTAAGATAAAGCAAACAAAAATCCAGAGTGCTAGTGCTTGTCAGCTTGCTGCTTATAAATGTTTCTATTCTAAGGATTGGGTTTTGAAGATGAAAAAAGAGAAAAAAAACAGAAAACCAAAGCCCAAAAATTCTCCTTGCCACTGCAATAAGGAGTGTGACTTCAAATATGAGCTCTGTTGTCAGGTTGAAAACAGACTGTGGAGAGAAAGGTGAGGCTACCGCAGGAGCAGGTGAGCTACACAGACACCTTTTCCACCACTGTTATTTCTCAGACAGCAGGTTCATGTTATGTGGCTTGATGGCTCCAGCCAGCAGCTTTTCCATGTAACTCATTTCACCAGCCCTCAGGCTCACAGTGATCCTAAAACCAAAATATCCATCCAACCTAAAATATCCATTAGTCCCACAAGTCTTCATTTTTAATTCCTGTTTGCCTAAATTTATGCATGAAGTGAAGTGCTTCAAAGGAATGTGGCTAAATTGTCCATGGTTCCTTGCCTGTGGTTTCTTGCATCAGTAACTTGTGGTATTTCAGGCACATCTTGATGTTTAGAAGTGACCTCACCTTGAAGGGAAAGATAAAATCTCAGTTGCTGACATTGATTTGGCTTTAAAAACAGTAATAAAGCAAATATCACAAATGTACAGCCAGAGACAAATATTGAAATGAGAATAGATTCTTTTTCATTCCCTTTCTGTAGCCCTCTGGCCCTGAAAACCTGATGGGTGCCCTGCAGCTCATGGTCTGTCAGCAATTCCATCACTGCAGTCTGACTGTAAGAGCTCACTTGTGGGAAATTTTCAAGCCATGCTTGTTTGGTTTTCCTCTTCCTGTTTGACTTGTATCTTTAAATAATATGGTTACTTCACAACAGCTTGTTTTTTGACTGGGGCACAGGGCATATTTTTCTAGCAGATAAAAAAAACTTCCCACAATTTGCTTTGTGTTATTTCCCCTTTCGAAGGCAAAGCTGATAAATTCAGGGTAATATGTAATAGATGCCTTCCTGTTTTTACTTATTGCTCTGTCAGGCTTGTCAGCCAGAAATTTATTAGCTAGCTTTGTGGCTGTAACGTTTAAACAAGAAAGACTAAAAAGTACACTTAGGCTAAAGAGCAAGTGTGAGTAACAGTGCTTATGCTTTAACCTGCTCCACAGACCAGACTTGGAGAAGTATGGTAGGTTTTTTTCCACATCAGTAAGACCTTACCTGTACACCTATCTTAATTTTTAATGTTTATCCCTTCATCTCTACTCTGTGCTTATCTCTTTTTGTGAGAAGTTGGCAAGAAGATGATAGGAATATGCATTAGTTTTAATTTCACCTGCCCAAAAGTGAGCTGACCTGGCTAAGCAATCACTCATCTTCTGTAACCAGTGGAGTCAGGAAATCTCCAAGAGCTGATCTACTGTATTAATTAATTAATTAATTAATTAATTAATTAATTTTTGGATAGGATAGGCTATTCTTTGAATCCTTCTGTCTCCTCACTGCAGGCAGGGAAAGCCTATGTGATTAAATGACCACAACTGAAGTGCCAAAATTCAAGAAGGTGAATGCCTTGTTTCATGAGCTGGCCATGGAAAGAAGGAAAAATCCATGAACTGAAATTTTTAGCAGTACTCCTGATATTCATACATCTTTCCTCTCCCTTTTCCTACTGTTCAGTGTCTGATGGATAAATCACCTTCATCTGACCAAAACTGACCCCACCTGTGGAATCAGTGCCAGCGTTAAATAAAAACTTTATTGAAAAGTGAACAGCTCAGATCTGGTGAAGGGATTGGTGTTTGGCTGTTTGGTTTGCTTATTTATTTATGTAGTTGTCTGGAACCCAAGATCTTTTTTACAGAGAGAGGATATGCACAAGTATTTCCTGGGTTGGAAGCTGATGAAATGATGGGTGGGAGACAAGGAAAAGACAAGGAAATGACAAGGAAAGAGAGTAGCCTTTGTAGCACACAGAGTACATACCACACTAAAGGATGGTGGGAGAGTTAAAGGCCACTTCAAATCTCTTCACAGAGGTGAACCAGCTTCTGAGTACTATATGTAGCACTGACTTCTAAAATCTTGAGAAGTGTTGGAGAGATGACTGAACATGGAAGAAAATCTGTCTTGCTGAGCTGAGTCGTTGGAAATCTTGCGAGTGTGAGAAACATTTGAGCTGAATTTTTCCCTTTTATCCAAACATGGGGGGAAATGCTAGTGTCCCCTTGAACTTCACAGCAGCAATTAAAATGCTTCCTTTTCTGGAATTTCTGAGTCACTTCAGGCTGCAGTAAGTAGGAGGACGCACTGGTCCTGGTAGAGCAGCTGTGCAGAAGGCACTGGTCTGCCTCAGATTCTTCCCTTCTGGAACAGTGTCAGTGGAGACAGAAACCTGGCCAGGATAATAGTCCTGCTAGCTGTCCCTACGCAGTGATGTTTTGGGCACTTCTTGTATTTGGAAAACCCTGTGTTCTGTGCCACTCAAATCACACCCTCTTAGGGCTCCAGAGCTTGCACGTTGCATGTAAATCAACTTTATTCTACTGATTTTGCAAGCCAGGATTGTGCCTTATTGGTGAAAGTTGTCAAACATATCCCTTCTTTTTTCCTGCTGACCAACAGAGCAGTCACACACACTGTAAACTGCCCAGCACACAAGGATTGTGTGGCACTTTTGAGACAAGAGGGGATAAAGAGGAAGCAAATCTTAATGGTCACACTGAGTTAAGCCAAAGGTCTCTTTTTATTGGTCCCCTTACTTTAACACTTGGTGGTAGCAAATGGTAAGTAAAAGTATAAAAAGCAGTTTGCCCCCAGAGACTTTCTACAGTGGTGTTTCCTTTTGCCATCCAAGATCTAATTTTGGACTACAGTCTTAGGCTCCAACAACCACAACTGGGCAAAAATTATTGCTGGAACACTATTCTGAATCCACAATACATGTGACTCCCACAATCCAAGAGTCTGTCTGCCCATGGCATCACACCATTTTGGAAACAAAGCCTTTTCCTCCCATTGCTCCTCTGTGTGAGGGGGTACATCCAGACTGAAGAGCATTTGTTGTTGCTGTTCAGCAGCTGCTGCTGTTTTCAGTTCAGTCAATTTAGGCACTTCATTTCTTCCACTTTGTGGTCTGCAGGTCCCACCAGTATTAGCCCTGAGTGAAACATGCAAAATGGGGCAAACATTTGTACTCTTTCTAACAACTTCCTAAAAATCCAGACAGCATCATTTGTTTCACCCTTTTCTATAGTGAGTGGCTACTATGTTCCCTGTGACATTATTGTACTGGCCAGGATGTCATTGCCCTCAGATTTTTTAAGCTAAAGAATCCCAGGTTTGAAAAAGAAGACATTTGTGAACCACTTTATGATCCAAACATATATTTGCACGAAAAAAAGTGATTGTTCCTTTATCCAGGAAAGAGCATGAGGAAATGGAAGCACAGCTTTGCGGTGTTACAGAAGGAACCTCCGTGGTGCCACTATAATAAACTTCAAAGTATGTCAGAATTTACTTTCCATCCCTGCACCCAGACACAAAGTCTATACGTTCTGTCATTGCACACATAAAATGAAAACACTTTCCAGTCCAAAGCAGAGAGGGGCTTTGCTCCTTGTTCAGCAATTAAAAGGCTCAGTTATGGAAACATCGTGTGTTCTTCATTTTGAAAAGGACCTAGCTCCTTCTGGTGCCTGAAGTTATTAAATCCACATTAAAAGGACAGAGCTTAGAGAAACAGTGAAGTCATGCATCCGAATGGAATAGCACCATAATCCATTTCTATCACATGTTGTGTTTTCCAGATTACAGATCTTCATACTTGTAGATTGAAGGCTGTATTTTTCTATTTAGCTAACAGAAAATAACTTCTACCAATTTTCCACCAGCAGTTCATAAATCACCATAAACAGAGAGCTTATCTAGAGGTTTTTGAATAACTACTTTTTCAATTTAGTGCCCAAGAGAAAAACAGCAAAACAAAACACTCAGTTTTAGTCTAAATTAAATGTTTCACATGACCCAAAATGTATAATTTCCTTTCTTTTCCCCATCTCTTTAGTGAGAATATGACATTTTGAAGTATGAAAACATTTTGTTTTGAAGCTATTAAAGGCTTTATGCAGAAGCATACAATTATCCACACTGAACTCTGTATTCTAAAAACATAGAGGAATTTATCAGGATGGTATCAGGGTCTTTCTGAAGGGTCATGGTGCATGCATTTCAGACAATGACCGTAAAAAAAACAGGCAAGGTTCTGTCTTGATAGAAAGAAAATATTTCTCATCAAATGACAGGGAAACATTGAAAATGCCCCAAAGACTTGGTGAAGTCTTGGTCTTTGGAAATATTTTAGCATCAAACTGGAATAAGACCCAAGGAACTGAGTTGAATTAAATGCTGACCCTACCTTGAAGTTGAACTAGAGGTCTCATGAAGTTCTTTATAACCTAAAAAAATCTATGATTCTGTGCATTGGGCAAAAGAAAGTAATTTTGACTAATCCAAATCTGTCTTGTTCAGGAAATAACCAAGAACATCCCATTTAAAGCTGGTCAGCTACTTCAGCTTGAAGTATAACAAGGGACATTGTAATGAGTCTGGCTGGGGGTGACAACAGAGCAGAAGAGTTAATGTCAGGACTGTTAGGATTGAATTTGCTTCTCAAATTTCCCTTTTGTTACACAATTCTCATTTTAAGGAGTCTTCAGCAATATTTAGGTGAGAACTGGTCTTATGTGCATAAGGCTCACATTTTCTTCCAGGAAAGGGATGTTATTTTTAGATATTTGAGCTGGAATATGCTGAAGCTTTAACAATGAATAGTCTTTTCTTGATATGGTTAAAGATTGGAGTCACTCTTTTGTTCTCAAGAACAATTATTCCTGTACTTCTTGCAATTGTATTTATAATTATTATGAAGAACATTTTCTGAACTATTGTTCTTCCTTCACAGATTGCTACTAAAATAAATTGGTGAATATTTTTGTGTTTTACTGCACAGAAATGAAGTTCAGCCTGGAGAAGAGATGGCTCTAAGACCTCACTGTGGTCTTCCAGTACTCAGATGTTTGGAAGACATCCTTCACTCGAAGGGGAGTGAGGCCCTGACCCCATCCCTGGCAGTGTCCAAGGCCAGGCTGGATGGGGCTTGGAGCAGCTTGGGGTAGTGGAAGGCGTCCCTGCCCATGGCAGGAATTTTGAATGGGTGCTGCCTTCCAGCCATTCTATGGCTCTGTGATTCCGTGGCTCTAAATGGGCTTTTGACACCATCACTCTTTACATGGACAACTTTGGTCACTGAGTCAGGAAATGAAGTTACACAATGAACATTCCCCAGCCAAGGCATGCAGGAATGGAGGCCTCAGGTTTCCCCTCAACAGTCTTGAGTGGACCAGCAGGTCCTGGATTGGTCCAGGCAATCTACATCCTGATGGTTTCTTCTTCCTTCAACTCTAACACAAGGATTTTGAAATTATAAGATTTTTCAACACTTTGATTCCACCAAAGAAAACACCAAAATTTTAGTTTTATAGAATTAACTCCATGCTGTGAGAGACTGAAATGGATAATGGCTTAAACATTCTGAGGGTCATCAGAGGAATTTTGTTCTCTGCAGCAAACTGTGCAAAGAAGCAGCTGCTCATCTGCAGCCAGAGAAAGCCCACTCCTCTGGTCAGCGCTGATTTGGATTCAACCATGACAAGATGATGTCCCCTTTTTAAACTTTAAACCCTTCATGAACTCTTTCCCACCTCTTGTGGCGTCCTCTGTGTGCTCTTTATACCGAGTTTGTGCTTCATTGTGTGCTCAGACCCTGATGATTACTTGGGAAGGTACTGAGGCCATCCTGAATATTTTGGTGCAAGTAAAGAACCCAGTAAAAACATAAAGAAAGTCAAGGTTGGAGTCTCTAGGCCAAGGAGCTAGGGAAAACATGCAATCAGAGGGATGTTACAGGGGTAGTGAATTACTTTGCATTATTCTGATGCGTTTTCATTACTTCCTGCAGTGCAATATGTCTGGGTGAGTCATCACAGCAGCAAGGACTAAATTTAGGATATCTTTGAAGTAATGACTCTTCGCTGCCTACGCTAACTGGCCTCTGTTTTCTACTTAAAAGACTGAAAAACCTACTGATTCAAACTGTGAAAGGACAGGGACTTCAACTTTTTGCCTAATACAGGGTCATCCAGATGAACTCGTGGCATTTATGAAATAACCACTGACTTGTGTCCTTTGGCAAGTGCTCTTAGAACCCATACAGTATTATGGTGCTCTTCCATGCTCTGAAACAAATGTAGTAGCAGTCATGCTTCCTAATGCTTTCCTATAGCAGTAAGCTAATTATTATGGGCAATAATTGCAGAGATGGGGTCAGTTACAATCCTCATCACTGCATTTTCACTGGCTAGCATGGATTCATTAATGTTCCCGGCCATTGGCACACCACATATAAGAAACTGGAGATCTCAGGGAGATGGCCTGCACAAAGATCCTGCACAGAGCAAAAAATTAAAATAATTTTCTTTTTCACTCTCCATCTACATCCTCACGCACCCACTTGTGTGATGAGGGAGGCCAAAGTTATATTTTAATGATGGGGAGTTATACCTGGCAGCCAAGTATCTGTGGAGCTGGAAAGACCAGAAAAATCTGTGAAGGAAAGCTGGCATTTGGCAAATTATGTCAGCCACTAAGAATCTTACAAGGCATATGATCAGAGTTCCCTGACTGTGAGCCAGTGATTCCTGAAAAAGACCAGCTGTCGGCCATGAAAAGGAGAGTGGCTCCTGGAATGGTGGCTGAGAGCTAAAAACTGCAGCAGTCTTGGGAGAGGCAGACCTTGGAGCCTTGTATTTCTCCAGCACCTGCAGAACAGCATCAAAGAGAAAGGCAGAAAAACGAGGAAAGGAAAAAAAAATACTAAAAGAATATTAAACAAGATTGTTAGGACTTGCCTGGGGCTTGGGGAACGTGAAATATCTTCCAGAATGGATCACGGTGATAATGAAACTTTAGAACCCGATTAAAGTTCACAGCAGTGGGGAGAAGCTGCTCCATCAGCTCACAGCTGTGGCTGAGCATGGGAGGAAGGAGAGCTCTGCCTTAAAATCCACCCAGGGAGAACACAATTTCGGGAACATCTGGCACACTGGAGGAATAAAGAGGGTCAGCTAGAGTGGTAAGTAGGGGAATGCACCTGGCAAGACCCAAGTGGAATTAGGTCAAAGCACCATACAGCATGTACCCAGATGCACTGCAGGTCCAGCCCCCTCCAGACAGGGGGTCCACAGAGCAGATAGAGAAGGAAAAGGAATTTTCATGTTCATTACTGGGAGGAGAGAGAGAGTGAGATCTAAAACCAGGTGACTTTTCTTTTGGTAACAAATATTTCACAGGAAATATCAAACAAGAACTCCACAGAGTCAAATTCTGATTATTTTAGTGCAAAATACATCTTAAGGAAAGTAGGAAGAATGAAACTTAGAAAGTGGTTATAAACTACATTTCCTGAGGAAAACAAAAGCGTATGTCCCTTTGGAAAGTGAGTGCAGGAGGATAAAAAAAGTACAGAGAGAAAGGGGCACTCAGTCCTTTCTTCCTCTGTTTTGTTGGCTTTTTGTCCTTTTTTTTTTTTTTTTGTTTTTGTGTTGCATGTTGGAACCCTTGCAAGACTCCTGTCCTTTTGAGAAAGAACACGAAGAACTGCTGGTAACTTGAATTGTTCATGGGGTTTCTAAGACATATTTAGAAGAATTTTCAGGAGACTGCAGACTCAGAGAAACAGATGACATTCTCTCCTGAATCCAGAGATGCTGTATTGACCCTTTGGTCCCCACCTGAGAGCAGCTCCAAACAAAAGACAGGCAGAGAGGGGTGGCTGTGAATATCCCTACTGAAAAGAGGCACCATCAAGCATTTGTGTTTATGTATCAGGTGAGTTCAGGCTATTTGGGATGATCGTGGACACATTTAGGTCTCATGAAGTCCATGGCTAACAAAGAACAGCCTCTCATGCTTGAAGATCCAGGTTGAAGCTTCCTCTTTGATAAATGAAGAAAGTTAAATCCTAAAGAGAGATTCAGTGGAATCTCAGGACGGTTTTCAACACCCTATTTTTTTGTGAATAGCCAAAGTTGGAGATCCCCCAAAAAGCAGATGTCACTCACAGAATTTAGCTCATTTGTAGCAAAGCTCAGTTGGTCCAGACAGGAGTTTTTTAGAAATTTGGAATGCAGTTTTACTCTCCTGTTCTATAAAACCAGTCTAACGATAGATAATGGCAAGGCAAACAGTAAAGGCAATTTTACCTAAGAAACAACTTTCCCCAGGCTGCTGTAGGAACCTGGGCCTTAGGGCCTCTGTTTTCCTCCCTCCACCCTACCTAGGAACTTCATACAGTTGAAAAGAAATATAAACAATTGCAGGGAGATTTGGCTGGGAATGCTGAGAGCTGGCAAGGCCCTGCTCTCTCCCTAGCTGCAGTCGTTTATGATCATTAAAGCCAGTCTCTCTAGGAAAAAAAAAAAAAAGGAAAAAAAAAAAAAAGACAAAGTGTGGAAGTGCATGAATCATACATTCCAAGCAGTAAAAACATAAAATTATAGAAGTTAGACTGTATGATTTTCCTGTCCCTCCCCCACTTCTCCTCCATTCCCTGACTTAAAATAGAAGAAAGCTGCAGAGAAGTGAGACCAAGGATTAAGTCAGTCAGGAAAGGAATCAGCAGAGCTGCTCTGTGATCTGTAGGCACAGCAGTAAGCAGCAAAAGAAATAACCATACCAGCACTCAAGGAAAAGAAATAAAGGCAGATTAGTAGAGTCACACTGGATTTAGGAAATTTTATTTAGGACCCATTTTGTTTTTCTGACCCTGACATAATATTAGGATATCATAAATATATTGCAAGAAAGAATTCCTTATTTTCCAGTCTAAACATGCAAAACAGAAGGAAGTGGACAGGAAAATCCCAAATAGAGAAGACATTTGTGGTTGTTCACTGTTGAGGTGACAGAACAGCCTGAAGCCCTACACAGGATGAAAAAGAAAATTCAATTTTGAGAATACAGTGCCCTATTCATTTGATAGATCACTGAATTGACCAGTGCAGTCTGCATCCACAAGTGCTCCAACTTCCCACAGTTACACATCACCAAGAAAAGTGCACAAACTAATCCATTTGTCACATTTTCCTTCCTGCATCTGTGTTATTCTAATTGTGCATCAGTCAGTCGGGTTAAAATTGAGTTAGGTTCAAGAGTAACCACAACTACAGGGATGGCTCTTAGCTCTGTTTTAACAATTTGTCATCGTGTTTTCTGGAGGATGCTTTCCCTACAGCTGATGACATTTAGGTCTGAAAGACTTTGTGAAATGAAACAAAACCAAGCACAGCCAACGCAAAAAAAAAAAAAAAAAAAAAAAAAAGAAAAAAGAAAAAGAGAAAAGGACAAGCAGTGTTTTGCTCATTTCACTTTCAACATTTCTTTCCCTGTTTGGAAAAATCCGCTCACCAATCCGACTGAAACCTTATCTCCAGCTGGCACAAGCCATCACGGATTCAGTGACATGAATTGAGTTCACACCTGCTGTGGATCCAACTCCACGACCAGAAACCTATGAAACCTTACACTAAGTAGAAAAAGGGGCAAAGCTGCGCAGCCCCTGTCCCAGGGAGTGCACATGTACTCCTACAGAGTAAAGAAACATGAGTTTCCCCTCAGAGGAAAGTGGAGGAGGTTTGACAAAGCAATGCTGATGAAGGAAGCCAAGAAACTGCCAAGGCTAGGAAGAAGATGTGAAAAAGGAGTCGACATATTAATGATGGTTTTTTGTGTTTTCTTGTCACTTTCAGAACTCAGCGCAAATCCCTCTGCTGTGTGATGGAGAAGTTTCACTCAATTAGAGGGCTGATGATGCTCCTATCAGCTTTTTATTAAATAAAAATTACTTTGGAAGTGGATTTTGACTGATCCCCTAGGCTGGAAGTGACAATTAAGGAGCCTGATGAAGGGGGAAGTTTTAGAATCAGAGCAGCCATACAAGGGAAAGAACATTTGAGTCCATTGGCTTTTTACTAGGGCACAGCTCTGCTGTGTGATCTTGAGATAACTTTTCGTCTATACTTCAAATCATCTGTTTAGTGGTACTTTTTGTGAGGAGTTTTGTTGAAAAAAATATTGTTTTTTTTTTTTTTCCAAAGGCAGAGTCTCTAGGAGATATTTGGGTAATCTGAAAACAAAGGATATCCACACCCAAAACAACAGTCAGCATCTGAAATGTTATGACAAACCCAAGGTTAATTTTCTTATTCTGGGCGCAAGAAAATATAAATGTTCAGTGACTCATCCCAAAATATGTTGATAGCTACTGGGACAATTGCCTGCCACATTTCTACTTTGGGACTCACAGAAGAGAATAACAACCAGCCCCAATGTTCACTGACAGCTGAAATCAGGAAGCTGATAAGAGCTGGTGGTCAGTGTTCCATGGTGGAACTTTAAATAGTTCCCCTTTGAGTACCTCAGACCCTCCTGGAAGATGAGGACACATAAGCAAGGAAGAATTTTTGAGGACATCTGGAAACAAAAGTTGCAGCAGGCAAAGGCACTTTTACTCCATGGCAGGATACATATTTTGATGCCCCCTGGAACATCCATTTTCCTGTCAAGTCCCATCTCTCTCTTCATTGATATCCTGGAGATCAGGCCCAGCAGTGAGCATCAGGAGACAATTTAAAGATGGGCATCATTAAATTGTGTTGACCAGAGAATAGAATCATAGAAAAAACCAGAATGGTTTGGGTTTAAAGGGAGATTAAAGATCATCTAGTCCCAGCTCTGCATGGTCAAAAAGGGAGGAACAGCTTGTGTGCAACAGCTAGGAGAGTTGGATGAGATGGAGAACAGGGAAAGACACTAAGATGTCCAAGAAAATTAACAAATAACTGCAAATATAATGATAATCATAATAATAAAAATAAAAATTCAGTCAGCACTCTATTTCTTCCCCACGGATTCTGCTTCCAGCTTTCTGCTGAAACAACCAGCCTTAGATTATTTGCTGAGAAATAACTGCTAATTGCTGACAAGTAACTGCTGACAGGAGGATGAGGCAAAGGTCCCACCACAGTTTTCTTGAGCAGAGAGCACTAATGTGGCACAGCTTGGACTCACCCTCCAGCAGGGATGCAATTCACAAACCTGTGAGGCACTTTTGGTCTTTCAGCATTGTTTTGCTTTACGACTGCACAGCGCCGGTGAGAAAAACAAAATATTAGCCAGAATTGGGAAGGCAAATGTCAGACAAACTGTCAAACCATCAGTAGTTCTTTCTTTTAGAAAACAACCCTTGGATGCCTCTTTAATCAGTGGCTAGTTAGTTCTGTATGTCTTCTTCTGACAAACAATTTCCTGTGCCAATATTATAGAGTGCTCTGATATGCACATTAAATCTAAATTAGTGTATTAAATGTGTTAAACTGCATGCAACTGTCAGCTAATCTGACATTTATCTCATGCACCTGATATACTGCCACCCACATCTTCAGCAGAATCTCAGCTTTGTTATACTAGAAGCACGGGGAAACAATGTGTACTTGATACCAAGTGTTATCAGAATTCTTACTTCTGCACACACTCGCCTGGAGTTGGATATACCACAGGTGCTGTGGTTGTGTTCAGGGGGACCTGGGATTCTGATGTAGGTCTGTGGTGGGTCTCTGACATTCTCTGCTTGCATTTGAGGCTGTGTGCTCCAGCCTCAAAGCACAGATTTACTGAGGGGGATTTATTGATAGCTGTGGAAAACTCCACCTCTGGAGGTCTGCCTCTACAGCAGGCAGCCTAAACAGTTTCTGTCCAATGCAGCAAAGAAATTTTGTTGTACACAACTACACTTGCCAAATGATATGGCTTAATTAATGGAAATTTGAACCATCACAGAAGTTATTCAAAGTAGCTCTAAAATAAACTGACAACCAAGAGCAAAACAAGAACTAATTTCTGTAACTGGATTATTTTGATTTGAGCTGTGAAAAAATTGAGATTTAGAGAACCATATCGAAGCATTAGGCAGGTAGTGCTGGACACTGAGATGCAGTTTGGGAAGACCTTTAGCTGAGGAAGGATGTGGCCTAAGGGAAAGAGCAGATTACTTCTAATACCATTATCCTGTAGGGTTAAACATGCATTTTTCCCCCCCATTTAAGGATGATTATATTATCACTTGCTGTAAGTCACCTTGAAATAAACTTGAAAAATGCTGAAAAAAACCTTGGCTGAGAATTACTACAGCTTTTATAGACTAGAAATCATGTGAATACCAGCTGGATATAGATCCCTCTGTGAACTTCAGGAAAACATCTCTTCTGGATTTCTCTATCCCCTCTGGGTCAGGTAGAAATTCAGCAGCACTACACTAACAAAGAAGTCATAGAAGGGTTTCAGTAGAAAAGGACCTCAAAGACCATCTTGTTCCATCCCCTATGCCATGGTCAGGGACAGCTTCCACTAGACAAGGTTTCTTTGGACCCAATAAAACCTACCTAGGTATCTCAGCACCACGAAAATTACTGGCAGACCCAGGAGGAGGAATGTCTGCCTACAAACACCACTTACGTAGCACTGTTTTATTGTTTTACCACCGTGCAAAGCTTAGAGAGCATTGCAGAAGTAAAGCATTTTCCCAGACTGATATAGAAAATTCAGCTGTTAATACTTTCAGTTAAAACTCATAATTTACTGTAGCATGAAAAGTGGAACTGAGTTTCCCAGGCATTTTTCTTACAGTAGCAAAGGGACATGAATCATGAGTGCTGAATAAGTGGTGGGAAGACATGTTCACTGGGATGGTGCCAGGGGATGGTTTCAGCCTGTCTCTGCTGACAACCATGGCATAGACTCCATGCACAAAATCTGGGTACTCCCTTCCCTAGACCCACAATTAAAAAAAAAAAAAAAAATTAAAAAAATAAATAGAAGAATAGAGAAGCACTGAAAAAGCTTTTAAAATGTGTCGCAGCTCTTTTCACACTCTTTTTCTCTCTGTTTGGTAATACATCTCTCCTTGGCTTTCACAACAGGACTGCCTTCCAGTTTGGGAGGTGGTAGCAAGGGTAAAACTGCCAGTCCTGTGACACACTCCATGATTTATGGGCAGTCCAGCTTACAGTCATCCAGCTCTTCCCACAACCCTTACCTGTGCTTGAGGAGCTCCTCCAAGGGCATTGGAAGGTGCAGGGGGCCCTATCACAGCTCCAAAACTCCAAAATCTACTGTGGGTTTTGGGCTTTGGAAACACCTAGTGAAGGAAGGGAGCAACCACAGGACTTCCTGTGAAGTGCCACCTCTCCATTTCACAGTACCCAATGTTTCAGGTTATTCCTTTGTAATTTTTTTTTTTTTTTGGTCACCCAGTTAATTGTGGCACAAGGGAGGTGAGGAGCGGAGTCCCCTCTGAACTTTTCAAAGAAGATCCCATCAGTGACCAAACAAAGGGGAGTTTTACTCATCCATGACACCACCAGGCTTTTGTTTGCAGAGAAAATGTTTGCCTGGCCCAGTCTGGACCCTGTAACTCCTAAATTTCAATATGACAAAAGAGCTTCAACTCAATTTCTCCACGCCGTGATCTCAAAACTTCCAAAGCATTTTCCAAACGACAGCAACAGCACAACGTGCCATTAATCACTGCTGACAAGTTCTCCTGAGCAGCCCCTGATTGATCCTGATGTTGTCAAACTTTCTTTTTCTTTTGACATATTTCTGATTGGCATCTCTGTTTAGTGCTTTTGTGACCTTTCTACTGTATTGATCCACACAAATCACAGGGAAGTGAGCAGTTTTGTGAAGGGGGAAAGTTGATAAGAGGAGGTCAGATGGTTACTGGGACCTCCACACACCTCCATTTTAATGATTGATTAAAAGCAGGACAAGTGCCAAGGACATCAGAATTAGGAAAATGAGAAGGTCTCTATAAGGATGTTCTTATGGTCTCTTTTTATGCCTCCAATTGAAGCCTCTTATCCCACAGGGTTGATTAGCAATGTGAACAGACTCCTGTTGCACTCAGAGATAATTTATAGCACCAAATTACTGAGAAGTTTGGCCATGGTTTTGGTGGTGCCAGTTCTGTGGAAGCAGATCTTGGCATGAGCAGCTGCCCTTCCTCCTCCTCACAGGCTGGGTGGAAAGGAGGTGGGGTCCCCACTGTAAGGAAAAGTGATTGCTCCAGGGTTTTGGGGTTGGAGCTGTGTGTAGCTGTACACCTCCTGGGTGTCTCACAAGGCACCCCAGCTCAGCTGAGAGGTGGGGAATTGTCTCCAGCACAAACCTTCCTCAGATCCAGAGCGGCACAAACACAGTAAATCAGCAAAATCTTCAGACGGATTGATTATGTCCAGCACAAACACACGGCTTGGGATGTGGGAATGCAGAACAGGGGGATCCAGGGAGAGGGCTGGATGCAGCTGAATGCACAAAATCCACAAAAGCAAACACTCCACAAGTCTGTCACAGCACTGATAATTTTGCTTTATTCTATTTCCCCTTTTTCCCTCATGCATCACACCTAAAAACTTGCTGTTCAGGGGGATATGTTAAACAGGGAGAACAGGCTAGCTGAGAAAATGATTTGCAGACTGGGTATCTGAAGACCCAATTTTCAGTCATTCTTTCACTTCAAAGCACTGTGAATTTAATATGGGGAGCATTTATGTGAATGTGCATTTGAGTGTGTCGCTTTCCTGAAAAGCAAAGGATTTTGTATTTTGTGAGAACTGGCCATGGCCATTTCTAACAAAGTTAGTTTATCACAGAAACTAACATACTTTCTGTGATAAACCTGTTGCTGATCTCAAATACTTTGAATTCTATTGTGAAGACATCATCATTGGTTTATAATCAGAATAAATATGGTTTCAGTGCAAGGACATAGAGGACTTAGAAAAGAAATTAGAGTCTTTCAAGATGGGTAGGATATGTTTTCCTTAATCCATCCTAGCCTTGTTTAGTGTCTGACACAGATCAATACCTTTCAGACTGTGGTAATGGTCCATATTTAAATATCAAGCAACTTAACTGTACTGTATTTTTTATTGAGATAGCTGGTTATTAAATTCTCTTTTTTTTTCACCCCACTGCACAATTTCAATAAACCAAAGTATTATCTCATGGGAACCCTGATAATTCTGAGGAAAACAAAATAAAGACTGCTGAAAAAGAACATTTTGTTCATGTAATATCTTCCACCCTAACACTTCTTCCTGTCAGGTGTAAATATTTATTTTAAATTTTACCACCAAAGTCCAATCAAAACATGATAAAATATGCCTCAATAGGAATGTAAATGAAATCATCACAGATTTGCAAAAATTGTTGCATTTTCTCAGAAAATGTTTTCAGCAGGGAGTATGCTGATACTTTTTTGAGCATGTCTTGAAGTTTGGTATATTTATGTCATTAATCTTCTCAGAATGGTAAAGCTACAACCTGGAAATCTAAGAGTGATGGCAGGAAAGCCCATCCTCCCTTTCTTTTCCTACGATACCTTAAACTGGTGTTGCTTTTACTAATTTTCTTTTACAGATGTAAGACCTGCAGTTGTCACCCTCACACTGTGAGGTGCACCTGAGGCACCCACTCCCTCCCCTAAGGGGTGAGGACTCACAGGTTACTTTTGGACTGCCCTGGTTTGTACTTTTCAGAGTGCCCAGGGGAGTTTAACCGTGTGAGATGACATCTGCAGCCCAACCCAACGTCCTGGGGCAGAACAAGTTGCAGAGTCAGAGGAGTGCAGTGGTTTGCTGAGGATTTATGGCCTGAGTTTTAAAGAGTAGTAAAGAGAAATGTGATAATATGTGGCACTCAAGCCTGGAAGCAAAACTACCCTGATGTCTGTGCTACCAATCCTAATTGTGTTCTGCTGTTATGTAAGGAAGTTAACCTCTATCACAGCTAAAAGAGTTGGGGGGAGGGGTTCTTTTTTTCCCATTTTCATTCATTTAATCTTCTGATTTGTCACTTCTTTTGGTAACAAACACATTCCTCTTACTTTAGATTTTGGGCAGCACCTTGCTGCCCGAGGAAAAATTAAGGAATTTTGGTGCATCTCCAGGAGAAGTGACAGACATCTCCAGTGACCTGCAAGATCCCAACATGTCTGAATACCCCAGGGGCAATGCAGCTTTGGGCTGCTTCTGGCTCTGGTTTTCAATAAGGGATCATTCAAGTTTATGGACTTCACTGACATTTTATGCAATGACAGCTCCTAAATATTCTTCTGCTTAATTGCTCTGTGGAGTCTGTTTTGGTACTAATCATTTAAATGCACCACAAAAGTCTCCTGTAATAGCAGATTCTGCTTTTCTTTCAAAATTATGTGGTAACACCTATTTTTTACAGCTGTTTATGCATGAAAGATGCACATGAACTTCAATGTTTATATGGAATTACCCACTGCTTTTCTTTTTATTTTTTTTTTAGCCTGAAAGTATTTTTTTTTTTTAATGCAGTTAAAATTAGTAATAAACATAGCACTTTGTGAGAAGCAGAACAAACAAAATTTCACTGCCTTTTCTCAAATTCTCTTGAACTGTGCAGGACACTCATAATTTTGTCTATTAGCTATAAAATACCTTTTTTTTTTTTTTTTTCTTTTTGATGAAAATTAATTTAGGTTCAAGGCAAAGAGAATAATTTCAAGATATACAGTGTAATCTGCATTGAGATAAGCAAGGCTTTGGGATCTACTGGGCTGTGAGAACATTTTGAGGTGAAACCACACTAGTTCAGAGAGATTCCCTTTTAGGATTTTGAGTTTTAGGAATGAATGCAGTCAGACAGCCTAGAAATGAACAAGAGTAATCCCTGAACCTGAAGAGGGCTCCGGAAAGCTCTGAAAGATTATCTGTGTGCCTACAAACTTGCTCATTTTTTCTTGACTGTATTAATTCCTCCAACTAAAATCTTGTGAGGATAGGCCATATTTCAGCAGGCTCTACACTCCTGGGCTCCAGGGTTCTAGGCTTGACCCAGGGCGGGCTTAGGGAGGGATAAACACTGGTTTTAGTCCAGGCAGTGAAGCAGCCACTGCAGTGGCACTGGAACTGGGCTAAGGAAGATTTGGAGGTTTCCTCTCTTGGGTTTTTTGCTTACACATTAGTGTAAAGTGCTGAAACCCAACGGGGATTGCATCGTGCCAGGGCTCTTCCCTGTGCGCTGAGGATCAGGAGTATGTTGTCTGAGGAGGTCCCAGAATGACTTTCAAATTGCTTTTATTACAGAGAAGAGTCTTGAGAATTCTGGAAAATCTGTCTTCCAGCTCTGATCATGGAATCAGAGAATCCTTAAGGCTGGGAAAGATCTCCAAGATTTTTGAGGGCAACCTTGGTCCAACCACCACCACGTCAACCAGACCAGGCACTGAGTGCCACATCCAGCTGTTTCTTGAGCACCTTTAGGGATGGTTACCTCAACACCTCCCTGGGCAGCCCATTCCAGTCCTTAACAACCATTTCTGTCAACATCTTCCTCCTAATATCCAGCTTGAACCTCCTCTGTCCCAGCCTGAGGCTGTTCCCTCTCCTCCTGTCCCTGTTCCCTGGAGCACAGCCGGCTGTCCCCTCCTGCCAGGAGCTGTGCAGAGCCACAAGGTCCCCCCTGAGCCTCCTTTTCTCCAGACTCAGCCCCTTCCCAGCTCCCTCAGCCATTCCCCATCAGACTTACTCTCTAAACCCTTCCCCACCCCCTGGGTTTTAAATGAGCTTTTCTGGGCTGTTGTGAGTAGGTCAAAGAATGAGAAATTTCACACGATTTTAAGTAGGGAAGATGTAGGGGAGACAGGGAATAGAATCTTTTGAGCTGTAGAGGGTGAAATGCTGGCCTCTGTTAGCTAAGGGATCTGTAAATCTTGATCACTACTTGTCTCAGCGAGGTGTGAAGGGGGGAGGAGCTGCCAAGGCTCTGCACCCTCTGCTGCCTTCTAAATTCTGAGCTCTTTGGGACCGAGGCTAATAGGATTCAGGATCTGCAGAACACTACCTTAAGCACTATCAATATTCTAAAAAAACTGAGATTCAGAGCCCTCAGAGGTTCTTTGATTGTTCCCCTACATTGAGAATATCAACTGAAGCCAGACAAATTACATTGGGCTCCTCTGCATCCTTTCAGTGTATTGTAAAAATTCAGAGGGTTCAGAAATCATCTCTTCTCCTTCATACTGTCTACATAAATCAGTCCCTTGTGCTATGTTTGGAGAAAGGAATCACTCTTCAGACTAGCTCATTTTCCCTGAGCACAATTACAGAGTTTTGTTCATCTTCAAAACATCTGAATTTGATTTTCCCTCGTTAGATGGGAAAGTTTCTTGAAATTATTTAAACTCAGTACAACAATATGACTCTTCCACTCCTCTCTGCCATCAAAACAGGAATGAAGATGTTAGTTTGGGGAGCAATCAGGCAATCTAAATTATTCAGATCTGAAAGTTTTAGGTTAGAACAGTTTTTCAAATTCATTTGTATTTGGATTACAACGGTCTCAACCCATGTCTGTCTAATGAAGCTCCTGCTGAAAATCTCAGCTGGAAATTCAGGGAATAAAGTCTATCCATCATCTCAGAGTCATGATTATTTCATAAGCAAGACTCGGTGTTCAGTCAAGTCTTTAACTCATCATTTGAGTTACCACAGTTTAACCATACAGGCATCTTTTAGGAGAACTCATGCTGAACATTACTTGATGAAGATAAATCCCATTAGCAGAACAAACAGTACAGAAGACTGTGTCCTGACACCACAATAAGATATCCTTAAATATTCATAAAGGATACAGGTGCAGATCTCTCATCACATACTGGAGCACATCCAAAGCCTCTAGGAAGAATATTAATAGCTCCTTCTCTTGCGTTTCTGTTGGAGGAATAGCTCAATTAGTTTCAGTCTGCTGTCTTTCCCTTATCTATTATACATTTGAGCAGTTGCACTTTGCTTCTGGAAGGGCACATGGAAATGTGTGCATTAACAAGGTGAGGGTGCACAGGAGAGCACGTGGGCAACCTCCACCAAGCTTCTTGATCTGAGGAAGACTTCTGCCCACCTGTGTGTGCCTGTGCTCTCTTTGCTCTCCTGCCCTTTCCCCACATTGCTCTGCACACCAAGAGCTGTCAAAGAACTTTGTGTGATGTATGCTGTGGGTGGAAGGGGAGGGAAACTCCATGCAAAGAAGGATTTGAAGGGTTAAAAAGGAATGGGAGACCTGAAATGAAGAGACAGGATGTTGGTGAAGAGTGCAAGCCATGTGTGAGACTGCAGCTCCAGGGGAAAAAAACAGAAGTTGGAAGGCAGAAATGGTTGAATCTAACTGGAGGCACAGAGAGGGGGTCACTTCTTTTTGAACTGTGCTCTGAAAATATGTATTTATTATAGTATATCTGTGGGTCTGTGAAAAAAAAGGTAATCTTCTAGTCTTTTGCCTTTTGATTTCTATTTCTACTGAGTCATGAAGGAGGCTTGGATGATTAATGGTGTGGAATCATAATTTGTGGTATATGCACATTCCCAAAAACCTTCTACAGTTCAGAGAACAGGTCAATTAATAACACCTATCAACCCTCAAAAGTGGGTTAATCATCTATGAGGAATAACAATCTGCAGCTTTCAAACTGTAACAACATAACTGAATGTTCTTAACAAGGTTCATTTTCTGTCATGCCATCCACCATAAATGTATCCCATGTGATGTATAACATGATTTGACTTTTGAAAATCTTATAGACTACCATTATCTCCTAGGATACATATTAAAAAAGAGACTAGAACACATGTAAAAATATCTAAAGAGTGTCATTTAAGCTGGCCAGATATATTCAGTTAATAAATGATGGCTTAAGTTAAAAAATAATCATTATAGCTGTCAGTAAAGGTTTATTGAGTTCTGCATTAAAAGAATGTTGAATTTCCTAGGCAGAAAAATTACATCTTCCTTTCATCTTGGGAAAAAAAGAAAAAAAGAAAAGAACCAACAAAACTTCGTAACTTTGTGGTTTGCAGAAATAACACTACAAAACTTTTTCTCCAAAAAAATTAGACTATTCACCAGAAAAAATTACCACCATCTGTTATCAGTATAGAGCATATAACACAAGAAAGGAATTCTGTTTCTAGGCAGAAGGAAGGGTACCATGTACAGCAATAAAAAAAGTCACCATACTCACTGGGGCTGAATATTCTTAATATTCTAAATATTCTGTTTGAGGTAGCTCTGGTATGAGGCTAGGAGTGTGCCTTGAGTCATCTCTCATTCCTCTTCAGAAAATGCATGGCTAGGAAGTAGAGCAGTCTGAAATGATACTGAGACTGCTTGCATAAGGTATTGAACCTTATTTGTGCTCTATTCTAGCAATTTCTCAGTCAGAACACTGGAATGAATATGTGAATTTAAGATTTTGACTTATTGTGGCTTGGTTTTAAGTTTGGGGTTCTCTTCAGGACAATGTTGAAGCAGCAATATGACTGTCAACTCCTTTACCAAGGATCCTGAGCTAGAGAGAGACCCAACTCTATTAATTACTAATCTAGAGCTCTTCTAGGAAGACAATTCTTTAATCCCAGCGAGGGTACTTTCCATTCTAAAGTGTTTGATGGATTGAAACAGTCTGACATTCTCCCTGTAACCCTAAAGTCTTAAATGTGTTTCTGTACTCCATGATTGTTACAGGTAAAAATTTTTTTTTTTTTTTTAATTTTTTTTTTTAAATAAGCCAGAAATTCTTCACTTCCCTCAAAGGAGAATGCCCGAAACTTCAGGCTTCTTCTGGGCCAATGGGCCAAGAATTTATATTTTGTTGGGTGGAAACCCACCTCTACTCAGAACAGTTAGAAGATGCCATGGACACCTATCTCCAAGAGCAGGCTGGATATGGGAAAAAGGGGGACTGAGTTTGGGATTTCCCCCTTCTCACTTTGAGAGTCTCTAACTCACGAGCTGTTCTGTTTCCTCCTCCCCTACCTGCTTTGAAAAGGGAGACAGGTATCTCGTTCAAATGTTTGAGAGATCAAAGACATCTCCCTGCAGAAGAACACTGTGAGCTGCAGCTTCCCTGTGAGCTGAAGTGTCTCCTTCAAATGTAGAGGGAAAACATCTGAGAGAGACTGAGATTTGTTACCTGCTCAATGTGTGGAAACACCATCGGGAAATTCTTGGCTACTCTTTGTTCATCTTTCTGGCTGACTTAAAATCTCCTTCTGCAGTGCCTTACCTCTCCTTCTTCCCTGTGCGTTGAGCACTGGGACCTTATTCCATGATATAAATCTTGGTCTGCAGAAAATCAAATCAGACACTGTGATATTCAGGGGCAGGAGGAGGACAAGAGGCAATCGAAAGGCAATTTGACTTTCATTGTTCCCTTCTGATATTTTCTTATCTCCTGGTGCTGTGATGAAGAGAGCCCTGTGCTGTACTATACTAATAGCAACCAGGAGAGTACCCACAATTTTTAAAGATGTTTTACTTTAAAAGCACAGATGAAATACATTAATGGAATCCTGGAATGGTTTGGGTGGGAGGGGTGACCTCCAAGACAATCTACTTCCAATCCCCTTCCACTAGACCAGGTTGCTCCAAGTCCTGCCCAGCCTGGATTTGAGCACTTCTGGGGATGGGATTGTGGGTGCAGATGAGAAGAGCATCACAACTTCTGTGTTGTTAATGACTGCAGGAAAGCTTGGTCCCCTTGGCCCTGTGCAATACCCACCAAATCCATGAAAGCATCTCAAGCAGAAATTTTAAGTTTTCTAAAACGGTCCTGGACAAAGCAGGCAAATGAGTTGAGTTTCAAGGCATCTCCCCTGACAGTGATGGCATCCATTCCCCAGGTCACACGTGGCAAACATGTTAGCTGTTATATTTGACACTTAATGTGGGCATAAATGCAAACTCAGCTGACTTGGCCAAGAAACAGGGAAAGTATAAGGCCCAACAGGAGCTAAACTCCATTCACAAGGGATGTAGAGCATTGGAAAGGAAGGTTCCTGCCTTGCCAGCACCATCTACCTGTAGCAACAATGAGTTGTTCTTGAATTATTAGCTCATAATGATTCATTGAGTGGTGTTCTCAGACTGGACACAAGAAGAAGTTTTTTCATGCACTGGCACAGGTTGCTTGGAGAGGTGGCAGAGAATCCATCCCTTGAAACATTTAGGGGTGGCTTGGATAGGGCTCTGAGCAAACTGATCTGTCTGAGGGTCTCCATTTTCATGTCAGGAGTTTGGTGTAAGGCTTTTAAGGGTCCCTTCCAATCCAAATAATTCTATCATTCTAATATTTTATCTTAAGATCATAAAAAGTAAGGTAGTTAAAATATTATTATAAAGACAATAAGGCATGGTGGATGACATCATTAAAATTCAAGGAAGATTGTTTTGTAGCAACTCAAAATGCAACACTTAAATGGAAGAATTAATTTATTGTGTTAGGCTACCTGTGTAAGCAATTCCTTATTGTTGAAGAAATAATACCTGATTAAAAAACAATCTTATAATGGAACAGACTTTGGTCTGCATCTTGATGGAGAATATTACTCAAGGAAATATTTATGCTTTGAGTTCCCAAAATGGAACACAGTAATTCACATATTTGAGGAATATTCTTGTGCCAGATAAGGGTCTAAAACCTATTGGATAGAATATGAGAGAAAAGAAAAATCATCTTTATGCTAGAGAGTGCAGTGATTTCCATAATAATTAGACTACTACTACTTAGTGGGAGTGGAAACATTTTTTCCTGGCATGGAAATAAAAAATAAGCCATGTTGAGAAGCAAGGCATCTTCATCTGACAGAATCAAACTTTCACTGAGCATTCTGGTGTGATCTTCAGTGCAACAATGGAGTGAATTGCACACCTGCACTACCTGGAAGCATTTTAAGTTCAGGTCAACAGTAAGTGCAGAACAAACACCCACCCTGCAAGGGATCCTAAGAGGTAAACAGACTGGATCAAGTAGGCTGAATCCAAGCTGCTGAACAGCTTGCTTTGACATGCAGGGTCCTTCACTGTGAAAAGAAGATTCCTATTGAAATTGTTGACAGTTTTCAAGTATCTCTAGTGCCTCTCTGCTCAGGGAGGGTACTTAACCTTTGCATTTCTGTGACATCTCAAGAAGAAAGGCTCTGAAACTGGAAGGAGAGATCAGAACAGACAATAAGCCACTTATGTCAGTGAAAGTGGCTGAGTAGGAGAGGGAAAAATTGTGCTCTTTGGGGGAAAACAGAACAAAACAAAAAGAACTTGAGCATATGGCTCCAAATCTGTGAGCATGCACATATTCTTATCTCTGCACTAGCACATGGTTTTATTAGCACCCAAGGATGCTGCTGATACACAGCACCTTTGCAGATCTGGGTCCAGCTTTTAATGTTATGATATGGCCAGAGCCCATGAACCATCTGTATGAGCTTACAAAACGTGTCTCTTTTTTTGTTGTTTTTCTCTAAAGATATTTGAAATGGTCCATTTGTTTCTTGTAATGTTCCATTTGTACCTTATAATGTTATATCTCTACCTTGTCTTTATTATTTGGTCCAGAGTGGAAAACTAAACCTTTGTGATCTCAAATATCTGTTAGTCTTACTTCATGTTTATATGTATACTTCCAATCTTCCTCAAAGGAATAAACCCCCAGTGTTCTTTGGAAGTGCAATTTTTCCTCTGTGATGTGAAATTCTGGTACCTTTCTATTGGCAGTTTTCATAGGTGAAAAAGCTAGGTCTTGCACTGTGAATACAGGTGACAAAAAATGAGTATATACACACACATACACACACGTTCATGCATGTCTGGGCAATACCCAAAATTAGTTTTTGAATTCACAGGCAGTTTCTCGCTGCACCTGGCACAGGCTGATTGTAGATTTTGGTAACTCCTAGAGAAAACAGAAGTGGCACTTCTTGAATCCTCCAGCATCTAAGGAGACATGAGGCAGATCCACCAGTCTGTAGTCTGTTTGTGTGATGTGCTTCTTTAAACAGACTGGAAAACTGGGGACTGTGTGTTTGGGAAGAAGAGGTGGTGCCAAAAATTACAATAAAACAGAAATATAGGCATGTAGAGTTAAAAAAAATATTGTAAAGGAAATATTCCTGAAAGAAAAAAAAGGAAAAATGAACTTCAGAAAGAAGGTGAAGATCCTGGTGGAAGCACAGATCCAAGAAGCAAGCAAGTAGGCATGGGAAGTAATTCATTAATGTCAAACTCATGCCTCTCTGGTTCTAGAAAATCTGGGGTCCAGATTCTTTGTGGGTTGGCACTCATTCCATCTCATCCATGGCAGGAGGGAAACCATGATCCTTGCTGTGATTCCCTGGTAATCAAATAAACAGGCACCGCCAAATCAGCGCTTAAAAGCCGTGGAGTTCATGGAAAATACTCCACTGGGGAATTAATGGTTTGGTAGGAACAACTAAGTTATCAAGAGATATTTGATCTGATGGATTAGCAGTTGTGGAGGTCAGGAAATGTGTGATGTGGATGAGCTGGGGAAAAGTCTGAGTACATTTGGTGAGATTTGATGAGGAGCAGCTGAGGGAGCTGGGAAGGGGCTGAGCCTGGAGAAAAGGAGGCTCAGGGGGGCCCTTGTGGCTCTGCACAGCTCCTGACAGGAGGGGACAGCCGGGGGGGTCGGGCTGTGCTGCCAGGGAACAGGGACAGGAGCAGAGGGAATGGCCTCAAGTTGTGTTAGGTGAGGTTTGGATTGTATATAGGGAAAATTCCTTCATGGAAAGGGTTGTCCAGCCCTGACACAGCTGCCTGGGGCAGTGGTGTCCCCATCCATGGAGGGATTTAAAAACTGTGTGGATGTGGCACTGGGGGACCTGGGTTAGAGATGGGCTGGGCAGTGGTAGGTTAATGGTGGGGCTTGATGGTCTTAGAGGGCTTTTCCAACCCAAATGATTCTATGACTAAAGGGAGATTCAGGGCTTCCTTTTTTTGCTATTCTTCCATACCATGGTTTCTTAAATACCCAGTGAAGGGACAGAAGTATGGCGGTGGCTTTGATTAGTTCCCCTCCACACTCCCCAAAAAGATGCAGATCATAAATTTACACAGCACTTGAAAACAATCTGAGCTCAGATTTGATTTAAACCCCTGCTAGATTTTACTAACCACAAACTGATTCTTTCTGCCTTCAGTGATTGAGTAGGACGAGCCAACCTTCAGAGGACTTGCAGCTTGCAGTGAGATGCTGGCTGAAAGGCAGCTAAAACAGTCACAGGCCTCACACATGTCCTCTGATAAATCTGAAAAAGTTTGTAGAAAAGAAGCAGTGGTAGGTTGCATGTCTAAAAAGTTGGCAGCCAAATGTAGGGTTGAAAATTAGGTCATCTGCATGACCAGCCCAGCCTCTTGACAGCCAGGGGGAAAAAAAAAATAAATCATGCTTACTTTTTTTTTTTTTTTTTTTACATGGCATCCATGCCACGATTCCAATGGTTATACGGAATTATTTATCTTTTCCTTTACTCCTCTGTTCCTCACTGTTCATGTGACACCATATTGATTAGATTTCCAGAGCATACACTCCAGATGTATTTATGTGGCTGTTTCAAGTGATTTACAATAACTAATCTCGCAACACAAATATAATTTTGGAAATATAATACCAGTCAATAGCATTAAATTTTGTGCTAATGGCCAGGACTCCCTGTGCCATGGGAATAAGTTGCCTCTAACAATTTATCACCTGAAGGCTGTATCTTCAAGTTGGTGTTGGCTGGCATGGGACCAAATTTCAGTGCTCAGTGGAGCTTTCTAGAATTATCTCAGCTGAAAGTCTACCTGCCTTAATTACCCTGATAATGAAGCTGGATTAAGCACCCTGCAAAGTGACAAACTTGTTTGAAGCTTGTCATGGTGCAAGAAACCCAGGTTCCTGCTTTCCTTTTTGCCAGGGAATTCCTCCTGACTGTGGAAACTTTTTGGATCAATGAGTATTATTTATTTCTCTAAAATGCAGATCTTCCAAGAGGAGAGGAGAAGAGTTTGTTTTAATCCAGTGAAAACATACATTTTCCAAAAAGCTTTGAAATTTTTAAAGAAGGCTAATATCTCTATTGGTATTATGCTGTTGTAATTCTTGCATTACCTAGACACAGAAAAGACACCAAAGATTATAGATTTGCAAAAGACTTCTCAGGAGAAAAAATATTATAGATTCAGGATTATCCAAGTTAATGGAGGGATTTCATACCAGAACCTGGAATAGCATACATATCCAGTGCTTTTACTAAGGAATTATTCTCCCTTTAGGGACATTGGCATTAGAAGGAGTAATTTCATGAGTTGATTGTTAAGGTTTTATTTATGAAACCAACATGATGACAAGAAGTATATTATTTCTGCTTGAATAGCAGCTAATTTGTAAATATCAAGGAAAATCCTTTTTTTTTTTTTTTCCTGCATAAAACTGATTTCAAGCTTGCAAAATTCACAGGAATGAATGAAGTCTAAATAAACTAACTCTACAGTCTGTCAGAAGAACAAGGGATCAAAGCTTTGTTTTGTAGGTTGGTGATTATACTAATAGAAAAAAAAGCTCCAAACAACCCTCCAGTGCTAATAGAACGGAGTGTCTTTATCTCCAGATCTATTTGTGGATCTTTTTATGAACTCTCAGTAAATTCTTTGGGAGTTGTAGAGGAGGCAACTTTGTTTTCCATGTTGAGGAGAGCCTCTGCATTCTGTAAGGTGTTTTGGTTTTTACCTAAAAGGTTTTTTGCACAAAGGACAAACCCCTCAGACAGCAGTCTGAAGTGTTTGCAGAGTTTCAGTGGTTCAGGAGGCTTTGACTCCACAAATGCAGCATGCAAATGCTACACACAGATCTGACAAAGTCCCAGGTTTCTGCAGAAAAGTTGCATCAAGTGTAGGTCCATGTAAAGCAGTAATGTTCAGGGAAACATCTTCGTTCAAAAACATCTTATTTTTATCAAAAGCTTTCCCATCCTTAACTAGTTAACCCAGCTGATTTTAATACTGATAACTATAAATTCTGGTTCAAAGTTCCAAATTCATTTTTTGCCATCACTGGGCTAAAGGATTGGGTGCATTTAGTAATTAATAACTACATGAGGAAGTCTAAAATGCTACCCAAGTGTCTTAAACATATTTAAACAGCACTGCACTCCCTGAAAAGATTTGAAATTAGGAAGTTTCATATTCTCATGAGAATGAGAAAAATGAAGAAACTTTTGAACTCCGTGATGTGTTCAGAATAGTTAAATAAACCATGCAACTATTCAGGGTGTAAAATCCCTAATCTCAAATTTAAGATCAGATTTTAGATTGGACGCCCCCAAGGGGAAAAAATAAAATCTTCTCTTTTTGATTTAAATTTTAAAAAAATCTCATTTAAAAGCTGCATGATATAGTCAGAAAAAAAAAAATCAGGGGGAAACATGGAGACAAAATGAATCCAAAGTATTCAAAGATAAACATCCTGAATATGAGTAAAATTCAAGCAAAGTGAAATATCAAACATAATGTGGCAGCAAATATTTTAAAGTAGGGAATTTTTTTAGACATAGCTTCACCTCTTTGTGAAACATGTTCAGTTTAGGAAATGACCAAAGAGAGTGTGCACACACACAGACACACACGTGCATGTTGAGAAATAAAGATTTCAGGAGCAATGGCTGGAGGAGTTGGGAAGATCAGCTGAGCTCCCAGGAGATGTTACACCACGTCTGCTCTTCCAAACAGCTGCACCCAGTGACCAGGACACTCCCACTAGTGGATGCTGTATGACTTTTAGGAATTTGCACACAAATCATGATGATGTGACCAAGCTCACTTGATTCTGTTCAGCTTTGTTTGCAGATGAAAGAACCGATGATATTGAACAAGCATTAAAAAAAAAAAAAAAAAGCAACATATAAAAAATATCATTAATACGTGAGCATCTGGTATGATGAACATTCAGGTAGAACCAAACTATAATCAAGTGGATCAGACACACAGAGGGAAGTGTAAGTTAGAAACAATACTAAACTAAATACAGATGAAATAGTCAGTAAGCCAAATTCCTATTAGGATCCCAGTATCGTGGAAAAGCTGAGAAAGAGAAAAGGTAGAATAAGTTTCTGACACTTTAATACAATGCCATTTCAGTGAAAAACTTCTAAATGCTTTTGATATATAAAAAAGATTGGATTGGGTATTTTTCCTGCAAGTTTCTGAGATTTTTTTTGGTGTATTTCTCCATTTTTCTATATCCACAAATTTTATTCTCACACATGTGGTAGCTATGCATATTTCAGCCACTATGGCTTTGGGATATTATTTTGGGGTATTAGGGGAAAAAATTATTGTGACTAAATGTCCAAATACAGGAAAAATTTTTAGTAAATAAAATAAACTTTTTTTTCACTACAAATAAAAATTTAGTTTTTAATTCAATTAAATTACACTTCTAATTAAACTGCAAGAAAATTGTTAATTTTAGGGACTATTTGGAGAGAATTGAGAGTGAGGTGAGGTGGATTAATTTTTCTTAAGAAAATTGAAAATTAAGAAAAGAGAAAAATACTCAAAAATTTCTTTGAGTGCTTTTTTTAAAGGAAAGATATATTTTGTACTATTGATACAAGTTTACTAGAAGACATCTCATGTTATATATAGAAAGGGACTTTTCCTCTTTCCTCCTTTGCACTCTGTTAAACTAAAAGAGAAAATTCATAGTCCTCTTAAATGTTTTCAAATAAGGAATGGAAAGTAAAGTAGCAGGATGCTATCCAGTCCAAGTGCTGTTGGCCAAAAATCTCCAAAGTAATCTTATGATTTCCAATATGAAGACATCTCTATTTAGATAATTTAGTCAGTGCAGTACCCTCATTCCCTCCTCTCATAGAAAAAAAAAAAATAAAGAAAAGAAAAAAAAAGAAAAAAAGAAAGAAAGAAAAGAACACAAATGGGTGCATCCAGACCCTACTGAAATCTTTGGAATCTTTTTACTAATCTCAGCATGTTTAGCATCAGATCTCTAAAGATTCAACACAAATTCTTAGACCTGTGAGTATGGTTTCCATTTAAAAAGAAATTAAACATTATTAGGATAGTTCAGTTCAGGAAGGGGGGGTAAATATTTTCACCTAATGCAAAAGGAGAGAGAACTGCAGAGATTGACTTTTGCCATGGTCAACTTGCATCCCACAACACTGAGGACTTACAGATGCAAGGTATTACCTAATTTTGACAGGGCACTTTTCATCTACATATCTCAAAAGGGCTTTAAAAATGACATAGCATCATCCATTCCACTGCTAGAAATAGAGGCACAGGGAAATGAAGTGACTCACAATGCACAGAAGCCCTGGAAGAAAATCAAGATTTCCTTTTCATCCAGCCAGTGTCCAACCGTGTGGGCTGTACTGCTTCCCCCGGAAAATGCGTGCCACTTCTTTGGAAATCAGAAGGAGAAAATGATGGGGAGCAAGTGTAAGGAGAGACTAAAATAAATAAACAGGGCAGACACTGTAGCTGTTTGCAAGGCAGCTGCTAAAAGGCCAAATGTAGAGAGCCTGTTCTGTGAGACAGACTGGAAAAACCCAACACTGCAGCAAAGCCCAAGCTTCCCTGTGGGCAGCAAATATTTTCTGGGGACTGTGAGGGTCCACTACATATGTAGAGAGTGTATCAGGGTGTTCTGCTAAAGGCTACACTTTGAAGGGTCAGAAGATTTAATGCACACTGTAAGGCCTAGGCTTAGCCAGAGGAGAATTGAGCAGGTGTAAGAATTCAAAGGTTTAATTAACATCTCTCATTTAAGAGTCTCCCCATCAGCCAAATAATGGGCTATAGCTGGAAGCCAGGTTGGATATGGTTTTGTGCCTTTGTTCATCTTTCCCACATAGGAAATGTGTAGATACTGACCTTATCTTCAGAAACAGGGATGGGCTGACACTGATCCTGAGGAGCACAACCAAAAAGGTGCTGCCTGGCTCTTGGTAGCCTCAGCTTCAAGCTGCATGTAGAACTGTGCATACAATTCATCTAATTATGCATGCAAATACCTCATCTCCATCTGACTGCTTGCCTGTGCAATTCCTGCAGTAAAGAAGAACATATTATAACCAAGCACTTTTATACACACAACTCTAAAAATCTGAAGCTCATCAAGAAACAATTTCTTCTCTGAGGACAATAAAACCGTGGAACAGCAGAAGCAGCAGCTGTATGATCATCCAGAGGGGGCCAGAGCCACCTGCTCTGAAAGGCCAGAGACCTTGCAATTAAGGCAAAGTCTGCCCAGAAGGGCAGAAAAGTTTATTCTTGAGTCTCAGTAGCTAAAAGTTGGTACACACCAAGGAGCACAAGAGCTTTGACCCTTCCAGAACTCTGAATATTTTATCCAAGTATGTGCCAGACCCTCTGTAATCCTCTGAAAGTCTTGGCTTTAATAACAGACTGGGGAATTATTGCCACCAATTTCAAAGCATGATATTGAAATACACTTCCTTAACATATTTTAGATTCTAAACCCACCTATGGTGGATATTCCCTTAATCTCATATTAAAGAGGAAAGTTGAGGGGATAGGCAGGCAAAACCCCAAATTTTCTCTATTTACATTTTTGCAGAATGTTTAGGAAAAACACAGCCTTGATCATAATTCAGGTTTCTACATTTTAATTATCACTTCATCTCCCTGATTCTTGCCCAAAGGATGTCTATTCAACTTAGAAAAGAAACGCACAGAGATATATAGGTTGCAGAGACCCAGTTTCAGCTCAATTTCCTTCAGTCAGCTTCAATTAAACATTGCAAAGATTAAATTACTTTAATAATTTCTCAGATTGATTTCTACTGAAGCTCAGTGACAAGGACTGCTCTGCATCCTTCATCTTTATAAATGGGCAAATAATAATAAAATAACAAACAATAAAATTCTTCTTTGTCACAGTTGTTTTGTTGTTTATCACATCTGGTTTTTTCACCCAGTACAGAGTAGGTATCAATAATTCAGGTCTGAGTGAAAACCCTTCTGTAAAAGTTTATGCAGCTCGTACCATTAGCAATAGATTACATTTTAAGCCTCGTTAGAGTCTCTTCCTATTTCATGATCTGGTTGTTATCTTCATTTCAATAAAAAAGATTTATTTTTTCAAGAGCCACGCAGCTTAGGCAGCTCAAATGACACAACTCGTGAAGGAGAACATAATTCAAGCACAAATACCTTGCCAGGATTTGCAGAGAGACCTTGTGTATAAACCAAAAGGCTAAATGAACACTTTCAAGCAAGTGACAGCATTTTAGGAGATTAATTCCTATTTTGTGGAATTAGACACTTGATGATGTGCAAGGCTCAGCTTTCATTCCCTGGACACCTGGAGAAATGTTTAAACCTGGCATTTGATCAGTGTAGCCACTGTACAGAGATTTAAAGAAGGAGAGGTTCAATACAGGGGTTTTAAGCTAATGGGATCTGCATTGTGCAGCCTGGCCCTTATCACACAGAGCATTTTTATCACGGCCAAGAGTCACCTACAGAGCTCATGGTGGAGCTGGGTCCTTAATACAGTGACTGCCCTCAGGGAAAGAGAAGCAGTCTCCCCCTAATGCCACTACTGGGACAGGAGGAGGTCACAGATGCCAGTTTGGGGCTGGCAGGTGACTCTGTCCCTCTGCTCTGTGTTCAGAGCTCCTTTTTCAAGGGTGGGCATTTATGTGTCTTGCAAAGACCTGAGTGAAGACTGGGCTTTTCTTTGTTCAAGGCCAGGCTGGACAGGGCTTGGAGCAAGCTGGAGGAAGGTGTCCAACCTCGGTGTTCTTCAGGCCCTTTTCCAGCTCATACCATTCTGTGATTCTGTGATTTTAGAACAGGACTCCCAGAGAAAGCAGTGCAAACTGCTCTCATGGATATTGATGTCAAAGACCACCAAGGCAGGAGCAGAGTTTTTTACCTCAAGAGAGTGAACTAAAAGGCTTGTGGTGCTGTCCAAGGGGGCAGGGGAGCAGTCACTGGCACCTTGCTGAAGCTGCAAGGAAGGACATGAAGGACCATAAAGATTCTGTGAGGGCTGGAGCATCTCTGCTATGGAGGCAGGCTGAGAGTTAGCAAGGTTCAGCCTGGAGGAGAAAATGCTCTGAGGAGACCTTATGTGCCCTCCCTCCTCTAAAGGGAGCCTCTAGGAAGGAGGGAGAAGGACTTCTTAGGTGGGCAGATTGTGATGGAACGAGGGACAACACTTTTAAACTGACAGACGACAGGTTTAAATTAAATATTATGAAGAAATTCATTACTCAGAGGGTGGTGAAGCCCTGGCACAGGCTGCCCATGGAAGCTGTGGATGCCCCATCCCTGGAAGTGTCCAAGGCTAGGTTGGATGGGCTGTAAGCAATCTGGTCTAGTGAGTGGCATCCTTGCCCATAGCAGGAGAGTTGGAGCAAAATGGTCTTTCAGTTCCCTTCCAACCCAACCATGCTATAATTCTAATTGGATTATGACTCTGTGACTCCAGGGCTCTATGATTCCATGGTTCTATGGTTCTGTGACTCTCTGGTTCCATGATAATAAAAATTAAAACTGATGATGTAGAGGGAGAGGAGGGACTCAAACACGAGTGAGTACATGCACAAATTTTCTCTATTTCCCGTCTTACACATCCACCTGGATTTCTAATGTGGTCTTGGAAAGGAGAATGTATGGAAAAGAAAAAAAAAAGCCCTGAAAAAGAGCCCAGTGTTTAGAGGGAGATAGATTTGTGCCTGAAACTGAAAGCAGAATGGGTTCATCTATCAGAACCTGCATCTTGCCAGAGGATCAGACAATGCTATTGGGATCTCTCTATTAGGAAATGTCAGGGATTATCATCTATGCAAACATGCAGTCACCTTACATAATGTTAATTGTTGAAGGACTGTGGGAAACAAATAATGTATTTTTAGAGCAAGTGTGTGATGACATTATTTCAAATTCATCAGCCTCAGAAGTTTTAATCTTTTTTTTTTAACTGTTCTTTTTCAGATTTGCTGAAGCTTTTGCAGAATTGCTGGTAGTACTCCTGATCTCAGTTAAAATCTAAAAAAAAAATTAAATTGCTAGCACTAATACTCTGCAGAGGCCTTATTTTCTCCTGCAGGTGATAGCTCATATGCAATATCTTGATAAGTGTAAAAGTGATACATTGCCTTGGGGAACAGAATGGTCTGTATTGATAGCAGGGATTTGTACATAAGAAATTTGAACATGCATTTTGTTTTTATTTTTGTAGTGTATACAAATGATGCAGTAATGATGATCAAATACCACAGTGTCCAGGGCGCTTTACAGCTGCCACATAAAAAAACATGTATCACTCCAAATATCTCGTATTTTCAAAAAAGTTTATTTTTAAAAAAAGTGTCAAAACAAATATTATCTGCTTGCAAAATGGAAAACTGAGGCGTAGTGAGGGTTATTTCTTCATCCACAAGCTCAAAGAAACCGAGGCTGTTGGACAGAGTTGGGAAGAGGATAATTTTCCCAAGTCTAAACCTAATTCATTCAAGACCATCCTCCTTTGTTTTCCCTATGTCATCATTTTGAAGCTTATTATTAAAAATAAATGCGTGGCTTTGGGTCTGTTTTCCATATTATTTGACATAAGCAGTACTTCAGTAAATTTTGTCCAAGACCACCTGCAGTGTGGAGGTTTGTGTTTGCCATTCCTCTCAATCAAGTTGCTGGTGTGCTTCAGGAGAATGCAAAACTGCTCAGACCTTAATTGGTGCACTTGTCTCAGAAGGAATTTCTGCCTTTTGTTTTATCTTTGTTTTGTTTCTAATGTTTTGAGTGTTTTCTGTCTGGCTTGCTGCCTTCTGGATTGTTCTTTGCTTCCCGTGGAAACTTCACGTAGTTTGTTTAGGTTCCTTTATGTAATAAAAGGGTGTCTGAGCAGCCCAGCCAGGCTTTTCCAGACCTCACTTTTATGTCACATATGAAATTAAACTCCAGCTCACCAAAATAATTAAACATTAAATAGTCACTGCTTCATTTCTAGGTAGGAATAAGCCCAGGTACACACATTTTTTAGAGCATGGCTTCCTGACAGCCATTAGGAGACACTGCATGTGAGAAAAAGGTGACATTGCAATCCCTCATGTCTAAATATGCATTATGAACCAAATCTACCACTTCCCCTGTGCACACAGGGTTGATAAGAAGGCAGTTTAGATATATCAAAGGGGAATAAGCTGAAAAGCCCATAATCTGTGGCTGAGATTGCCCAGTGCTTTATTATTCAGATCAAGAAATAAATATTCAAGTCCTTGTGCCAAAGACAAACAGGAAATAAGTATGAATTCGCTTTAGTCTATGTTAGAAAAAATATTTCTTAAAAAAACCTTGGGAATCTTTTGCTTCATCATAGATACATAAATATGAAAAAAAGTGGCAAAGGTAATTTTAGCTATTCTGGCAAGACTGGCAGAGGTTTCCCTGGCACACTGGGGCCAAGATATCTGATTCTTAGTGCAGCACATGTGTTGAAGACAAGAGATGTGTGAATGCCTCAAGAAGAAAATGCCTTTAATTTTTGGAAAGAATGTGCCATATCTCTGTGTTTAAAAGAATTAATATTAGAGCAGAGTTTTTACGTGAACATTTTGGACAAAATTATTTTTCGTGGCTTAAAGCAGATAAGATAATAACCTGTCTCTAAGGCACCCATACAATTTTAATCTGCAAGAGGAAGATAAACAGACTTAAATATGCAATACTTTCCCTAACTTGACACTCAGGACTTGATTTAAATTTCAAGCCACAGTTCCTGTTCTGGCTCGTGGTCAAGGAAAAGCCTGTGCTCCACATCCATAACTATGGCATAAGTTCCATTTCAGTGAGATGCCATTTTATTGGGCCATGAAAGCTGTGGCGACTGTTTCAGTCATGTGGAAATGTCAAAGATTGCTATAGTAGCTAGTCAAAGAAAAATAGTAGCTAACATTTGCAAACTGTGGTACATTCCTAGGTGGTTAGTGTGAGATTTCAGAAGTTTTTTTTAAGAGAATAGAAAAAAGAGGAAAAAAAAAGGCTGGCTGTCTTTCTCCTGGATTTTTTATTTGAGGAAAGTATTTTTATTCTTCTGTGAAGTGCTGGTGTGGAGAATTGCCACATACAAGCCTTTTCAAACATTCAAACATTCAGGAGAGCTTCCTGTGGAAGCAAAAGTCACTCCAGACATAGACCTACATGCAGTTATTTTCTTTCCCTGTGGAAAACAAAATGTAGTGGCCTGGTGTAGTTCAAAGGGTCTGAAGAATTTTTCTTGAAGGCACTTTATGAAAAGTTTCTTTTATCCAATAAGACAGTTTTCATGACAGCAGAGCCACATCCAATCCCTGCACTAACCCACTTCTGGGATTACAACACTTAAAAAGAAAATAAACTGAGGAAAGATTGACTTATACATCATCTCTCTGTGATTTGAGTCTCATGACAAAATAATTCCTCTGCAGCTATAACAGGTTTTGCCTTTTCAGTACTTACCCTCAGAACTCTTGCCTACTTACAAAACTTTGCAAAATAGAGTTTGTGTTTCTCCAGGTCTTTCAGACAACTGAGAAGCCCCTCTCTCATCTCAGAAAGTATGTGCAGGCAATTCAAACATCATCCTCCCCCAAGCTGTGGCAGGGCAGAATTTCTCTACCTGCAGAGTGAGGAACCACAATGCCATGTTACAATGCCCCCACTTTGAGGAGGTCAGTCAAACCAGAAAGGAAAGAGAAAAAAAAAGGAAAGAGAAAAAAAATGAGAGAAAAAGAAAAAGATAAGAAAAAGAAACAGAAAAAGGAAAAGGAAAAGGAAAGGAACAAGAAAGGAAAGGAAGGAAATCAAAACGAAACACTGAACCCTGAAAAGAGAAGCAAATGAACCATAAGCAGCAAGGAAAAACACAGCCAACTACCACCGCAACCACAGCCCCCCCACCCTCCCCCGAACCCGACCCCAGCCCCGCACGCCCCGCACCCACCCCCCCCCTCCCCCGCCACACGCCCCCGCCCCATCACCAGAACCAGCCCCCCGGACCCAGAACGACAAATCCACGCCCATGTCCCAGCACCGGACCCTGCCCCAGGCCCGTCCCCTTCCCCGTCCCATCCCTCCCCTTCCCGTCCCCTCCCCAGCTCCCCCTGCCCCCCCCCGCCCGTCCCGCCCCCGCCCCTCCCCCTCCCCCCCCTCCCCCGCCCCCTCCCCTCCCCCGCCCCGCCCCCTCCCCCTCCCCTCCCCCTCCACCGCCCCGCACCAACCACCTCCCCCCGCCGCCTCCCCCCGCCCCCGCCCCCAGCCCCCTCCCGCCCCCTCCCCCTCCCCCCGCCCCCTACCCCCGCCCCCTCCACCCCCCGACTCCCCCCTCCACCGCCCCCTCCCTGCGCGCCACAGAACCGAACACCACCCGCTTGCATGGCTCCTTTAACTGAATCTGAGATTTACCACTGTTTCCAAAGCACCTCTCCTCAGGAGAAGAGGTAACATTTCCCAGACTCTTGGATGCCAGGACAAGCAGAAGTGTGTAGCTAACCCCTGCTACCACAGCCAAGAGAAACAAATGTCTCAGACTACTTTTCATCAGGGTCTACAAACAACCCATGTTCATCTATATCTGAAAGGTTTACCCTGTGGACAAAACATTTCCCTGAGCTCATTTGCTTCTCTGGATTATTCTTAGAAACTGTAGATGAATCCTTATTCTTCCTCCTCTCTCTTCACTCCCAAGCCAGCTCCCAGAGATTCCAGAGAGTCTGCTCCATGCCCAGAACCAATTCCCCATTTCTGCTGAGATGTAGTTTTTATGCAGAGAAACTCAGATAATTTTTTTCCTGACAGCTTTCTGTCAAACACAGTTATTTTATCAAATAAGAATAAAAATATTTCACCCTGTCTCCATGGAAAAAGAGTTTTCCATGAGGAAAGCGCTAACTTGGAGAAAGAACTTTTAGAATTCACTGTAATATACTTTTTCGCTTGAATTTTTTTTATTTGATTGTTTTTTGGTTTTCTTTGACATATTTTCTTAGTAGCTAAACAGCAGCTCCAGTGCTGCTCATGGTGTCACAGCACCATGGCACTGTGTGTACTCACACAAGCAGGAAAGACTTGTGCTAACATGCTTGTTGCTGAATGAAAAATCTCATTTTTCGAGATCAAAAAAAAAAATCCTGTTTGTGTAGGAATTTAGCAGTGACATCCAGAAAAAGGAGAAGAATATATAGCTTGTGCACTAATCAGGGAAATGGCTGGTTTTTGTGTTCAAGGAAAATGCAGTGCAGCTGACTGATGGCGAGCAACAGCAGAGGGCTTGGCAGATCCTGGCTGAGCATCTTTGGTGGGCCCCTGAACCCTCCATTATCCAATGATTCCTGCCACAGCTCAAGGGAAGGATTTGGAGATGACGGATTAAACGGGCTTTTCGTATTTTGTAATTTTTAATGTTCTGCAATTTTGAAATTCCCGTAATAAAACGAAATGAGTGTTCTTGAAGCAAGTGCTGGCCACTGGAGACTCCCTGGATGAGACCTTTTTAAGTCACTTGGGACCTAGGGAGTTTTGTGACTTCCTCTGTGTTGTGAGGAGCAGGAGATCCAGAGTTTTTTATCCACTGTAACCAAGGGTTTGAGGAACTTGGGTGTAAAGTGGTGGCAGTCTGTCTGTGTCTGTTGGGGGAGTGAAAATGCTGCCGTTGTCATCTACAATGTGCACGGAGAGCACACTGATTTGAAAACGCTTCTGGATCCTATTGCTTGGTGGTATAGGGGAAGGGAAGGTCTAACACCTGAATTTCTTTAAAAAAAACCCCTTAAGTGACTCCCCTGTGGTCAGCAGGGCTTGTAATGACTGATAGGAAGAGGAGCTGATCAGCTGTGGAAGATGTAAGCCAGCTGTGAGAGGAATATTTGAATTGTTGCTTTATTTAAATGTCACCTAAATTCTTTGCAGGCTGAACTACTTATTTTCTTGGCTCATCTTGCAGAAACTCGAAAATTTTGAGTTCTAACCAGAAGCAACTCCAAGTATTAAGCAGAAGTTAAAATTCTGCAATAACCTTGCTCAACAATGAAAGCAAGACAACCTCATCTCATCCAACATAAATTTATAGGTTTTCAGGGTCTTTCAGGACTCCTAATTTTTGGAAAAGTAGGAAAATAGCAACAATGTCTTTTTGAGGCCTTTTTCTCCTGCTGTTTCCTTTAATGCCAGATACGTAATAATTCAGAATTTAGAGCCTCTCCAGTGTGTCAGGCCTGGAAGGAACACGTGGGGATGAACAGCCTGAATGGAATCTCAAGGAGCTGATATTGTGGTGTCATCACAAACTACTAAATAGCTATTTGTCTGTATTTCTTTACAGATTATGCAGCCTCTTTGCACAAAGCAAGTCTGCTGATCTCTTCACCCCTTGAGGGCAGGTGGAAAGCCAGTGCTGAAAAACGCCATTGCCAAAAGGACAGGCTGCAAATACCCCTTGGAAAACTCAATTAATCTACTCAGAAGTGATTTATCTTTTAAATTAGGGACTGTCAGGTGAGTTAGGTGCTGTGGATGACTCTCTGCCATCTCGGTGGTCCGTGCCAGCTCTAAGTGACAAGATGGTGTGTTCTGTGAATAAGGGGAGGATGCAGTGGGTCCTCCAAGAGAAGAAGTTTAAGTTGTGGGCTGAATGTATCCTGAGAGGTTCTCACTGGGGTTATTATATACAATATTATACACAGTGGTCCCTCTGTGCTGTCTGTTCCTGCAGATGTACTAAGGTCCCTACCTCTTTTTTCCCTGTTGTGGTTTTTAAGGAATTTGAGGGAACAAATCCCCAGACTGTCTAAAATAAGCAAACGTGTCTAGTGGATGGCAAAAAATGCTGAATCAATTACTGAATCTGTCTGGGAATCTTAAAATGGCTCTTTTAAAATAAAATGTCTGTTGATATAATGATCTGTTCAGGAAGAAGTAAGAGAAAGGAAATCTTTACTTGTAGTTATCCCAGTGAGAAAATGCCTTCCCACACTCTGCTCCCATCCCTGCCTCCCTCACGTTCCCTCTTTCCCTTGGATAGTGACACATGGTAGGAACTAACAACTTGAGCCGCTGTAAACTGTGGCAGTAACTTCCACCCACACACCTCATTAGGCCTTTAACACATTTTCCTTTGCCTTTCCCCAGAACTACCAAGTGGCACAACTGTGAAGTTGCCCTTTCACATCATAATTGGAAGCAGTCAGATGTTTTTATGCTCTGTAACTCAGTAATTATACGGTCTGTCACTGGACACTGGTCGGTCTGGTAGCTTCAGATTTTGGCTCTGTCCAGTTGTTAATTATAAAGGAGCTCTAAACAACACATATTCCTCCTTTGTTCACAGAATCATTTTATTTCCACAGACTTATTATTTTTCTTCTTTAGCTTTTTTAGACGTGAATGGAGACACTATGACTTCTTCAGTGGAAACATTGATATTGCATCTTGTCATGAGCTCAGAAGACCTGGTTCTATTTTTTCCTCAGGTTTATGCCACTGAAACTCTGCCACTGCCCATTTGGATTATCCTGAGTTTGCCTGTGTGTCCAAGCTAACCCAACATGCTGCTGTTTACATGGCAGTTTTGGGGAATATGTCCATAAGATTTAGTGGGAGTTTGCAACTTGGTTCCACTGAATTGTCCCAGGAGTTGTGTGTTGAGTTGTCCTTTAAGTCTCCTGCATTTTCCTAATTGCTTATCAACTGCAGTCATTTTAGGTTGTTTTCATTTCACAGAGGTAATTCACTTTACATATTTTTCCCAAAGGCTTTGTTGTAAAATTTCCTTCTTTTTCAGGCCATCTTAATTTTCTCCAAGAAGCAAGGTACATCATTAGCCAATTCCTTAGGAAAATATGACACTTTCTTAATTTATTGATGAGATGAGGTACAGCTTGTAGAAATTTTGTATGATGAATACAAAGAAAATTAGATTCATTAAAAAAGACAAGAAGGAAATAAAGAAGTTAAGGATTTAGACACTTTAGGAGCCCAACCAGTATAACCGAAGATGACTGTGACAAGTATTTAATAAATATTGGACTTTGGAATATGTGAGTTAAACAATGAGAACAAGTTGAAAGGTTTAAAATCTGTGAAACTCCCACAAAGGCAGGTAGTGTGATGATGCCAATATTTGCTTTTGGGGCTGGGACTATAGCTGTTGTGATTGTTAGGTACAGTCAGTGCATAAGTAGCAGTAACAAGAGTAGGAAGAACATATACACACAAGTCTATTTTTTGAGCAATAATGTAGATTCTTTTTAAAAACCCAGGCATGTTTTTGTATTTTCCAAAAGAAGTGAAAACACAGAAGGATCAAGGCATAAGGGCTAATATACCAGCATGGAGTGTAGGAGAGCACAGTTCCTGTATGGAGCTGCCTAGCATCCTACCTCCATAAAATGTTGAGCTAGATTAATTCAGTGAACTTCTGTTCCTGCAGATGCAAAAAAAAGCTTAAGGGTGGCTTAAAATCAGTTATTACAGTGATGAAACCTAAGCCTTCCTTGTAAATCTAAACCTAGTTTTCTTTACATTACAGCTCCCTGCACCTAGTGTAGAGCAAATATTGTTGAAGTTTCTCCAATGTGTTTTGAAGGCAAAGGTACAAGTGTTGACTGAAATAAACTTTGTTCTCTGAGTACAAAAATGCTCAAATGATTTAATCTCTACTCAGAAAAAGAAGCGCATATGTTCTGGTAAACAAATAAAGACAGAATCACAGGTATCCTATTGCCTTGTCCATTTCTTCTCCTAGCCTGGCCATGCCACTGTCATGGGGATTCTGATGGCTGTTCAAGTCAGCTATGATGATGTTGGGTTTTTTTCATGCTCTTTGATTCAAGGAATTCTTTGTTTCAGAGCTGAGTACCCAACAGCTCCACTTTACTTGCCAAGGTTAAGAGATCCACACACTCTTCTGTTCTCCTTTCTGTCCTTTCCCTTAGGCTCTGGTTTAGAAACTTTCTTGAAGTAATAGAAAAGTGTAAGATTTTCTTAATTCTTATTTTCATTATATAGATGCAAATGCAAAAATCTTGCCTTGTTTTCAGCAAGGCAGAGCAATGGATACCTGCATGATCATGGGAGCTGGGAATTTGGTGTTGGGCTATTGTGCTGCTCAAGCATAATTGAACTAGGTGGAGATTCTTCAACTGCACACATCTATGGAAACTCTATGGAAGATAAATTGACAGTAAACTGAGCCTATTAAAGGAATGGCAGGGAGAATAAAGCCACTGACAGACTATAGTAGTTACTTGTATCTGTCTTGTGTGGACTTTCTTAATTATCAGATCCCAGACAGTGGCAGAGAATACCTAATGCAGAGGAAAACATCCCAGCTTAGGTACAGATGCAATTATTTTAAAATGTTGAACTGGAAAAGACTCTGTAGAGAAAAGTGGGAATCTGAAGAACTGGGATTACAACGCCTCCAACAATGCTGAAGACGTTTCCCTTTCCCCCTCTGGAAGCAGAGGTGTGTCTGAGGTTCTGAGGTTCTCATATGACCCTAAAGTCCTAGGATGACCTGCTGTGAGTGACTGCATGCATGAAAACTGCTTGTGGCAACTGCACACAGATGTTGACACAAATCAGACAGGCTGAGTCTTCCTCATATGTCTGCTCAATAGCACTGTTAGTAGAAATTAAGATTACAGGGGATTCACTTTGAAGTTGTACTCTTTATTATTATTATTGTGGATATTACCATAGATTTTATCAGTTTTGGTGAGAATAGAATACAGTGGAATGGAATGGAATGGAATGGAATGGAATGGAATGGAATGGAATAGAATAGAAAATAGAATAGAATAGAATAGAATAGAATAGAATAGAATAGAATAGAATAGAATAGAATAGAATAGAATAGAATAGAATAGAATAGGAGTGGAATAGTCCCTTTCTGAGTTGAAAGGGACCCACAAGGATTCATCAAAGGATGGGACAACACCAGGAATCCTATACCATGTCCCTGAGACCATTGTCCAAACACTCTGAACTCTGTCAGGCTTGGTGCTGTGAACCTTTCCCTGGGGATCCTGGTTGGGTGCTCAATAATTCTCTGGGTGAATTTTTTTTTCCCTAATATTCAACCCAAATATCCCTTGACACAACTTCATGTATGTCTAACCCAAAAAAAAGGTACAAAAAATTACTTAATACCCACACAAAATTAATTTCTCTGCAAGACCTTCCCTGTATAAGCTGTGCCAGACAAACTGGACCCTTGATGGGTTCACCTGGCTGACTCCAGACCCCATGAGAAATGTAATTTTTGAAGTGAGAATTTTCTACTGTTAAGCTCAAATTCTGGGAATGGTATGGTGCAAGTTGTGCCTGCGGCCCTTCAAATGTATATATTTTTAGCAATGACATGGATAAAAGTTCATAAGCATATATTTACTTCACTGGCTGGAGTTCTGTAATAGTTTGCAATATATTGTATGTCCTATATATTGAGGGGAAGCCCTTCTTGCTCTCTACAATTGCCAGAAGGGAAGTTGTATGGAGGTGGATATCAGTCTCTTCTCCCAGGTAAAAAGTGGCAGAATGAGATAAAACAGTGACAGAATGAGATAAAATAATCTCAAATTGCACCAGGGAAGGTTTGGATTAGATATTAGGGAAAGTTCTTTCACAGAAGGGGTTGTGCAGCTTTGGCACAGGGAAGTTTTGGAGTCACTATCTGTGTAAGTGTTCAAAAAATATGTGGATACTGCACTTCAGGACAGAGTCTCATGGTGAGTGAGGTGATGGTAGATTGGTGGTTGAATGTGCTGTTTTTAGATGTCCTTTTCAACCTTAAGAGTTCTACAATTCTACAATTTTATATATTTTTGTGTGTGTAAATTTATATGCACATATGTGGTTTCACTCGTAGCAATTTTGTAGTAATTTCTAATAAAGGAATTCTGAGACATCTGGGCTCTGTGACTTGTGCATCTGCTGCAGAATCTTCACACACCCATGCAGGGGAACCCTCAAAGGTCATGACCATGGCTGCTCCCTGCTCCACCAGCAAGGTTTACGTACAGTGCCACTACCACATGACACTTTTTCAGCTGTGGATCTCAGAGAAATTTTCTGACGAGGCCATTATTACAATTCACGTGCTTCAGACAGGGAAAAACTGCAACACAGAAATGGTGACAAAATGACCTCTTCTGGCTGACTCTGTCACAGAGATGATAACAGAGGTCAGACCTTGGGAGCCTTAGGAAGAGCCATGATGACAACCAACTCTCTAATTCCAAACCAAAAAACTTCTCAAGGGAATTTGGGTGGCACTGTATTGTATACCATGAGCAAAGAAGTTAACTTCCAATAACCATTGGCAAACCTTTAGCTGTCTTTCAAAATTAACCTTTGAAAAGCAGTCCTTTTCATGTCCTTTAAAGATTCTCAGAACAAAACAAACTGTTTTTTTCAACTTTTGGAGACTTAGAATCTTTAAGGTAGAAAGATCACTAAAATCCTAGGGTCCATCTGATATCCTGGAAACACCATTTTGACCATTACACCCTATCCCCAGAGGCAGCATTGACTTGTTTTTGAACATTTTCAGGGATGATGATTCCACCACTTCCCTGGGCAACAGGTTCCAATCCTTGTTCCAGGGGAGTCTTCTTCCTAACTTCTGCTTGGAACCTGGCTTTCAAATTCCTGTTATCTGTTGACTTGACAGTTTCCTTTGGACAGCAAACATTTCCTGTCCAATGGAAACTCCCAGAGATGTTTGATTCAGCCCTGTTTCTTTCCTTTGATAGCTCCCAGTGTGAGATCTGGCTGTTTAACCAACCATGACTATTGCAGACACCCAAGGTGTGACTGATGCCTGAAACTCACACGCAGGAAGAGAAGGAGACCTCATGGAATGAGGTCTCATGCCTAAATTACCCATTGTTGTTAAAACTCAAATAAACTTGTGGTGATGAATAGCAGCTATGAGTCCAAACTGACGTCCATACTTTAAAGTTCTACAGGAAGTTCTGAGCCAGAGAGGAAAGGGTTCTAAATTTATCAATTAGTTGAGACTATTAATGTCCTTGACCTGAAATAGAGGAAACATTACAAACCAGGTAGTCAAATTGAAATCCAGTCTCCTGCTTCCTCCTTCATCCTCCTTTCTGCTTTTTTCAGTCAAATAGGTTTGATTTCAATACACTGAGAGGGAAGCCCATTGAACCAGTAAATTTTACTTCTGTTCCAGCTCATCTGTGACTGAAACTGCTTTGGTTTATTTCCAATTCACACATGTCAGAAACTACTAATCTTGAGGAAAAGTCCATGTGACAAAAGCATTCCTAGAAATCACAAACCCCACCGAGAGGGCACTTCAGGCTGCTTCTTTCCGGTCCTGTCTCACAGCCCAGACAAGGTTTGAGGTCCCAGTAGTAGCAACCATACGACTGCTTGTTTAATTTAAGGAATTTAGAGAGAAACTGAGCTGCACCATTCAGATCCCTCTTGTACCACAGCAGAATTGAAGACAGGAGGAGATGGAGTGTAAGGACTGAAGGGGGTCACAGGCTTGCAGCTACGTGCACCACTGAAAATATATTTAGCACAGCAGCAGAAGGACATGGGTGTTTCTATGTAATGAGGTACATGAGGCTGGCTGAGAGAGAAGGAATTACAAAACCAGGGCCTTCTACATTGTAGAATCACAGATCTTTTCAAGACCATGCCTGGTGGTAGCAGCAGGTGGATTCAATTTTGTTTTGAACCTGTTCAATTATCTTTTTGGATTAAAAAATAATTAAGCTGTGATGTGAGGAAAAAAAAAAATAAAGATTTCATTTTTTTCTTTAATTGCATTTAAATATTTTTTTGAATTGTGCTTTTCTTGAGTTTGAGACACAACGTTGAGAAAGATCTTCCTGCACCAGATTATATGGTGAAATCATTGAGAAAAATTAGACCTGTAAAATAAGACATTGAGCACCAAGCCCCCTGAGTGGGATTTCTGGCAGCTCACTGAGGATCCATCCTCTCACTGTGCTTGATGCAATCTCACTAAGGAGGAGGGGCCTTTCTCTCCATGGCTGTGCCTCATGACAACACATTATCCAGCTGTTCCACATCAAGTGTTGTAACCACGTGGCACCTCTGTGTCTGCTCCTGCTCAGTGCCTTTCCACATTCTTCCACTTTTCATTTCCAGCTTCCACAGCACTGTTTACAGCACTGCAAAAGCCAAATAGGATTAAACCTGATAAAGAGAAGCAGATGCATTACATCTGGCAGAAAACAAAAGATCAGCGTTTGGCACAAGGGTTTATTGTTTGTGACAAGGCTTTGGAATGTAATTAATTTTGCAAAGCCGTGCCAGTGAATGCCATTCAAACTCACCAGATGTGCCAGGGAGGGAGATGCCAACTCTTTTTCCAAGAGGACGGCTTGATGCCTGCTGACTCTCATTTGTGCAGCTCCATGGGTGTCAAATAAAATAATGTCTTTTTGGATGGAAACAAAGAACAGGCTATTCTCTGCAGAGCTACTGCATGTGCAGTGACAAAAGGGGCTTTTTGCTTGGTGATGGTGTAGTTTTTCTGGGTGAATGTGTTTTTATTTATTTTTTTTTATTTATTTATTTATTCATGTGGTGTCTGTGTCGACAGTTAAATCCTGCACAAAACTAGCACTGCTCTGAAGTCACCAACAGTCAAGGACATGGGCACATGCAGGCCAAAGAAATTGTGTTTCCACACAAATAATTGCTCATGTGGAATGGAAAACTCAAGATAAAACGCAATTTCCTCAGAATCTGGTTTTGTATCCGGTGTTTTGCTCACTGGGAAAATTTCTAAATTTCTCCAGATGCACATGTTGCTTCTGGCAAGGGGGAAAGTGTGATATATACATATATATATATATAATATATATATATATATATATATATATATAAAATTATTATTATATAATTTTATATATTGTAATATATTTTAAATATTTTAAAATATTTTCATTTTAATATTTATTTATTTATTTATTTATTTATTTATTTAATCTTCCCCCACTAAACCTCACTGCAGCACAGACAGCATAATACAGGACACAATACACAATTATGGGCAGCTGTTAGTGTTTCATTTTACTGGGATTTAAAGTTTCTGTAAAGCTGACATCAGAGGTGACAGGTTTTTAATGGGGTAGGTAATTTATCCCAGCTGACTGGTGGTTGCTGCTAACACAAAATCCATCTTCTGCCCTTGGCCCCAGGTGCTTGTGGCAGAAGGCTGGAGGAACCAGGTCAAGATGAAGGTGGGCAGGAGAAAGAGACACACACTCCCAAAAACTCAAGCTCTCAAGAAACCTAGTCCTCCATAACTCAAAGTTGTTTTATCCAAGTAAACTCCATTTTAGCACATTAGCATAATTTTATAGCACAGCTGATGCTCCTGGCCTGCCAATCTTCTGCCTCCTGCACACAGCTCTGGCTTTATGCTCCTGCACAGTGATGGTGAGCTGCTGCCAAGGGGATGTTTGACACAAGTGGAGACAGAGATGCAGCAGGGATGGCAAAACAGCTCTCCCTTGCTTCTCTGCACATCTCCTGGTGCATGCCACAACCAGCTTTGATGAACATCATCAGGTGGAACTCTATATAGAGCTATAGATCCCCTCCTGCTGTTTGGGTTTCCACATCCATGAAATAACGAAAGCGTCACTTCCCATTGGTCTGATGTAAGTTTAGGGGTTGTTTAGGACAGAGAAATACCTTCAGGACAGCTGATATTGAGGGCGAGAAGAGACAAGACAGTCACAGGGCTGGAAAAAACTCCAGGCTCTTGTGACATGTGCAGGGCTGAGTGAATTAATCCAAGGCATGATAACTTTTGTATCACAGCCCTAGCCCAAACTCACTTTGCAGTAGCAGGTACATGTCTCCACCTCATTACTCTCCACTAGGTTCAAACCTCGTGTGTTGTTGTTAGAACATTAAGTAGGTAAACGCAGGTTAGGATTTAAGCCACATTAATATTACATAGGGAATACTGGAAAATTAGGGGAAAAATAATTATTAGGGAATTCATCCTTCTCTAGAGAACATATTGTTCAAAATTCAGAAGTGAGAAGGCACAGGGAGCCAAGGTATCTTCCATCATCAACTGTATGTAAAATGAGCTGGGGATTTTTGAACCTTCTGGAGATGACAGGGGAGACCAGCTCTTCAATTCCATTTGTTTGCACACGATGGCATTTTGGTAATTAAAGTTGTTGTCTTTCCTTGAGCACTTTTTAATTCAGCAGAAGTGATTGTACCAGTGTGATTTCGTTCCTGGTCTCCCACTGGCCCAGTGCAGGTTCTTTCCAGTTCCTGCAAACCCTGCTTCAGCCTCCAGCCAAACTTGGCAGCTCTGTATCCTACAAGATGTGTTTTCCCCAGACTAATTTTCAGAGAGCCTTTATCAATTTTAATTAAAATGCTGCCATCTCTCTTGGTGTTTGCTGGTTGGACTACATGCAAACCAGAAAATATAATTCACCTTTTGCAAGAAGGAAGTGTGAAGTGAAATCTGTTGCCTTGTTATGATGGTGATAATAAAGCAAAGTCTGATAATTTCTTTGATGCTTTGTTTTAGAATCTATTTCTTTGATCTAGTTTTGGTTTTTTGTTTGGTTGGTTTTCTTTTTTGTTGTTGTTGTTTTTTTTTTTTTTTTTAATTTGGGACTTTAAATATTACTATGGGTGGATTTTGCTGAAGGACAGATTCCATAGGAATTAGTGACACAGTCACACCTACCTGAGGGAAGAAAACATCACACAAAGTGATGCTCTCTTCCCCTGCCCACTTTCAAATGGCAAAAAACCTTCAGCCAGGTGCTGTCACCAGTTTGGCTCCTTAGATTTTTGACTGAAGAGTAAAACTGGAGAAAATGATGACTAGGGCTGCAGGAATGTCCTCAGAAAAACACCATGAGCTCTCATAAAAGATTGATCATAGAATCATGAAATAGTTTTAGTTGTAAGAGACCTTAAGATTATGCAACAACCATGAAGATGAGGATGCTAGTACAGAAAGGAAATTGTGGGAAATTATTGTAAAACCCTTAAAATGTAGGGACGGGGGGAAATGAAAATTAAGGAAAAATAAGCTATTTCCCATGTTAATGAAGATAAGAGAGTCAGATTCATCTTAAATTGTAGGAAAGGGAACGTAGCTTGGAGATGAGGAAAGTTAGGGCAATGAACTCCAGGGAGTCCATGGGCCTTCCTTGCTCAGGTCTGTTACAAACTGGTTAGAAAAACAGCTAAAAAACTGGTATATAAACAATTGGACTAAAATCTATAACCCCTTTAGACTTCTTCCAACCCATGGCTTTCCCCTGGACCCACCCAAATTCCAAACCTCATCCTCATAAGGTGGTAGGAATCAAAATATGCACTTTTTATGGAAATACTTAATTGTATACATTTGTTCCACAATGACATAATATTTGGGGCAGAAAAAACCCCCTCAGCTTAGCCCAGTATCCTGCCTCTGAGACCACCAGTAGCAGATGTTTTGGGAGAGAATATAAGAAACCGAACAAGTGCTGGGTGGTTGCTTGACTGGCACATCTTCCCAGGTCTCAGCAGCCTGCTGCTTGGGACTTTTAAAGACAGGGGAAGCCCAGAGAGTTTGGAATCAGTGCTAAAAAATCATCTGGTATGTCCTACCCAAAATAATGTAATCCTGACAGTTAATATGAATAAATAAAAGTGGGGGTGAGGGGAGAGGTTGTGCTCCCATGAGCTTATATAAAGTTATCTCTGATTATCCCCCTGATTTCTTCTTCAGGAAGGGTTTTAATTTTAACATCAAGATTTTAAATACATTCCCATTCCCTGGTACTCTTCATAAGCCAGCTGGGAAACAGGAGTTTTTTTTACAGAGGAGTCAAAATATTGAGGAGAGCTGGGAAAATGGTAATCAATGTTTAGAAATTGCAAATTATGATTTTCAACTCTGTTTCTTCCACACAGTTCTGGATTTTGAAAAAGCATTCTGGAAGATGTACCTCACCCCTCCAACCTGTCAATTTAAAGCCTTTAAAGTTGGGTTTGAAATGGGCTCAATCTCTTCATCCCAGGAAATCTTTTTGACGACAGAGGAAGATACGTTTGAAATTCTGGTCTAGAAACATGAACTTTCACTCACAGAGGCTTAACTTCATATTATTTTGTGTCTGTTTCGTGGTTGTCCTCCAGCTGCCACATTAAGAGGGAATTTCTGCACCGTATCTGTGAGCTTTACATTGGTATTTTCAACTCCTTCAATTATCTCACGTGGTATTGTAGAATTATTTGTTCAGTGGACAGCCAGGCTGAGCCCAGGGTAAATATCTCTTCCATGGTCCTGTGTGAGGATTTTCTTCTCCCTGCAATCATGGGGATGTCTGTTAGGAGAGGGAAGCTCTCATGGTAATTCTCTTTATGGTATTTTGCTGTAAGGAATTCCTCTTGGCTTGGCTGCAAGGAATCCTTCCTGGAAAACTCAGGTACAAAAGGGACTGAGCTACTCAAAAACACTGAACTTATGCTGTTTAAGAAATCCAGACAGATTATTCTGATGGCACTGCTTGATGGCCTCATGTTTCTGAACCTTGGGTAAAAACAGATCAGAGTGGAAAACCCATAATTTAGATACTTTCCTTGCCTTTAACTGTTTTGTGGTGCAGGGATTTAATAATTCTCTTGGGGCTCTCAGTGCCTGAGCCCTAAACTGCATCAAATGCTGGGTGAGGGAAGAGGCACACTGAGGGAATGTGAACCTGGGTTTAAAAGTATGTTTGTGGCAGAGCTGAGGATTCCAACAAAGACTTTTTCTCAGTCCCTTTAAGCCACGGGCCATACTGCCTCTCTGCAGGTAACATTTTTCCCATTAAAGAGTCATTGAAACTATGGAAGAAGGCAGTTTTTGAGGGAGGTGCTTCTGGGTCTCAAGAACAGGAAAGAAAAGGAAAACAAAACAACCAAGCCCTTGAAATAATCTTCCCCTTCCAGCTAATCTTTACAATGCCATTTTAACATTTTATGGTGTATAAACAACACCTTGATGTTATTGCTCTGCCAGAAGGGTTATTATGACAGAAGGCACTAACAGGCCACACATATGCCAAAGTCCAACTGCTACTTGGGGCTTGGTTTTTATAGGAGGACACATTTTCACATTCTTCTTTACTGACTCCCCCTACTCCCCTCCCTCTATGTGATGTTAAAGGAAAGCCAACATAAAACTGGCTAAAAAATAAAATATTTTTCATGTTATTGTAGGATAAATAAAGGTGTCTAAAGGGAGAATGCTATTAAACATGAATCATGGAGGGAAGCATGGCTCTTGCTTGGCTAGTGTTGGGAGTTAAAAAATGCTCTTTAAAAACAACAATTCTAACCTTATTTTAGAAAATATGTGTGTATATATATATACACACATGATTTTATTTCCAGGTACTTCCAGAAAAAGTAATAAATGCAATATAAAAGAAAATTGATGTTAGATCCTGGACCTACATTTCTGGGAAAAAAAAAAATTACTTGTTTTTATAAACTATTTTCTGAGGCTCCATCTGTCTCCTTTTGTCACTCCTGACCTTTGTTTTCTTTCTTTTCATTAATAATATGACCCTGCTACTAGTACTTGAGCCATCCAACCAGACTCATACAAGCAGGTAAGAGGGAACAATGCATGTACAGGACAGGGATGAGAGAGAAAAAGGCACAGAAACTCCAACATGAAGGGCCATTACATCTGACACCCCTACATCCACTTTTAAAAAGCCTCAGAAGAGCCTCCTGGTTGGTTTTTTTCACTGTGAGCATTGATCAGAGCATAGCAGCAGAAACTGGGAAGATGGGGTAAGGCTGGGATTTGTGCTGAGATTCATGGCTGTGTAGATGATGTTGTCATGCTTTCCAGCTTTCTCCATTTCAGAGGGTGCCCAGCTGTTTTCACTGGGCTGAGCTACACACAGGAAGACAAACCTGTTAGTGACTGCCCTTGGGGAGCAGTCCAGGAGGGACAGGAGGCACTCATGGAATAGGTTTCCATACCGCATTTAGGACACTGAATTTCGGTGATTAAAACTTACGTGCCATCTAATTACTGTGCCTGATCACTTAGAGTTCATAGAATCAAAGACAGGCTTGGGTTGGAAGGGAGCTTAACACCCTGCCATGGGCAGGGACACCTTCCACTGTCTCAGGTTGCTCCAAGCCCCATCCAGCCTGGTCTTAAATACTCTCAGGAATGGGCCGGCCACAGCTTCACTGGGCAACCTGCCCCTCACCACCCTCAGAGGGAAGAATTTTTTCTTTATATGAAGTTTAAACCTCTTTTCTCTCAGTGTGAAGCCATTTCCTCTTGTCCTGCTCCTGCAAATAGTCCCTCTCCATCTCTCCTGTAGGCTCCCTTCAGATACTGAAAGGCTGCAAACAACCAGAGCTGATGGAGAGCTATCCAATAAAGTCAATTTAGATTAGAAAATGAGTCAAATGACACTGGACACTGATGCTTGGGCATTAGTCTTGTCCCTAGTAGGCTGTTCCATAGCCCATTGGCCTCACAGATCTCCAGGGACCATGTGAGTTGCTCTTGCAGGCAGCTGGTGCTATTTCAGAAGCTCTAGGATATCTTTCATGACCACCAAAGGCATTCTAGGAGGACCTGGGTGTATGAATGTCATTTGATATATAGAACAATGTCTTGCAGATGTCTAGCACACAATAAGATATCTAAAATATCTTATTGGAATCTGGATTTAATCAAGTGAATCACTTCTTATGTAGGGGTATGATACATAACTGAGATGTAGCTACTTTTATAACTAGACACTAAAACTTAGTTTCCTGATTCTGGACCTGAATTCCTCTTCTTATGCACGAGTTTATCCAGAGACAGAAGGATAGCACAAACCAGCCAATAAATCCAGTCAAACAGAGCTAAATTTGCGTGGAAGCAGAAATTAGATGTGGTGAAACCAACAAAAGAATGAAAAAATTATCAAGACGAGTTCCAGACATAGGGCATGATAGTAAGAAGTCAAGGTGGAGTTCTTGAGGACTGTTTATTAACTGCTTTCCAATAGAATATTTGTGTCCTTTCCACCTGAGGAAGAGAGGCCCTGAGTCCTTCTTAAGCCTGGTCCCCATTACATATATTTACTTTTTCTGACCAAGTCCACGACATAAATTTAAGCAGCCACCAAGGTAATACCTGATTTTTACAGCATCTTGAGAAAATTCAGAACAAAAACTCTGAAAACTGAAACAGGCAGCATCTTGTTTGAACACCTCTTAAGAATAATTACAATTCTTCTCTCATTATGTAAAATTTTAATCCAAGATTTTACTCCCATAGAAAAATATAGAGAAATAAATGATTCTTTCAAATAGCATGCTTTATTCAAACTCTCAAGTCAGGCTCCTTCAGCATAATTCTTTAATCATCTTTGAGTACCTAAAAAACTCAGGGTTTTATGGGCCTTTTCATAAGTGCTTTTTTGCTCAAAAGGTTATTGCTGTTAAAATGCATTGCTCAAATTTTCTTGACAGGCATCCCAAAATACACTTATGTGATCAGAGAGATGAAGAGGTAGTGAAAATGCTCTGCTTCTAAAACACTCATAATTGCACTAAAACACAGTAATCATATTCTAAAAGCAAAATTTGCAGATATTAGATACACTCTAGTAACCGGAGTGTCTAAGTAAACATTGACTTCATTAATCATTAAGGTCTACAGACAAAGGGAATAACCCTTTACCCAAACCCCAACTGCTTTTGTTTGGTTTTGTTTTTCTTAAGCTCATCTTTTTCCTGAAAAATCTCCCTTTGGATGTGAAATTCTTGATTCTTTGATGATTTACATGGTGACACACACATATAAAACAAAGACAGGTGATCAGAAAGTAGAAATTTTTATGCATGCTAAAAGTGGATTTCTTTTTTTCTTGCTAATTTTTACTATTCCACTGAGTGTCATTTGAAATGTAAGGGGTTTTTTTGTTTGGTTAGGTTTTTTGTGGCTTTTTTGTTTGTGGTGTTTTTTTATTTTTGTTGTTGTTGTTGGGTTTTTTGTTTGTTTGCTTTTTGGAAGTTCGTTTTAGAAATTCACCTTCAGGAAGTTAATTTAAAAAACCCTAAAAATCTTAGGAAGCTTACAGAGATTCATGTGATAACTGTGGAAAGTGAAAATAGGATCTGCAAGAACACTGAGAACTAAACAGCACTGAAGTAAAAAAATCCAAGTTTAGGGTAATCTGATTTTTTTTCTTTTTTTTTTAATCTGTGACTGTGAATAACTTCAGAGGTTGAGGAGGGTCAAAAAAATTCTCAGATATGGGCAACAATTATAGGGATTGTGGGCTCAGTCCATGCTGGGTGCTGAGGGTGCTTAACTCAGACACCCTTGGTGTCATAGTCTATCTTGGTAGGGCTCTCCTCACCTAAATTTGATTATCTGAGTGTTAGAAATGTAAGCCTGAGCCAGATGCCCCAGGCTGGGTTTGAAGTGAACAGAGAGAAATTGGCATACCCAGCAGGTGATTCATGCTTGATCTCTCAAGATGCAATGAATCACTTTCTGAACATGACTGTTTTCCTCCACTGAATGTAAATGGACCTGAGGGATCTACTCACTGACTCCAAACACTTAACTTGTAACAGCTTAAGTAAAAGCAGACAAATCGTGCCTATTATCTCTGAGTTTGAGGAGGTGATGAGCAGCACAGGCTGCCTCCTCCTCACCCCTGCTCTGTGATAAAGCCTGGCTGTATCTACAGGTGATAGACAGGAGCAGTCTTACTGCCTGTGTTGACACCTGAAGTAGGATTTTTCTGCTTTTTTTTCTCAGTCTTTTTCTAAGTTTATGCAGGTCTGGTGTAATTTTTTTTTTTTGGTTTTGCCAAAGCTCTCGATATTCCCTATGGAATGTGGAAGAAGTTTTTTTTCCCTCTTAATTTCATACATTTTTATTTGTAGAACCAGAGCATCACAGAATGAATCAGGTTGGAAGGGACCTTAAATGCCATCTCTTTCCAAACCCTTGTCATGGGTAGGGACACTTTCACTATCCCAGATTATTCCAAGCTTTGTACAACCTGGCCTTGGACACTTCCAGGGATGGGGCAGTCACAGCTACTCTGGGCACCCTCTGCCAGGGCCTTCTGACCCTGACAGAGAAGAATTTCTTCCCAATATCACCTCTAACTCTGATGTCTGTCTGCTGAAGCCATTTCCCCCTTCTTCTATACAGTTCCAGGCATTTTTCCAAAGTGAGTTCAACAGCAAAATTCGGCAGTAACTCCCATGTACTGCTACAAGGCTCCACTAATGCACTGCTGCTAAACTCACTGTCAGGGAACAAAGGAAAAGATTAGGAAAATTGCACCCATTATCAGTCCCTGTGAGGTTCTATCATGACCTAGGATAAAACCAGTCTTGCAATGTGAAATATTTATTCCAGCTGTTTTATCCAGCTGTTTTAGAGCCACAGAATGGTTTGTGCTGGAAGGAACTTTCAAGATCATCTAGTTCCAACCCTCCTGCCATAGTCAGGGACTCATTCCACTGTGAGTGGAAGTGAGACAACCTCTGGTATATGCCATTGAGTATGAAGCATGAGAGATTCAGTGTTAATTTATAACAAGTTAAGGACCATCTGTACTCACTTCTAGCCCTCGATATATTCCTGTCCTGTGAGAAATTTGTGGCACAGTAGTATTTTATTCAGTGCCTATGGTTCTGCAGGAACTTGATGGACAAAAACACTGATGAAAGAATCTTTCATCCATGAAATTAAAGATGGGGGTGACATAAAAGTTCTTCAATGTGTCCAGCAAAATTGTCATAAAAGGTGAGTCCAAGGTAGGACGATAATCGGAATTTTCTAAATTCTAGTTTTTCTGTGGATGAGGCAGCTCTTGTACATGGTTGCCATACACCTGTGACAACACAAAGCTGCTTCTGAAGCTTCAGACAACTCTGGACGCCAAGGGAAGAACCACACAGGCACTGCCACAGAAATAGGCATGGTGATAATGCATATTTTAAAAAAGGTTCTGTGTAACTGCTGAGCTGAAAGTAAAGAAAGCAGTCACCTAAAAATCAGTAAAGACAAAGGAATATTTACAATTACTCTCTTGACAAAAGGAAACTACGTATTTTGCTCTGTGTTCCAGTTAATTGCAGGACTTTGAAATAATTGATGAAACTATGGTTGAGAAATTAAAAAAAAACATGGGAAGTGAAACTCAATTGAATTTTTTTGGCCCCTTTCTTCCTTTTTTTTTCATAAAAGATTTTTCATTGTGCCATTTAAATGTAATGTACACAGTGTAAGATTCTCTTAATTTTTTCATCACTGGTGTAGAGGTAGTGTACATATAGACCTCTCAGTCTGTTGTAGCATGATGAGTTTGTCTCTGGCTATGTCTGCTCCTTGATGACAGAGGGTGATTAACATGTAGATAGCTTACACTAGAGCACTGATCCTAAAATTTGCATGATTAGCACTACAGCAAGCATATGAATTCCAAAACATTTGGGTTCATTTAAAAAAATTTCAGATTTTTATTCACTCCAGTACTAGTACACTCAAAAATGCTCATTTCCCTGTTCCCTGGCTGTGTAACTCATGGTGTGAATATTGTGGTAGTGGATTCTTGTGTTAGGGAGAAAAAAAAGTGGCACAAAAACTAAGAGCAATACTTTTAGTATTTCAGCACCCAGTCCTGATTTCACAGCAGGGTCAAATAGGGAAAAAAAAAAAGTTCTTTAGATCCATGGTCAAAAAAATCTTATTCTTATGATGTCTGAACTGCTTATCTCATCCTTGTGTGATTGGGCACCACAGTTCAGAACATCTCTATCACTTATATAGGAGGTTGGTGGTAAGGCTACCATAATGATTAAAGATACACTCTCCTTGAGCCAAGGTTTATTCCAAGGAAAACATCCATCCAGCTGTTCCTAGAATAACATGGCCGTGCTGATTATCCCAGTTAATTAAGGGCATTCTCATTTGGCACAGAACTGGACGTTTTCTAGCCAATTCAATGCACAGACTATTAGAGTTGACTACTACCAGTCTAGTGGTTTCAGGGATCACAACTAATTTAGTAAAGGGCAGTTCCATAAAACTATAAAGTGAAGGATTTTGGTTTCTTTGGTTGTCTCTTTTTTTATTCTAAATTCCCAATCATCACTTGTGCATTGTTCTCAACTGCCATGCAGCTCTGCCCATCAGCCAAAAGAAATTTGGCCCTTAAAGATTTGCTGATTCCAACAACTGCTTCCTGTTTTTGGGAGATTCTATTCAATGAATAAATAATAACAGCAATCAAAGTAAATTTTTTGTGGATTTTTGGGTGAGAACCTTTGGATACATCAGCTGAATCATCTGTGGTAGAGGTAAATTTTGTGCAGTTGCAGATATCTGCACTGCATCTGTCCACTACTGATACAGTCAGTCCATGCTTGCTTTGCAACAAATGACAATTAAGATCAAGAAACTTGAACGCATGCAAAAGATTCATTTTGAGATTGATTGTAGCTTTGGAAAAACCTTATAGAAGTCCTTCCTCCTCTTCCAAGAGCTGTGGAAAAGACCATGCTAGAGATTTGCTCACAGTGAATGCCAGTTGCAACAGAGGATATCTCCACTGAGTATTAAAAGATGTTTCCTAACACAGTGGTTCACAACAGAGACAGAAATTCAGGAAAAAATTTGGGCTCATGCCCACAAAAACATTTGCAACACTTTTGACTGGACAAGTAACCACGTCTTTTATTGAATTTAGCCTGGATTTAGGCAGGATTGTGCTAAGTGATTTGCACAGGTCTCCTCACAACTATATTTCCATATGTTCCCATGAATTTTATCCCTGACACAAGAACTGCAATGTTGGATGTCTAGAAACAGAGACGGTGGGCCATATTTATCTTTTGTCAGATTGATTTCAACCTTCATTCCTAGAACAGCATAGATTATCTTTACAGACCTAAGTAATGGTCTTTCAAAATCTTTATCATTACCGTTTATGAAAGTATAGAAGATATTGTTATTTTTATTTGTTTTACACTTGCACAGTCATTTGCCTTTATAACCACAAAAACTCATGCTGATGTCTTGTACAGACTGAACAGTGCCAACTTGCATTTCCAAAGTAACACAAAATAATCAGGAATAGAAATTCAAGAGAAATTTAGGACATTCTAAATTTCCAGGCCTTGCAAAACTAACCACATATCATATAAAATTATGCCTGAGTTTTGAGCAGAATGTCATGTCTGTGCAGGTGCTTAGCAGGTCCCTCAGAAATTTACTTCAGAGAATAATTCTGCATTGGCAGGTGGAGGGACTCCATGAGTTAGTGAATGCTTAATCTTTTCTATTCTCTAAGGGAAGACACTGTACACACATCTTTGGAAGACTACAATGAATTTTCTGTTTAGTAGCTGATGAATATTGTTGACCATTTACCTAATTTGATGAATTACTGTGAGCAAGGGCATACTAACTCATTTTTGTCATCCTTCAATGCTCATTGCTTTTCACTGAACAATTCTCAAGAAAACCTGCACTATTTTGCCTGCAGGGAAGGTTTATAGTAGCAGCAAGAACTATCTCCAAAAAGTTATGAACATCACTGGACTGCCCATCTCTTGAAAACCTGTATAAACTAAATAACTAATAATGGGTGCCTGCAGCACTTAATGCTTTTCACTTGTTACCATTTGGATGAGGAATTGAGGAATAAGCCGAAAAATGCTTTATTACCAAAAGAGAGACTAAAATGTCAATTTGGGGGTAAAAACCTTAACCTGAATGAAAATCTCTAAATGTTCATAAACACACAAAAGCAGTGTCTTTGTCAAAGAATGGTAATGTGGATGATGGTGACAGCTTCTAAATGATAGACTAAATAGATCAGGAATTTTCTTCAAAAGGAGATATATGGAGGGATTAAAAAAAAAAAATCTTAAACAGAATTTATTGTTGACAAATGGAGCAAAGCTGTCAACTGAAACTGAATGAGTTTCTGCTGTTTATTATAGCCTAGGAACATGATGAAAGACCAGTAAGTGTAAAGCAAGAAAAGAAAATATATTTGAGAGTTGTTTGTTTTGTTTTGGTTTAGTTTTTTTTTTTTTTTTTAATTTGGTTTGTTTTTATTTGTTTTGCTTTTTATTGTTTTGGGGGTCTTTGGTTTTTCATACAGGATGCAAAAGTACTTAGCAATTGAGTGTTGTAGGATGTTGTGGAGATAAAATTCAGAACAGACAAATTTTTGGAACACAGGCACAGTATTCACAATAAAATCATAGTGGGGATTATTTACCTAACAAAGGAACTTCAAACCAGAACTTGTCCCTAAAGGAAGATAGTTCAGTACCATTTTTCTAGTAATTTTGTCTCTTCATTTATTACTGACTCCTGTTGCAACATTTTTCTGCCTAAGCAACATCTTAAACTGGTCAAACCAGGATCTTTTGTTGATCACTTTTTGTATAATTTCCATTATTGAGATTCTTATATGTTTTATATCAGTTCTAGAAAGACACCTTGCAGTGTACATCAAACTGCTTATGAAGAGGAAAGACAATATTTTTGTAATTTCCTTGATAAATTGTGTTGCTGATTGGACACTCCTAGATCTTTGGAGAATTCCTAATACCTTAGGGGATTTTGAAGCAAGAAATTGTAGACATGCAAAATTTCTCTGTAGCTGTATTACTCTCCTTCCACAGAGGACAGCAGAGATCCAAACACTGATTCTTCAGGTTTGTTGTCAGGAATCTTATTTGTAAGGAGTAGGCTCCCAAGCCAACATGAAATTGTGAAACGATTTTCTCAGAAACTGTTGTCAAACTTTCTTTAATCATCTCGTGACAAAAGGTTTAGAGGAAAAGCAGTAATGAAAAATTCTCTTTGGCTGTCAGATGTGTGAATACTGAAGCCCTTCTGGATCTGCATTCTGATGGGCTCTCACAATTTTTATTCATTTCATTCTCTTATGGAGAAAATTTTTGCTATAACCTGATTCAGACCTCAATGTAGTCAATACTAAAAATTTCACCAATTACCATAAAAATTGGCACAAGCCCAGAAAAAAAGGCTTCCCAATTTACATCTCCAATTTTTGTAGAAGTTACTTTATAGCCATCTATATATGCAAATTAAAATTGTGAATGTTATGGATGCTGTTTATCCTGATGACTGTTTACTCCAGTTAGCTCTCAAATTTCTTTAATAATTTGTACTATTGCCCTCTAGAATTACAGAGAGAAATATTTCATCTAATTGCCAGACTCTATATGCAAATGCTGTCAGATTTAATTAGTATCTTCCCCCTTGAAATGATGAACAAAGCTCAAGAAATTTTAGATGGATCATGTTCTGGAGATATTGCACTAGAAATCCAACAATGTTCCACAACAGATATTGCAGCTGCATCTCCCCAGAGTATTAATAAACATAGACTTGGCCTGCAATGAGTCTGCTGGTGCACACACTTCAAAATGCCACATTTAAATGGCACAGTGGAGATTACTGAAATCTGTATTAGCATCCACCAGAACTGATAATCTCCATGGTATGACACAGAACTATAATGAATTATGAGTTTAGCCCCAGTACCCTCAACAGGATAGTTCATGAGCAGATGTGATGCCAACAGATTACATCAATCTATAATTTATGTGTGTGTCTATTTGTTTAAAATGTATCCTTAATATGTTCATGCACATACCGTGTGATCTCCTTGTAAAACTTTTCCCTGGGTTTTGCACTCTCTACCATAGTTTCCATTTACAGTTGAAGTGGGATGTCCAAAGTATGTACTGTGCAATTATCTGGGCAAGTGCTCTGTTTTTTGGTATACTTAATGGTTTTAACAGTAATGAGGCCAAATAAATTCTCACAGCATGCCAGGAAGAGATCACAAATTAAACAGAAGTTAGGTGCTTCATTTTCCTTCTAGACTGCCCATTGTGGCACAAAGCAGCCTTCCTTGAGTAAAGAATGGGCCTGACAGAAAAAGCCTCAAGTTCTTTCAAGGTCCCATGGCCTTCCTTTCTTCAGTCCTTTGTGCTGGCCCATTACACACCTGTCTGTGCAGAGCCTCTCATGAACAGCAAATTCGTGCCAAACCTCAGTGCTTCCTCTTTTGACAGAGTACTACACAGGTATTTTCTTCCTCAAGAGAGGAATAAAGCTCAGATGTCTCTGAAGGAACACTCAGCACACCTTCTAGTGATAGAAGGAACCAAGTAAACTTGTTAATGTTATATTCCTAGATTTTATATGTTTTATACCCAGTAAGTTTCCTTCTATCCAATAATTATATATTCAGATGTAGATTTGTTTTGAGTAACTCAAGTAGATTTGCTTTAAGGCTGTATGCAAGCAGATGGAACTCCAACTTCTTGCTGAGACTTAGTAGATAATGCACTGTGTTATATGCCAGTGTAATCCATGTCCTGATCCATTCTGTTCATGACATTTTTGTCCATAGTGTATTTTTCAGACATTTAAACTTCTCTTGAACTAGAATCAGAGTCTTTCACTGGGTTTACAACTGTTTCAGAAATCTGGCCTACAGATTCAGGTTAGTGACATTGTTACTCAATTTCAGGCACCAATTCCAGAGACACTGGCTAGCTCACCGAATGTATCAATAAAAATTTCTATTGATTTAAAATAAATTTTAGCCTAGTTGGACAGTTAATCCCAGGCCCTGAAGAGCTGAAATCCTGACCTTTAAAGGCGAGTGTGTTATGAGTGCCCCAGTGCATTGTTTGTCCACAGAAAAGTAGTAAATATTATTACAGCATAGTTTTGATCTGAGCTGTGCTCAATCTCTCCCGACAAGCAGAGCTAGATGTTGGTAAGTTTCAAAGGTAAAGAGGCTCACTGAGTTGTTGTTTCAGGCAAGGGTGAAAGAATAAAGCAGGTGAAAGAACAAAGCAAGTCAAATTTCTAATGTCCAGAGAAGAAGAGGATAAACTACAGTGACCTCAGCATGACTCCAGTTTCAGAGTGTGCCCATAAAAACAGAATATTAACATTAGTCTGTTAACATAAGCCTTTGCACAGGCTGGCAAATGCTTCTCAAAGAACCCATATCTGTAGAAGGGTCATGGTGCCCAGTACAAAGGAGGAATCCTAGAAATCATATTTATCCCACACAGCCATGGGAAGTGTGTCCATTTCCCTTGGTTACCCACACGCTTGCAGTATTGATCGTAGTTTTACAAACCCCAACTAGATAAAAAAAAAGGAAAATAATTTTGTAGACCAGGGCTGGATGGAAGCAAAATTATATCAAAATAAAAGCAAGGAATGATCCAGCCTGATTTAGAGTTGACTCCCTCAGGCTATCAGTCGCTAACTCTGCACTACAAAGGAACAAAAAAAATCACTTGTTCATCCTGGAAAACAGTTTTATATTCCCATAACAAACTACTTTTCCAACAATCCAAACACTTTCCTACTGGGAAACATTACCACCTGAAACAAATTTTGTAGCATGACTGTGAGTCAAACCTTCAAAGTTTTTCTTAGGTGACCCTGTAATGGGCTGAAAAAACAAAAGCTGACAGAGTAAGCAAGAAAGTGCTCAACTTCCAGGTGAACAATCCACAAAAGGCATATAAAAGAGGCAGTAACTAAAGACAAAACTAACAAACACAGAACTGCTCACTCCAGACAGCCAAGGTTATTTTCAGGTGTTGTCTACACTGGAGAAATCAATTGGCTGTAATGTCCTTCAGCTGCTGGCAAGGGCTCTGGAGCCTGAACAGATTTGATACAGTAAAGTTTTCGGTGGCTATTGCTGATATTTCTCCCAGATTTGTGTGCCTGGGAGACTTCATTCCACTACTGGGGCAGATAATACACATCCCACTGCTTTACCATCTGCAGCAGCAGAGTTAACCCATCTCTCATCTATTTTGTTTGCCTGGCCTGAAGCCATTTAACCACAGCCATGAGCCATGGTATCATGTGTATTACAGAACCCGCCTTGGGAGTTCTTTTCCTTTTTTCTCAATAAACAGTTTCTGGTACCTAAGTACCTTTTCGGTTTTTTAAAATTTTTTTCCTTGTCAGAAGCCATCTCATTCCTTCCATCTCCTGGAGTATAAGGCACCTGAACTGTTTTAAGGAATATTGACTTTTTTTTTCCTGCTGTGATTGGAAGTCAAAGGCTGAAGAGGCTTTGGAGACAAAGCTACAAATTTCTGAAAATGTAGGGAAGTTATAATGAAAAAGGTATCAGAGACCATCTGTTTTCAATCCTTGCCTGAAAAGCCATGACTGCTTGAAATCACACCAGTAGCTCAACAGGCAGACAGCTTGTGATAACTGAAATGCAAAATTGAGAAGTTTGCATGTAACGAGTCCATTTACACAGATTTTTTTTGTTTAATTAATTTACCTTATTTAAGCCACCTCTGTGCATCCAGTCGGGAACTTTGCAGAATAAGATTTTTTAGAAATGTTCTTGTGTGGCTTGTACCAGGCTCAAACAGGGGCTTGAATCTTCTTATAATTTCCATGGTTTTACTGAGGTTAGGAAATGGACCAGAACACAGTGATAGACTCCCTGTCTATCTGTGCTCATTCTTCAGTCATGGTTACTTACATTTTTATAGGTGCCTGTAGAATAAATAAGACTAAGAAGAGCTTTTAAATTTTCATATAGGAAAATTGAAATCTGCTAAAAAAATTATTAAATTTATATTTTCCTTATTTTAGACTTTTAAATGAACATCTGATTTTTCATAGACTCACAGAAAAGCTTGGGTTGAAATGGACTTTAAAGCTTATCTGATTACACTCCCTGACATGCTCAAGGACACCTTCCACTATCCCAGAGGCCTGTCCAACCTAGCCTTGAACAAAAAATTCTGGGGATGGGGTATCCACAGCTTCTCTAGGCTCGATGTGCCAGGCCCTCAACAACTTCACAATAAATAATTTAGTTCTAACACACAATCTAAATCTACTCTATTTCAGTCTCCTCTTGTCTTATCGCTACAATATATCACTACAAAAGTCTCTCCCCTTTTTTGTTTTTGGATTCCTTTCAGGTACTGGATGGTTGGTAATTTTCACAATAATTGTGTGGGGCATATAGTCATTTCCATATACGTTGAAGAATGACTGGAAATTGAAAAATATTTTCTCCCTGTTTTGGTGGACTGCCTAGTGGCCCTTTTCTGATGTCAGCAACACTAAATTCAGATGTATCTCCACGTGTTTTGATGGAAGATAGATACAATGGTGGCAATGCATAATCCTGGCACATCATCCTTTCTGTAAATGCCACTGCTGAATCTTTGCAGCGATTCCTGTGTAGTTTCCATGGACAGCACAGTCCTCAGAATGATGCAATCATCATCCCCTTTTCCATGAGTGGAAAATAAGAATTGAAATTTTGCTTTTTCTCCATTGCCCTCAACATAATTTGAAAATCTTTAATCCTTGGCAGACATTTGTAATTGCAACTTGATATCTCACATCTCAGTATGAACTCAAGCTGTTTTCCATTCCATCTAAATAGATTAGCCTTGAGCTAGACCCAACATAAAATGGAGTGGCATTCCTGTAGTTGGTACTAATTTTTAGCTTCTCCTGGCCTCCAGGAAGGTGAAAAGAAACTTGTAGTTCATGAGGTTCAGGGTAGACTGTGCTTCAACCATATGCAGTATCTAGTGTGTTGTAAATTCATACACTAATCTAACTTCTCCATGTAGACAAGCTGTGAAAAGAAAAACTTCTAGGAAAGTATGTGTACATATGGCAGCACTGAACTGGGGCCAGACTGGAAGCTTAGCACTTCAGGAAGCACAGTACTTAAAAAATGTTAAGGTAGAGTACCTCAAAACCATTATATATACACATACATGCATATATCTGTATATCTATGTATATCTCTATATCTATATCTAATATATCTATATCTATATCTATATCGTCTATATCTATATCTGTATCTATATAATCTATATCTATCTATATATACACACAAACACAGACACACATACACTATATACACTCACATATATATATATATATTTGTATATACATAAGTACATATATATATATATATATATATATATATATATATATATATATACACACCACATCTATATATGTATGTATATACAGTCGTTTCCCCTATAAGACACCACAGACACCAGGCTCTGCAGTAAGAGACCCTCTCTAAGTAATAGCACCATGATTAAACTTATATCCTACCTGGTTTTTGGTTTTATTTTATCTGAAGTTTCATAGTGGTGAAAGGGGAGCTAACCAGTTTTGCTTTTCATCTAAACCAAGTTCATGTGATGCTAAAAAGTAATTTTGTATGCAAGTAATGCATTTGTAGGACAGACTTGAATGAACAAAAATAATTTAAATTGGGCTATGCTTCAGGCTCTGTGATTTTGGTCCAGTAGTATGGGTACTCTACTGAGGAGTACTCATACCCTTTTTATCAGGAGTCTTCAGGCCCTTTGTATGAGATATTGATTCACTTTACCTCTAAGACAGGTCAGATTTCACATCTGAAATTGTGTGTTTTCAGGCTTCCAGTATAAGAGAAGACTTTTCCCATGCATTCATGGTCAGCTACAGTCCAGCTCCTCCTTTTGGGGAAAAAAGAAATAGATGTTTCACCAAGATGGTTTTCGACATGTCTAAAATCTGCAGGGACCAAGTGATTTCCACATTAGTTATTGGTATTGAGAAAGGAAAAGTTTTGACTGTACCAAACTCACAGTGATCTCTATTGGAAAAAAAATATCTTCAATATGCACAATTTTCCATCTTCTACTTTACCTCAGCAGTTCATCTTGGGTACCCTCACTGAAAGAGTTGGTACTTTCATTCACATATAATATATATAGTTTCCCAGAACTGCATTGTAAGGGAAATTTTTCAGAAATGCAGTTAAAAAAAGTGAGCAACCTTTGCCAAAGGTCACAGTTTTCTGTATTTTTTTCTCTTTCCCTGTCTAGTGATAACCATGGATAAGGGTTTTCTGTTGTTCAGGCAAAACATGAGGCAGTAAAGTTTTTCCCTTGTTTTAAGAAATATTCCCTCAACCTTGATGTATAAAATGACTTGTAGTATCTTGTTGGCTCCAAGGCCAACCAACCTGTGCTTTCTAAACAAATGACTCTTGAAAGAAAAAATCTCACCTTTTGATGGTTTGCTTCTTTTCTTTACCATTTGCCACTGGCACGAAAAAAATTGAGCTGAAGAAATACACACATGATCATTGTCACTGAAATCAAAAGGCCAGAGAGCACAAATTAGCTTTCTTTTAATTGTCTGGGAGAACCAGACTTACCTACACATTCTGTGAACCTGTCACAGAGTTAAATCAACAACTCTGTTCATTTTCAGACACGGGTTTACTTCTGTCTTCTAACAGCTTAGATCCTATATTTCTGTTCACTTTACTGCAGTTAGATGTTTATTTCCACAGTATTTGGGGAAGATTATTTGCCTGTGTATTTTCCTTTCACAAATGCAACCTTCAAAAGCCATTTGAGAGGTGTAAGTGAAGGTGGTGTGATGTCATGCAGGAAAGCTTAGATGGTACTTGGATCTTATACCTTCAGAAGAATGTGTAAAAGGCAGAGAGAGGAGTTTCTTCCAAGGCACTAATATGTATTGTAAGCAAAACAAACCAAACTTGATATCCTTTAACATGAATATAAAAAAAAAACCAAACATATAAGACCAACTTTTGGTTCTGTTGAGACATGAAAGAAGCAAAACACAAGCTGTCACCTGTTCTTTGCCATTCTGGAAAGTGCTGGCAACAGGTAGGAGTGGCTGAAGGAAATGAGCAGCTCCCCTGGTTGCCAAAAGCTGGGCTTGCTGCTGGTCTTGATAGGGCTTGTAGGTACAGGAACAAACTTGATGTCTAGAGATTTAAAAACTGTCAGGAGGAGTCCTGTCTTGGCTGAAATTACAGCGTGCTTTGTTACCAACCAGACACTCAGAATTTTCCCCACAAAAGTAGTTGACCATTCCTTTTCCTTGATAGGCTTGAAATATCCTTCAAAATGTAATGGACCAGACATCAACACAAACCTGAAACCAGCCTGATCTCAGCTCAGTATTTCTGGGTTACACATGGGAGGATTAAAGATGATGAGTAGGAATTAACACTCAGCTTGTTCTCCATGTCCTCGGCTAGCAAGTGCTGTAATTTCCATTATTAAAGGCTTTTCCTTCCTCCAGTATTAAATGTATAAGCTTTGAGACTGCTCTCACCCACCCAATTAAATGAAATTTTCTCTAGAATGAGTTGATAAGCTCCACTCAGGCTGCAGTTTTGGGGTGTCATTTATCCATGCTGTAGCTCTTCAGTTTCATTCCACCAGCTGTGCTTGTTAGCATCTACCCTGTTAAACCACAGAGTGATGCATGCACCCTTCACAAAGGGTAATACAGAAAACAGAAGGGGAATAAAGTTGATTTGAGCAACAGGGATTACTCCTATTCCAAAAAAACTCTTCCACCATTGACAAACTCCTCCAGCCTCAATATAATTCAGAATAAACAGAACATACCTCCTGCGAAGATAGGTAATTGTGGTTACTGATGGTTTTTATCTTCAGACCTACTCTTGTTCAGCTTTAATTAGGTGTATAAATGGGTGTCTACCTTAAAACAGGCACAGTGCATGTGAGGATCCCATTGCCAACAGTGTCCAAGAGGCTCAGCTGTTGGTGTACCGTTCCCATGAAGCACAGAACTGCTTGGAGAGATGAAAGCTAACAACAAAACTACCAGGAATGAATGATTTCATTTCCCATATAACTTCCATGAAACTTCCATTCCATTAACCATTTTAAGATTTCATCTGTTTATTCAAAGCAGGACGAAAACAAATGTGAAAACCCAGTGATTCTGGTCCTTCCCTGTTGCTGTGTTGGTGAGCCAAACATGCCTGACAAACATTTCTCCTAAACTTGAAGGAATTTGTATGGACTCTGGGGGGCTTTCTCCAGATTTCAGCTGATGTAAATGAGAGCAAGTTTTGGCCCAATGGCTGTGAGTCTGACCATTAAATATACCAAACTGATGAAAAGACATATCACTGCCAGTGGTGACTGACACTATTTGCTTTTGACATGAAAGTTCTTTCACTGGGGACTTTTAAGGCAAGCAAAATGTTCTTATCTAATCTTTCCAGCTCTTTCCTCATTATTTGTGCAGTGTCAGGTCCTCAGCAGCTCCTGTGACTTCTCATTTCACCCCTGTGCTGTTGCATTAACTTTCCAATGACCAGAGTGTTAGATGTTTCTCAGAGATCACAAATTGCTGCTTCTTTCCAAAGAGTTTTTTTGTTCTTTACTCCAATTCCTTTAATAGTAAACAAAGCAAGGTCTTCCCTCAGGAGCTGTCCCTGCAACCTTCTCTCATCTGGCACTGAGGTGATTCCTCCTGGGGTCAGTGTCTCTTGTATTGCAGCTGGATGGAGCTACTTTTTCAGTCCCTGGAGGAAAAAAAAAATAAACAAAATGCTTTAACTATTTTCATGAGGTAGATTTTCATTTTGGGACTACAAGATATCCTCTCAGTGGGTGATGACCATTTTGTCATCACCCAAAGAAAAATTTTGGATGTGGAGGAATTTCTTTGGATCAATGGTAATAGCAAGTTTTAATAATTCTGTTTGATCTGGAGAATTTTCAGTGTTGAACAGCACAAAGGAGAAGGCTGGAGGCAAGCCACAGTGTGTCTCTTATGGACCCATACAGGAGAGGTGCTAAGGACAGTGAAGTTCTGAGATCTACTGAGAAAGAAGGGTTGAAGGCAGGGGTATACAGGGGACCCCTGGGAGCCTCGTCACAAGAATTAAGCAAATAAGAATGAATTCTTATTGACCTCAGGTTCCTGGAAACTTGCAGCAAAAAGTGGCCATAAAAGTACCATAAAAGGTTTGAAGAGTGACTGACGCCATCTACTTGGATTTGTACAAAACATTTGAATTGTCCCACACCACAGTCTTGTCTAAACTGGAGAGCCAAGATTTGGCAGATGGACCACATGGTGAATAAGGAATTGGCTGGGTGGTCACACTGAAAGAGTGGGAACCAGTGGCTGCAGAAGGACTTTTCACAAGGGCATGAAGTGATAGGACTGGGGAAGGGTAGATTGAATATTAGAAATAAATTCTTGTCTGTGAGGCCAAGCCCAGAGAAGATGTGACTGCCACATTCCTGTAAGTTTTCAAAGCCAGCTTGAATGAGGCTCTGGTCTAGTGGAAGGTGTTCTTGCCCATGGTAGGGGTCTGGAATGAGATTAACTCTAAGGTTTCCTTCAACCAAACCGTTCTCTGAGCCTGTGATTCCATTTCCCTAATATTTGTGGACGAGCTGTTAGTGTGTATGCACAACCAAGAATCATCACATTTCTTCAGCAGCCCACCATTCCTAGGTTATCACACTTGAAGGAGTTCAGCAGCACACACCAACAGTGCCTATCATTAGAAAATCAGTATCTCAATTATGTATTTTTTTAGACACATGAAGAAAATTTGCAAAGAATATGGAGTGAAAAAGAAAAGTACACAGGTTCAAAGTGCCATGCTAATTACTAGAATTAAATAAAGTCGTTATTCAAAGGGATTTCACTAACTTATTTGCCAGCTTGAGTGAGAATTCCTGTTTGAAAATTCTCCCTTTCTTTTAAAAAGACAACAGAACTGATATGAACAATTTAAGGAACTTGGAATTCATAGTAAAGAAGGTGTGGAATCATGAATATGAGGCAGATGTGGAATATTGTGCTCAAGTGATACATACTTCAGGAAAAAAAAAATCCTTGTAACATTGTTGACTTAAAATATTCAGGTGGAGGCTCAGGTGAAGCAGAAAAAGGATTGTTGTATTGTAGCCAATACAGCCTCTCAAATTCAGATTACTCTGTCCACAGACTGCTTTTACACTGATCATTTGATGGTCAGTCATATCACCTGTAAAGTGTAGGTGAATGAAATCTCAGCAGGACCAAATCCATCAAAGGTTTCTCTTAGAAAATGTAGAAAACCACAACAACAACAAAAAAGCCTGGTTGTCTGAAGAGCTGGTCACTGTTTTCAGTAGAGAAAGATCTATGAAATGGAACAAATTGCAGGGTAAGGCAGTAGTCCTGGTCAACAAGACTTGCCATTTGGAAGCAGGAAAAAAAGGATCTGGCCAGAAGCATGGAAGAAGTTATTATACTGTAAAATACTGTCTAAATAGTAATCTTGAGCTCTACAGAGAGTGACACCAGCTCTCTACAGACTTGGCACTAAGTGTCACCAGTTCCAAAGTTGATCTTTGCAGCTGTGACTTGCCATTCTTACTTGAGAGTTTAAAAATATGTTCTGAATGGTAGAGGCTCAGAGGGTGTCTCTGCTCTGTGCTGTATGTTGATTCACTGCTTTCTGAGGAGACAGGACAGTTCCTGTCATATCCTCTTGAAACAACTAAACATGATTTAAAGAATTGAGGAACTTGAGCCCGTTGTAGTAGAGTGCAGAATTAGGCTTTGGATTGTCAAATTGGCAAAGAGGTTAAAAAAGCTGGAAAAAGCCTTTCTACCAGAACACTACCTTTGTTCTGGGATTTCACTCATGACGTTAGAACCTCATCAGGCCATTCCCAAAAACTCCAATATTTGCCCTCTACATGACTGTTTTTAAATGCTGACTTGTTGGCCTTATTGAGAGATTAGTGCTGAGAATATAATTAATGAAGTAACGAAGAATCACAGAAAGGTTTGGTTTGGAAGGGACCTTAAAGCTCCTTCATTCCCACCCCCTGGCATGGGCAGGGACATCTTCCACTGTCCCAGGGTGCTCCAAGCCCCATCCAGCCCTGGACACTGCCAGGGATGGATGGGGCAGCCACAGCTGCCTGGTCACCTTGTGTCAGTGACGTGCTACCATTTTGAATAAATTATTTTCTCCTGACATCTGATCTAAATCTCCTTTTTCAGTTTGAATCTTTCTGTTCGCTTCTTATCTAGCTCTGTTTCTTACAGTGTGTTCACAGAAGTTACCTTTTTTTTCCTTTTTTTCCAGTGTATAGAGTCTCATACTAGACAACACTTTCCTCCTTTCTTTTTTAACTTTAGGAAATAGTGAATCTTTTAATTCAGTCGAGAGAATAATGAACTGCAAATTATCAGAGAGACTACCTCTGCAGGGAAACAAAGAAATCTGAACAGCTATTGTATGTGTAGCAAACCTGTTTTTTATTAGTGTCTCCAGGTGGGAATGGATAATGTCTTATCCATTCATGGTTTGTGGATTCTTCTATAATTGATTATGCAATTACTTTTAATAGCAATATTTGCCACATTTCTGAAAGTTATTTTTGGTGGTGTTTTTTGGTGTTTTGTTTAGCTGGGTTTTTTCCCCCAGACCAGAGAGGACAATAGATCTCACCTTGGTGAACTATTTAGATAAAAGGAAATCTTAAGATATAAATGGGATGAGCTACCCATGGTGGAATTAACAAACCACATGATCAAAAATTCAGCAATTATAATCATGACTAAGGAGTTTAATATAGTTTAGTATAGTTTAGTATAGCACCTAGGATAAAGAAGAACATAAATGGTAAAATGCAGCAAAAAATAATACCAAGAGCACAAAACAAGAAAAGGAGGAAATTCAAGGGACTTTTTTAAAAAATTTGTATGAATAGGAGGGATGGTGAAAATACCCAAACAAAACAGCGTATCAAGCAGTCATCAAATAGAACAGTTAACATGTTATAAGATAATAAGCAAGGGGGAAAATGGAGAGAGTACAGTAATGACAACATTTTGTATTGTAGTTTATATCAGCTTGCACCATGTTGATTCAGTAATGCTATTTATTGTGGTCTAATAAAAAATATTCTCATTTGCTGAATGAGGAAGTAGTTTCCTGCTTGTTTGGACTTTTGCTAACCAGCTGAAAGCATGATAGAAAATAAGCAAGATTGATAACTACATCAAGTATCTATCTCTGTAAAGAAATATAAATGAGATTTGTTTACAATAAGAGTTCAAGTTAGTTAATAAAAAGAAAATTTAAAAAAATTCCTGTATAGGATTGATCAACAGTTCTCAGTCAATGGAAGGGCATGGGAAGTTGAGTGTTACCACTGAATTCTTGATATCATTGATGTGTATGGTGGACAAAAATCTGACTTCCAAATTACTGGATCAGAGACAGGTGGGAAAAGGTTGATGCATTTGGATGGAAGGAAAATTTATTCAAATTGACCCATATGTATTAGGAAAATAAGTTGAAACCTATCTAGATTGAAATTCAGTGAAGAAAAATAACTGGTAACATATTTGGGAGTTATAATCTGTTATAAGATGGAAATGACAGCCTTAATAGAAGTTCTGTAGTACAGCATGAGAAGTTTATTAAGGATCAAGCCAAAGATTTTGTATAATTTTGGAGAACAAATATTGTATTAAGGTAAGTAAAAAAGAATATAAGATGACCTCTTGAATTTTCCAACTCTATATTGCAACATGGAAGAAGAAGCTAAATGGAATATTTGACCTGATCAAGATCACATTCCAACAGAAAATGTATCTAATTAAAAACTGATAACATAAACCATGGACTTTAACACCATTTTGTAAGAGACAGCAAGCAGGAGAGAGCAGAGGCAGTGAATAGCTAGGGATATAAACATCCCTGTGAAAGTGAGAGGAGACAGTGACCAAATTTGGGGTGGGATGGCATTGGAAAGAACAATCTCATGGCAAAGAAAACGAGCTTTAGACAGTTAAAGTTGCTGTGGAACCAAATTTTCATACCTGCATCAGGCCCCTTATTTCCCACGCCCCTCTTTTACATCTGCTTCAATTTCTCATAAGCTCATCTGTCAGTTTTAACTAAAGGAAACATCTGAATTACTATCATGACCAGAAGATCCTTCAGCTTATTTTATTTGCCTTCATCCACACTCTTTCCCCTTCCTCTTTGTCTTTTTCTATTTTCTTTGTTTTGTTTTTTTTAAAATAAGATATCTTCACTCCAGCATTGTTGACATGTAAAAAATGTCAGTGTGCAAAGGAAGAGTCCATGGGGGAGTCATATCCTATAGAGTACTTTCTCTTATTGCCAACTTTTATGTAGGACATAGTGTTAAAATAAAAATGTAACAGCTCTCCTGTCGAGGCTCACACTGGAAACCACAGCCTGTTAAAGAAGGCAAGCAGCCATCAGATAAACATCTAAGTCTTTATGGGCAAAGGGTTGAGAGTACAAAGACAGCCCTTCATGGAGGGTTCTTATTTTTTTTTCAGCTGGTTGATGCTTTTTATGCATGTGAAAGGAAAAAAAATCAATATTCTTGGTTGAAAACAGTTAGATAGTCAAGCCTGAATTTTAAAGTAATTACCCATACTCAAATTTGTGTCTTGGTTTTTAAAGAACTTTAATTTTCGGTGTTAAGTGCAACACAACTGAACAGAGGAACAACAACAAAAAAATTGTCAGATGGGTTTATGAGCAAAGTTGTGTAAATTTTATGCATAACATAATTGTGCATCTCCATCAGTAAGCAGAAGTTAGACTTCTGGCTCATATCCAACAGCTTCTCGTATTCATGAGAGTTATTTTCTCTACCCATGTGTCTGAAAAAGTACATAAAGGTAGAATTTTTCAGTTACCAGCTGAAAAATTATAAAAGTGCTGGGAAGACAGGAGTTTGATGAAAACATCAGATCTTAGAACTGTAGAATCATTTGGGTTGGGAAAGGCCTCCAAGACCTTTGAGTCCACCCTGTGCCCAATGCCCACCTTGTCACCAGCCCAGGGCACTGAGTGCCACCTCCAGGTCTTCCATGGACACCTCCAGGGATGGGGACTCCACACCTCCCTGGGCAGCCCCTTTTAATGTTTAACCACTCTGTCCATGAATAAATTCTTCCTGATGTCCAGCTTGGACCTTCCCTGGCACAGCCTGAGTGCCTTTCCCCTTTTCCTTCCCATGGTTGCCTGTGAAAAGAGACTGACCCCTGCCTGGCTCCACCCTCCAGTCAGGAGTTACAGAGAGTGATAAGGTCACTCCTGAGCCTTCTTTCCTCAAGGCTAAACAATCCCATCTCCTTCTGCTGTTCCTCATATGGGTGGCTTTTATGTGGATTCTTTCTTTAATGATATATCTTTATTTATTTTATATATTTTAATTATGCGTATATCTTTTATTTGTTTATTTATTTAAATATATTATTTTATATAGATTTTGGAGTTAAACAGTAAGCACATTTATGATATAGTCTCTTTCCCCAAAAGCAAGATCATCTTGCCTTGCCTTGCCCCCATGGCCCCGCTCCTGTCCTTCCTCCCTGCAGAACTTCTCACATCATCACTGAAACTGAGCTCATTTCCAGGAGCTCAGTTACAGAATCAAAGACTGGTTTGGATCTGAAGGAACTCTAAAGCTCATCTTGTTCCAACCTCCTGCCATGGGCAGGGACACCTTCCATTAGACCAGGCTGCTACAAGCCCCATCCAGCTTGGCCTTGGACACTTCCAGGGATGGGGAATAAGTATCAGGCACTCTGAGATGCATTCATGGCAATTGACATCACCAATCTCTCCCTAGATGTTTATGTAGCACACGACTGAGTGTGGGTTTCATGTCCTCAGTTTAGAGGTTTCCAAAACAGTGGATGTGATTTCTTCTCTGGTTCACAGCAAAAAAAAAAAAATAAAATAAAAGAAATCAAGAAAAAATTTGTTTGACTCTATGTGATGTAAGCAATTAATAATAACATTAACCAAAGTCAGAAGCAAAATCATGTCTCCAGCTGTGCACAATTTATTACGCAATTTTCCTCTGCATGAGTTTTATTATATAGAAATATATGGTACAATATTATTTGTATTTCTATCTTCTGCACTCTACACATAGGTATCTCAGTGCATGCTTCCACTTTATAAAAATGGAATGAAATATTTCCATGTTCCTGAGATCCTTGACATGTAATAATCCTGTGAGTCAAGATTTAGGCTGCTGTTTTCTGTTAACACGTAGAGCAAAAGAAATAAAATGATCCTCGTGCATGTTTCCTATGTATAAACTCCTTGTAGCTATTATTGAACCAGCAATTGGTTCTCCAATCTTCTATTAAAATATCAATGGTATTTTTCAGAGTTTAAATTGAGCAGTGATTTTATTTAAGGCTACACCTAGACACCACTTTTCTTCGAAGAAATCTCTTGTTGCCAAAAATGAAAGCCATTCAAACGAGTGTGATTGAAACAGGGACAGGGAAAGGGAAAAAAATCAATAGAACATTTTCCAGGGTACTATATCTGCTTTTGAAAAGAGACCATTAATAACATGCTTACAGTAAAAGCAGCTGCTTGTTCAAAGTGCATTCAAGGGTGAGCTGAAAGGATGGCTCTCTCCACACAGCTTCCCTGGAGAGACAGTTTGTAAAGGCTTCAAAACCCAGACTCAGACTACGAACAAAAGCCTTTCCTAGGAATTTTAAACATTCTCATCTAATGTTAAATTGTTGGAATGAAACCTAATATTTTGCTCCTTACGAAAGGCAATGTGGGTCAGTGAAGGAGCTATTGGTCTGAAAAGCACTTTGCAGAAAATGCACTGAAGGTCGTGCTCAACCTCTGAGGACAGTGGTGCCATGCTAATGTGAACTGCTGCAACCCTCAGCAGTGGTGGGCAGCACAGTGGGACATTTGCTGCAGTCCTGCTGAAACAGAGGGCTGGCTCAGTCCATTTAGAAAATTTTATAGAAACAGAGTTTTCTGAGCTGGAAGGAACCCATGAGAACCATTCAGCACAACATCTGATCCTGCACAGGAAAGCCCAAAAGTCACACTACGTGCCTGAGAGTGCAGTGAAAACTCTTTGATTCTGTCAGTCTTGGTGCTGTGCCCATTCCCTGGGGAGCTGTTCCAGTGCCCAAACACCCTCTGGGTGAAGAACCTTCTCCTGACAGCCAGCATAAACCTCCCCTGAGACACCTTCAGGCCATTGCCTCAGGTCCTGCCCCTGGTCACCAGACAGGAGGAGTAGGTGCCTGCCCTTCCCTTTCCCACCAGGAGAAAGCTGTAAACCACAATGATGTTTTCTCTCAGCCTCCTCTTCTCTAGTAAACACTTATAGCATCATAAGGCAAATTAAAATGTCAGGGTTGGACTGAATCTTGGATCACTGCCTAATTTACTTCAAGTGTTATTTATTTTATGTGCTCAAAGGTGTGCAGTGGCTTTTGTGTATGGTTTCAAATACATGAAAGATGAACAGTGCAGGTCATTTTAAGAGAATTGGTTAAGCAGAACTTATTTCTCTTGGGTGCAGTTGTGTAACTTCTCACCCTCTTTCTCTAGATATGAAGATCTCAGAAAGATCTTTACATTTCAGGAACACAGGGGACAAAATACAAGGCACATCTGTAACAGTGAACATGCCACAGGTGTATGAAGACCTGAGCCTGTACTCATAATAAGTTGCTATTTATAACTTATGTATAACTGCATGTAACTGTCTGTGAAGAAATATTGTCAGTTGAAGAGGGCAGAAACTTTAGGTGTGTGTGAATGTTTTAATCTTTCTTATACTGCCCATAAGTCTGGATCTGTCCAACCCTCATGATCTTGTTTCCAGATTTTGGGTAGCTAGAACAGCTTTGGTATCTCTAATATAAGCTACTAACAGTGAAATTTTTCTCATCTCACTCCACTGAGGCCCTCAGCAGCTATTTCTAAATTAAATTACTGCTTGTCTTTGGTCTTCATTCACTGTAGAGTGAATGACCTTACAGAGTGCCAATCAGACCTTGGGTTGATTACCAAATTCTTCATTCTCTAAGGTTTTGACCAGAGATGTCTGAGGGAATATCAGACTAAGGAGTTACAGATGCTCCTTTCTGCCTGTGATTGTTTCTTCCTGTACTCACATTGCAGGAAGAAACATGTCTGGGTTAAAAAATCTTGGAACTGCAATAACTGAAAAGCAAGATATTTGCCTTCAGAACCAGAGGGACAAAGCTCAGCTTCCTGACCCATCTCACACACAGGTACTGTCCATAAGCAGGTATTGCCAAGGGGGGAGAGAGCAAAGTGGAAAGGATGTGGTAACTTCTAACCCTGTTTTGGCCACTAAGGCTCTTGCAACACAAAAAAGCAGAACTTCCAAAACATACACTATTATGGCACATAGTATTCTGAAAACAGAGACCATCCCCAAAATATTCAATCAATCCTTAGTGCCTTTGTTCCTGGTCTCAGCCCCCGCTGACTGCAATTCCATAGATTTTTTGTGAAGCACTAATAATTTGGCATCCTTTATAGCAATGGATTCTTGTAGGTGCTCAGCATGCCAGAGCTCATTGATTATTACATCTCCAAGTTTCTATTCTAAGGAGATGCTGCTCATATAATCTGCTGGGTTGATAGATGGGGAGTTAGCATTACTGCAACAGGCTGTCCACAGCCCCTTTTCATCATAGTTATAGCTACGGACTAGTAGGAGCCCCTCTGGAAATGAATGCTGGAAATCATAATGGCACTTTGTCTGGTGCAGTTTTATTTAGGGAAATACTATTCAAGAGCAGAAAATAAGGAGCTCCTGTAAAGAAAATAAAAGAAGAAGAAGAAAAAAGAAATAAGCAACTGGATACTTTAATATGATGGTTTCAATAAGGGTCATCATTGTTTTCAATAAGAGTTCTGAGGGTCCTTTTATATTCTAGATTTTTACATTAATTTGCTCCAATTTTGTCCAAAGATTAATATGAGATATTCACTTCAAAGAGAGAGATAACCACGGTGATTAAAATCTCTTTTGTTATGTGCAAGCAGAAGAAGAACTTATTAATACTGAGAAATATATTATGCATGTCTCCCTTCTGCTCTGACTTCTCATGGAAGATATGCTTATAAAAACAAAATAGGGTTTTCTGGAACAGAATTATGATTAATTTCTATTTTCTACCAATAACTTTGAAAATCATAATTTGCTAAGATTTCCCTAATGGTCATTTTGTGTAAAGGAATGGTGACCCATTTGGAAAAAAAAATCCCTGAATAAAAGTTTGGTAACACTTAACAATGAAGGGTTAGACCTCATAGTTGATGACAGGATTTTGGCTGACTCAAAGGCCCACATAACATGCATTAATATTTAAAAATAATATTATTTATTCTGTGAACTTCCATTCTCCCTCCTAGTAAGGGAAGGGCAGCTATCCCTATTTCATAAGGAGAGACTGAGACATTGAATTATTTAATGGTTATTCAAGGAAGAGAGGGAGACTGAAATTTTCAACTGCTCATTAAACACCTCCACCCTGTCTGATTTTCAAGTGAACTTATGCACTGAGGAACCTTGAAAATATTACCACCTTTTTAAATGAATGAACAGGATATTAATTTGATTTAAAAAACCCTCAAACCTGCTGATGTATGAGTTTGTTTTTCATTCAAGCCTGAGATTTTTCAGTTCAGCCCTTAAATTACACCCACTAGCCACTCAGTGTCTGCTGCTGGTGGTGACTGCATACATAAACCATATGGACAAAATAATGCTTTTGTGCACGTAATACAAGTCCAATTAAATGAGGGTATACACCAGAACAAGCAAGGTTTCCGTTCTGAGGTAAATTTTGACTATTTGGATTTTGAGCATGAACCAAAGTGAGCTTTAGATGTTGACATGTCTTTAAGGGAGCTGTCCAGGGCTTGCAATCTGGTTGAGTTTGGAATAGAATCTGAGAATCAGAGAATGATTTTGATTAAAAAAGATCTTACATGCCATCCAGTCCAAACCCCTGCAGGCAGGACACCTTCCACTATCCCAGGCTGCTCCAAGCCCTCTCCAGCCTGGCCTTGGACATTTCCAGGGGCGGTGGCCACGGCTTCTCTGGGCAACCTGTGCCAGGGCCTCAGCACCCTCATAGGGAAGAATTTCTTGTTATGTATTTTATGACTTGACTTCATGATTAGAAACTTACAGCTGAAGACCCTTCAGGCTGTGCTCAGCAGATCAGTCAGAGGACAAAGTGTACCAGAAAGCAGAATTCCTGTTTTTGTTCTCCACAAGGGGTTTGCCCAGAGCAGTATGTGGGATACAAAGTCTGCCAAACCCCAAATCTTTGAGCCAAAGCAGCTTGAATCACAGTGGCTTTAATACAGATCTATTTAGTCAAAAATTTGTATAATCATAGGATCCTTTATGTTAGAAAAGCCCTCCAAGATTATTGAGTCCAGTCATTAACTCAGCACTGTCATGCTCTCCACTAAACATGTTGCCACATCTACACGTTTTTGGAATGTTTTGGAAGCTCCATTGATTTTTAACCATCAATCAGGAGAAGGCAGGACATTGACTCTGATAGCAGTATGAGGTACTTAGCTACATTAATTACCTAAGAAACATATAATTTGTGAAAATAATACTTTGTTTTACTGGAATGGTCATTCTGCAGCAAAAAATAAAACACAGAAGGGATGTTATCAATGTTAGATATGGGAAAAGATTCTAAAGGCTTGGGATGCAAGAAAGAAAGAAAATGTGGGAACCTTCTTTAGGAAGAGAGTTAGTCTGAGGGAATATATGAAGGAAAAGAGAAACTGATTCATTTAAAGGGTAAGAAAAACAGGAAAATTGATGGTAGAAATGTAGAAGAGATTTTGACAACAGGGAGAAAAGAAGGGTTAAAAGAAGAAAGGGAAAAGGAGGAAAAAGAGTAGAAAACAAAAATCTTTCCTCTCCTTGGGAGGCTTTTGTACTTCCTAGCAGCTGTAATTAGTCTTCTCCAGTAACCACAACTGGGAATGTGTGTCATCTATATTACATCTGAATGAAACTAAGTCACTTCACTGATGATGTCTCAGACAACTTTTCTTGAATGAAGAGAGTGTGATGTGAATTCAACATGTGTTTTTCACAAGCCATACAGTTTTCTTTATCTTTTGGATGGGTTTGGATTTCTCCAGTTGCTGCCTGCTGAACTGAATACATCACATTCTGTTTAAAGCTACTTTATCTCACCAAGTTATTAAAGGAAGAAGAACTTCAGTACTCAGTAATCAGGATGCACATGATAGCATTCATCAAGTTAATTTCATTTAATTACCCTAGAGGTTTTTAAAGCAGACTCTACCTATTTCTATGCACATGCATGTGTTAAAAATTAAAACAATAACAACAGAAACCAAAATCCTCAGTGGTGGAAACCTCTTCATGTGAAAATTAATCAGGTTTATTTCATTGCCATGTATTTCTTTAGTCTCAATTTCCTTGTGGGGAAACTGGGGAATGTTACTAACTGCTGCAGATTTATTCTGTAAAGTTTTTTCAGAGAAACGTGCATGTTTGTATGCACATTTATATCTATGATCCTATTTGGAAGGATCATTCATAGGTTCTTTTACTTCAGTAAATTTCTGTGTCTCTAATATTACAGAACAGAACACTCTTGTCTAAATCCATAGCAGACCTGAAGGTTTGAACCTAAAAAAAAAGGTGTAAAAAAGTCTAGGTAGTTCCACCAGAGCAGAGGGAAGTGGGCAACAGATAAACTCTTTCATAATGCAACTTGACAAACAGGGAAATATTCTGGAAAAAAAACCCAAAACATTCCACTAACTTTTAGGAAAAGGTGTTATTCTGTTAAGATGTATTCGAAGAACACAATGTCCATTGCCTTAAAATGAGGAAAAGGGGAGTCTTGTATAAGTAGATGGAATTAGTCAATTAAATACCTTCTGTTCAATTCACCATTCTAAACAGTTACACAAAAATTTGGAAAGATATTAAAAAAAGCAACACTGAAAAAGAAAAAAACCCACTCAGATTTATTAACCTTTATTAAAAAACCTCTCAGATTTATTTTCTTTATTAACAAATTGCACAGTCTTTTAGCAATGTAGGCATTAAGGACTTTGAAAAATATGAACAATTCACTACAAAATGTGAATATTCCCTACACCTTTGGCTCAGTAGCACTATGAATGAAAGATACTGTATATTCAGGTAACTTGAGCTTTTCTCCCTGTATGTAACCCTTCCCAATAAACCTACACTTCACATTCTGGTTAAATCACTTTTGTATATCAATCAGTATGACACTTGTGCTAGAATGTCACCAGACACACCGTGTTGTCAAACACCAACTTTGTAGTCAGCTTGAAAAAAAGTACTCTAGCTTCATTATCCTCTTATAAGAACTCTTGACTCTAAATCTCCTTTATGACCTAGTGCCTCATGTCTAGTGAATTTGCAGCATTAATTGTTAGAATTAAATCATTAAGAGTAATAATTTATTTGTAAATAGAAAAACTAAATATTATTCTACCTTTTTAGAAAGAAGAAAAACTCAACCAAACAAACAAAGAAAACCAAATGAAAAAAACAATTTACCATCATTTTGCTAGCCATTTATCTAGCTTTTTAATTGTAAATCCTCATCAGGGAGATGCCTGTAAATGAGAGCTTGGTCACAAATACATTAATCCCTCAGCTACAGCCATCACCAGATTTCCATCTGTGATATTTCAGACAGTCTCAGAAGGGTTTGGGTTAGAAGGCAGCTCAAAGTTAATCCTGTTCCACCTCCTTTACCACGGGTAGGGACACCTTCCACTATCCCAGGTTGCTCCCAACCCCATCCAGCCTGGCCTTGGACACTTCCAGGGATCCAGGGGCAGCCACAGCTGTTCAGGCGCCCTGGGCCAGGGCACCACCACTGTCTTAGTAAAGAACTTCCTTACATCTGATCTAAATCTCTCCTCTTTTTTTAAAAAAACATTTTCCCTTGTCCCATGACCATCTGCCCATGTAAATGTTTTTTACCGGCCACCTTCAAGCAGCCTCTTTCAGTATTTGCTCAGCACAGTAGCATTCCTGTGGGCTGTGTTCAGGTTCTCCTTCCCCTATAAAGACTGGATTTGGAAATCTGGGAGTGCTCTTTTCTGGCTGGGGCAGGAGTTAAAAAGTAGAAGATACAAGTTCTAGTCATAGAAACCCAAGTGAAAATAACATGATCCAGATGTGGTTGTCTGATTTTTGTCTCCTGTGGCCAGGAGACAGATGCAGATGGATCCAAAGGAACCAAGGGGTAGATTTAAATATGACAAGAGTCATCCTATTGTTCTGTCCATTGACTGTAGGTCCAGATGAACCACCCTTAGACAGCAAAAGTTGGACATAAATTGTGTGCACAATAGTAAACATGCATAAAACTTTTTGTTCTCCAGCCAGAAGTGGGTGAGCTAGGAAAGGTTAGATGGTTGCTTCAATAAAACCATTCCAGACATAATAAAAAAACTGTATTTTCCATATGCCAGAATTCAAATACAAAGGTGGACACTGTTAAAACTGCTGACCATCAGAATAATTTATCAAGAGAAGTGCTGGATATTTTTTTTTTCCTGTAAATCAAAAAAAAAGGACACTGAAGTCTGTAGAGGGTGATAATTTAAGGTGTGAATTATACAAGGTCCAACTAAAGGTGCTGCTAATCTTTGCTGGACCGAGCATCTGTTAATTACACTCCTTGGAGCTTGTTACTTTAGGCAAATGCTGATGACAGTGGACTCCAAATAGGTCTTCAGTGTCTACTCTGCTATTTCTTTCTAACATATTCCTGATAGAAGCTGAGTCAAATGAAAACAAAAAAATCTTTTTTTCAAAAAATTAAGCTCACCAACAGAATTCACTAACTGGTGAAGAAAACTAAATTTACTAATTCACGAGAAAAATCACTTTAAAAAAGGTACCATAATATAATAATAATGAAACTACGTAAATGGTCAGAGAACATTTTTGAGATTTTGTTTTTTATGTAATCAGTCAGTTCCTCATGTAAGACTGAGGCTGCCTGTAAACAAATCCACACTTAGATTGGTGTGATTCAAAAGAAAAATTTGCAACAGCTGTTGTGTGAATAGCACCGTTCTGAGATTTGTGTTCCTAGGCTGATTGCAGGCGAACATCTGGAAAATTGAATTGAATCCAAATCTACTAAAAATTACTGTGCCTGTTAGTTTGTTGTGTTCACTTCAGGAAATGAGCAATTTCATCATAATTTAAGGAATTTCATTGCACAGTTGGTGGCATATACATTGAAAGAATGAAGTAATCTCTATTCCTCTGCTATGGAGAAAATAATCTTTACAAAAGGGGAAACTGTCCCACTTCCATCTCCAGACATGACTGTGAGATCCTTCTCATGGAGTCTGGGCAACCGAATGAAACCTGTGCCAACTGAAAAATGAACTTATTTATATACCTAGGTACTGATTTGTTTAGATCTTTAAAGCAGTCACCTGAGTCCTATCTCTGAAGTTAAGGTGGGCTGAAGCCCAATCCGTGTACCAGGGGTGGATTGTTGCTCAAATTTGAGCACAGGTTTATTGCATCATGGAGCAAGAGAAAAGCAACCTTTTGTTTTATTTTGAAATTTTTCTTTGCTTGGATTTTTTTTTTAAGCCATTGACCTCATCTAAAACATTAAATACTCAGACAATGCATGGGACAGTAGGTGTTCAAAAAGCTTGGTCTGAAAAAATTCTTAGTCATTGAGAAGGATGTCCCACTTTACTCGAGTTGCATCAGTGTCCTACCAAAAATGCGAAAAAATTTTTACTTTTTTTTTCCCCAGTTTAAAATAGAATTTTAAATGAAGTTTAAACCAAATTTTCATTTAGTGAATAACAATATCAACTTCAAAACAGTCCTCACAACAGGGGTAGGAGCCAAAAAATGTTGAACTGTACCATTTGCCCAGCTACAGACATTTTCCTGAAGAAGGTTTTGTGGAAGAAGGAAGTGGCGGAAGGAGGAAGGAAGGGTGCGGAAGGAAGGCGCGGAGGAGGCGGAAGGAGGCGCGGAAGAAGGAAGGCGGAAGGAGGAAGGAAGGCGCGGAAGAAGGAAGGCGCGGAAGAAGGAAGGAAGGCGCGGAAGGAAGAAGGCGCGGAAGGAAGGAAGGAAAGAGGGCGTGGAAGGAAGGAAGGCGCGGAAGGAAGGCGCGGACGGAAGCGCGGAGGCGCGGAAGGCGCGGGAAGGCGCGGAAGCGAAGGAAGGGCGCGTAAGGAAGGAAGGAGGAATGAAGGAAAGGAGAAGAATGAAGGAAGAATAAGCAGACAAAGAGAAAAGAAAGAAAAAAGGTAAAATAAAAAAGAACTACAAGAACAAATAATAACAAAAGAATAAAGAAAAAAAGAAAAGAAAAAAGAAAAAGAATAAAGGAGAAAAAGAAAAGAGAAAAAGAAAAAAAGAAAAAAAGAAATAAGCAAAAAAAGAGAAAAAATAAAAAAGAATAAAAGAAAAAAGAAAAAGGAAAAAAGAAAAAAAAGAAAAAGAAAAAAAGAAAAAAAAAGAAGAAAAAGAAACAAGAAAAAAGTCCTTACTATTACAACTTCAGCTTAGATGACAGAAATAAAATGCTGGCCCCAAGATCTGCATGGAGTCATTCAAATGGCTTAATAACACAGGGGATAAATCACTATTATTTTTATGAAACAGGAGACAGGGTTCTTTGGGACCGGGAACTGTGCAGCTCAGCTCCAACTGCTGTTCAACATTCAGAACTACCAGCTTCATTTCCTCCTAGCACGTAATAAATAACACATCTACCCAACATAAAAGCATTTTTATAATAGCAGTAAAGGAACTGCAGAGAGTGTGATTATCATGAACTAATAACACCCCACAGAAGATATGCAGCACAGCTTGGAGTTGACCTGGAAATGAGGCAGCGGTTCAGGCAACTGGTACCATACCTGACCAGACATTGTCCTCTTTGGACCACGCTATCCCAAAGGGCTGCCACATTTTAATGTTCCCTCCCTCTGCCCTGGTGATTCACACAGAGTGAGCCCATTTATCATTGCTGGTTTCCTCTCCAGGTGATGGCTTCCAGCACAAGAGCTGAAAAGAGCGCTGCTCTTTAATCCACGGCGCTGTTCGTGCACCAGCTCTCTCTGCCTGTAGTATTTTCACAGCATCACACATCTCGAGGAAACAGAAGGGAAGCTCAGCTGGTCTCTTTTTTAGTGATACTCTAGCTTTGCAGAGGTGATGACTGTACCCTCTAATGGGAGAGAAAGGGCTGCCTGGTGGTTAAAATATACAGCTGGCTATTAGCCAAATCGGATTTGCTCCGCACATTTGCAAAGACTTGTGGGACCAGTGGCTTCATGCTTCACTCGTGCTGCCTGTGAAATGGATCCCATTCTGTGGCATGTGTTTTACCAGGGGTGCCAGCACACTTCCCAGTACTGATGTTTGAATACCTGCTTGTGGCAGGGGAAATTCTTCTGGGTGGGTACTCCACGAGGTACTCATGCATCCTCTCACAAGAGACATTTGCAAATCCTGTGAAGCAATGAAAACTGAGCTCCACAGCCCCACATCTGGCAACCCTGGGAGAGAATGAATGGGGACACTACAACTATCCTGCAATAAAACTCCATCCCTCAGTTACAGCCTCACATAATTTCCCTCAGACAAATTTTAGCAGTGTATGAAAATCACATGAACTACATAATTTCACATTTGCAAAGAGGCTGGGAAGATTGTATTCCTTTGGTTGAAGTACCCTTTAATTTTGTTCACCCTATAAATTATTTTATCTCCTCTGTGATGGGTGTTTGATGATCAGAAAATAGCTGCAGTGATCCAGAGCAGTCTTGTCTGACAGGAGGTTTTGGTCTTCAGATGAGGTTCGATATCCCTATAACCTCATGAATTCTTCTTTAGAGTGCTGTGGAACAAGAAAACATTGTCAGCTTTAATCCTAAATTTTTTCAGCCTTAAATTCAGCTTTTTATGGGATTTTACCAGGTTTTGGGGACATCTTGTGTAATCTTATTATTGCAGATCTAAAATAATGTTGAGCAGAAGACAGCAGCATTCACACCTTGATGGAAAAAGGACAGGTCTGAGCTCTGATCCTCCTCAGCCATCTATGGGCAGTTTGCAGCAGAGCAGTGAAAGTCCATTTATTAATCATAAAAATATCCTTCATCTTGCTTGAGAGATGGATTAAAAACTGGAGAAAAAGTGCTAAGTTGTTCAGAAAGACCTTTTCTTTTTAAACTTTTCTCACTAAAAGAAATAAAATACAGGGTCTGGTTTGTACATTTGTTCCACTTGAATTAGGAAGTTTGATTTTCGAGGGAGAGAGGTGACTTAAATTACCTAAAGTGCCTGTCAATCTCATTCTCTTGAAAGTTACAATTTGGGCCATTTTAGCACAATTTAAAAAATGGAAGGGTGCAATAAGCAATGTATTTGCTTCATACCAAACTATTTCACACATTGTCTGTACATATTTTACAGTTTTGAATTGGAGCAAGCTGAATGTACATCAAAAGGATAAAAAGTTCATAATCCTTTGTTTTGATGTGATTACACATTATAGGGACCATTGAGATAGCCAACAAAAAGAATAGTGAATTTTCTTGGAAAGAGTGAAGGCAAGGAAGGCAAGGAATAACTATGGTAAGCTGAGGACTCAGCTGAGCCTGAAAAGAAGCATGATATAATGTAAGAAATGAAAAAGAGGGAAAGAGAAATGAAGTAAAATTATATCATTCAGAGGTGCAAGGCAATCCCAAACTCACTGCAGAGGGAACAGATTGTGAGTCCCTGAGGGAAGGAAGCAAAGGAAGCAACTATATGCAAATGAGCATGATCATTTATGCAAATTGTATTTACAATTGGTCACAGAATTTTTGTGGGCCCAGATGATTTCTGTGAGAAGCAAAACAGCAGGATCTGGGTTAAATTAATACACTAATCTTCCTAATCTAGTCAGGGTTTTTGTGTTTTTTTCCCCCTCACAACATAAAGATGCAAGATATTGGATCAGGAAAAATATATATCAGAATGTTGTTTCCATAGTAGCTACAACAGATGCCCAGAAGAGTGTAAAAAAAAAGCCTGGGGTGTGTGAAAAGGGCATTGTGATCCCCCTGGGACAACTTTCCAGCAGTGAGAATTACAGGGAGTGCTGAACTGGAGGCCACAGATGGGCTGCTGTGTTTAATAACAGCTCGATCTGTGGACTTCCATGGATGTCTATTCTCTTTGAACCTGTGGATAATTTTTTTTAATTTCTGGAAAATTCTATGACAAAGCTTCATAGTTCAATGGGTAAACAACCCCAAACGAAACCAAAAAAAAAACAAGAAAAAGAAAGAAACCAACAAAAAGGAAAGAAAAACAAAAGAAAATAAAGAATAATTGAGCCCACTCTTTAAGGTTTCTGTCTAATAATTTCCTTTGGAGTCTTGGAGATATTGTACTGCAAAAAAGTGAATTATTTCCCCTCCTTGTTTTCTTCACACCATTCCTCATTCTATAGATCTCTGTTATACCCACCATAACAGTTTATTTTCATTTTGTAGTGGGTGTTTTATGCCTTTACTTGTCTTTGTCACCTCTCTGAGCCTTCCAGTTTCTACTATATCCTTTGCGAGACAATGTGATAGTATATTCCACTCAGAATACGTAAATGAAATACAGTGATATAAATCTTATTTGGAGCCATCAATGAATATGTATAGTTAGGGTTATTTTTCCACATGTACGTTACTTTGCATTTGTAGAAATTAAATTTTCTCAGCCATTTCATTACCCAGTGAGATGGTACCTCAAGGTAATTCTGTGACTCTTTGCAGTCTGTATTGGATTTGACTTCCCTGTGTAATTTTTAACACCTGTAAGTGCTGCTCCTTTTACAGATTGCACGTGGATACTGTGAAGAACAGTGGGCACAGTGTGGCTCATGGGGAAATTCTCCCTGCTCCAAAACTAAATTATGTGCTCCCACTACTTTTTTCCTTATCTCTTAATCACAAGAGAAGAAATTTTTAGCCCATGATAATGTACTCCAACTCCGCCATTGGCAGCCTGTGCCAGGGCTGGAAAATCTTTTTGTTGCAGAAATTTTCCCCAATATCCAGTCTAAACCTCTCCTGGAGGGATTTCAAAGGTGTGGATTTCAGTTTGGAGGCCATGGTTTAGTGGTGGACTTGGCAGCGCTGGGGAATGGGTGGACTCAGCAACCTTAGAGGTCTTTTCCAATCCAAATGATTCTGATTCCATGACTCCTGCTGCCCCCAACTAAGTTTAATGAAGTTTGCCAACAGTTGCTTTTTCAGTCCATGGCCTTATTGTTTATTTATATGTACTTGCTAATGCTTGAGATAGTCCTTCTCACCTAAATGTAGCTAGGTATTGACACTGGACAGAAATTGGTTGCTCCTAGAAAGTTTCTGATTTTCAACTGATCAAGGTCATGGTGTGTTTGATACCTTGACATGAAATCAGCTTAAGTGAAGATGACTTTCAAGCCTCAAATTGCTCAAGCCTTCCAAGCCAGAAAACACATTTTCATACTTCGTGGCAGTAAGAACTGTTTAATACAGTACTCCCTTTCTACCAGATCTGCAGGCTACCAGCAGAGAAAACTGAAACTGCACTGCAGGATGCATGAATTTGAGTTTGTCATGAGGAGATCCCACTGATTATCCCATTTTCAGGAGGGTCTGACAACATGATCAGCTCTACCTGGCTTTGGTCTTCACCTCAGTCACAGTACAAGCTAACCCTCATAGCTGCAATCTGCACCAAGAGTCTCAGTGATGCACAAGAAGCATATTCCTAGATCTTGAATTCCTTAATGCAACGACCCACTCTATTTCTTGTACTGTTTTCACATTACTGCACTTAAAAAAAGATGCACCACATAGGGCAGATCCCTCCTTATTTTCATCTAGATGGATATTTTTTTTCTCATTGAAAAACCAAAAAACAAACAAGCAAAAACCAAAAAAAGGATCTCTTATGGTAACAGTCACATATTGATGTAAGAGCAAGGAAAACAAGGCCAACATATATCCTTGGCTGTGTTTGGCCCTCCCAGGAGAAAGAATGTATTAGATGTTTATCATATGATGAACAGAGAAACAGCATCGTGTTGACTGAAGCTACTCCTGATTTACACCAGGGAGGAGAGCAAACAGCTGCTCACAGAGCTGGCAAGGAGAAAAGTAAAATACAAAACTTTTGGAGCTGACAACAGCAAGGCTTTGTTTCTGGTCAGCATCACCAGATAGTGACTTCTTCAGGCTGCGTTGTCCTCTTTGGAAGGAAACACAGAGAATCTGTCAGCTGCAACCAAACCCAGCCAGCTAAACAGAGCAACAGCAGATCTTCTGGTCCCTCCCTTTGGTGGTTGCTGATCCATGACTGCTGATTTTACCCTGGATTAATTATGCCCATATTTCTGTATCCACCAGAAGCTCCTCATGTTTAATGTCTTCTCTAAATCTGGCTGCGCATATTTTCCTTGGTCTGTTCTGGTTGCCTTTGCATAGAAGGTGCTGCAGAATTCTCTTCTCTGCCTTTATAATTTCGAGGACCAGTTAAGTGACATTTGTGCACTCTCTTATAATATAATGTCTATACCAGGCTTATGGCAGCAGGGACATACAACCCTACGACTAAGCCAAAAATAGTCAGTAAATGTTAGATGCAAAAAAAAACAACCTCACCAATGAAAAGTTTTTTGACTAAAATTAACAAAATCTAGTCTAGACAGAAGATGTTAGCTTTGGTTGAGCATATTCTGTGTTTAGGTTTATCAGTTATTTTCTTTGAAATTTCTGAAAAATCATGGTTGGGAGAGTATGAAAGTTTAGGGGATGGGGGACTTCTCAGGTTTAGGATTTATAACTGCATTAGAACTAGTGGAGGATAAAACTGTTGTCTCCTCACCTCTTCTACCTCAAACCATGGCAGGTGCCTATTTATATCCCTTTTTTGAGGCATGAGAAAATTCTGGTTGTCTCCTCTAGCTGGAAAAGGATGCAGAAGCATCATCCAAAAGGCAGAGGGTAGTGTGATACACAAGACCAGAAAATTACTGTGGATAGTTTTTATTTCAATTATATTGTACTAATTTATCTTTTATTTTTTGTCAATTATAAATGAACTCATGGTGGACATTTTAAAAGTAGGCTCCAAACTACCTGTCCTTTCCTTGTTTCAGCATAATATGGAAAGGAAATTCTCTGAGCAAGAAAACAAAATCTATCATGGTGGTCTGTGGGTTTTACACATTTCTTAACATCATTAAGCTTGGCTTACTGCACTGCTTTCAAATAAATTCATGGTAATGATGATGGTCTTTAAGTCTGGAATAACCCATAGAAGTAACAGAGTAATTTCTGTAGAGACGTCATTAGCAGAGCTTTATCAAGAACTCATCGTGTTGTGGAGGCCTGTGGTGGGAGAATTCCACCCAAAAGAGCCAAGGGAGAGGTTCCAGCAGCTCTGAAGGAATCCATCCAATGAGTGTGCTGCCAGCCATTGCATAAGAGCAGGGAAAGGAATTGCAAAAAGAGCTTTGCATTTCACTGGTGACTGTCAGAAGTGCGAGCTGGCTGAGACAGAGGAAGAATTTACTCAATTTCATAATTTACTTGTTAATAATTCATTAGCTATGATAGTGGCAATTAAGCCCCAGACTAGCTTTTCCTGTTCTTTCATCCCTCAGCCTGAAAAGATGGACTTTGGCTAATCCATTCCCAGAGACCTTCTATCTAATTTTCATTTCTCTTTTCTCCTTTCAGCCACTGCAGCTCTATTTCTTCTTCCAATTACATCCAATTCCTCACAGCTTCCTTTCCCAGCCACATACTTTATTGCTCTTCTATTTGCTGATGGGATCCTCCTTGCACCTCCCTGACATTATCACCCACTTTGTTACAAGAAGCCTGGCCCTAGCTCCAGCATGGTCTTAACTGGCTTTTGACCTTCCCATAGCACTCTGCCCTGCCTGTTTGTAAGCCTGATCTCTTCCAGCTTCCACATTCTGCATTTCCTTCTCTTGTTTTACTTAAAATATTGTTTTCTTGGAATCCTGCTTCTCAGCTTAATCAAAGCTGGTTTTTTTTCTGTATCCCTGTAGATGGCATCCATTCCACCTCTCCTTTTCAAAGCTAAAAGAGAGAATTGTACTGTAATGAAATGCAGTGTGTTTGCTGTGCTGCATTTTGGAGAATTTTGTGATAGTCAGTCCTTAGGTCTCAGCCTAAAAACAGTTAATTTTGTTTAATACACAGTATTCTCTCAGAAGAGGATAATGTAACATGCTGAAAGCATCACTAAAACAAGGGAAACCATCAAGAGTGTAAAATATCTCTCAGCATTTTCCTGAAACTCAGAAATAATACATGGCTATCTTGCACACCATTTGGTTTTTTTCTTCTGTTTTCATTACTTACATGCAGACATGAAAGCTAATTTCATCTCTGCTGTGCTTTTTCTTTATCTCTTTATAACCAGAAATACAAACAAGTTGTAGTTCTTCCCTTGACTGGATACCACAGAAAGCATCTTGGGTGCTATACCCAGCACCAGTGACACAGAGACATATTTATTTATAACAGAGTTTTCTCTGACAGTGGGGAAAAAATAACACTTTCTCCTACTTCAAGCAAAACTGGGCAATAACAGGTTCAGGAACTGCCTATTCTAATTTTCCAGGACAGGATCTTCCTGTCTGGGTATTTATACAGCAGCTACCACTGTGGTATCTAAACCCCCTATTGATTTATTAAAGTGCATTCATAAAGAACTCTGTATTTTTTTTCCTTTCTCTGTTATTTTATGTGGTGTTATTGTGGGAAAGTGAGGTCAATGGAAGAATGTTTTACATTTTGTTCTGAAACTGCTGAGGTTCACAGTCACTCTGATGTGTTCCAGAAGCAACGCTCACAACTGCACCAGTAGTGAAAACACTATTGTCTCCTTCTTTCATGAGTTTTCTTCTGGATTTTTGTGAGGAGTGAAGCTTCCCTCTGCTATCTCACTGATAACATGGATAAAGCAATATGGGACTTCTGGAAAGTGGGGAGAGAATTCTTTATTTCATGTAATAAGTCATCAGAGTCAGCTCAAATACAAGTTTACTTCCAGCTGTTTTGGAGATGCATTGCTCTGTTTTCCATCAGGGGGTGTTTTAGGTTTTGATTTTTTTTTTTACTTTTTGGTTTTGTTTTGTTTTGTTTTGGGGTTTTTTTTTAGTTTTTTTGACACTTTATAGACAATTGTCTACCTCAGTTTGATGCATTCACCAGTCAGGAGGTGTGTGGCTGGGTAGGCAGGTGTGTCACGATCCAAAGATGCAACCAGATCTCACAAAATGAAGGGCAGTGGTAACGTGGATGACTCTGAGACATTTTGGGTGCCCACAGTGCATGTAGGGAGGACAAGGAAGCACCTTCTCTTTAGACATGTGATTAACAGCAGTAATCTTAAATAGAATGGGAATATCACCAGAAAGAAAGCATCACACCTGCTTTTCTGAACTCTATATAAGAAAAAAAAAAAAAAAGTTGTTCAATTATTGAGTTGTTCTTTAACTGTGAAGCCCAGAGATTAAAAAATCTGGAGTATACTTTGGGAATGACAATATTTGAATTAGGTGATCCAGGGCTAAAACCTGTTTGTGTATTTCTGGCTTTCTTGTCCATGATATCTCAGAATCTTCACTTCACAGGGAAGTTGGACAGGATGAGGCTGAAACCAGAGCCCAGAGGGAAGTGTAGACACTACCACACAAGTGGTAGCCTCAAGTGAAAGGGGCAAAGAGTAGTTACAGAAGGTGTGAGATAAGGCCAAGTTATGGGAAGGTAGCAGAATCTCAGCTCTACTGTGCCAGGTAGGGGTGCAGACAATGGAATTGTTTTAGGTGGATGGATGGATGGATGGATGGATGGATGGATGGATGGATGGATGGATGGATGGATGGATGGATGGATGGATGGATGGATGGATGGATGGATGGATGGATGGATGGATGTGATGGATGGATGGATGGATGGATGGATGGATGGATGGATGGGTAGATTTCAAGTCTGATGCTTTTCAGCACCATTGCTAATAGAAATTTACAACCACTACGACACCACTCCAAAGATCCGCAGTAAAATCCAGACCCTGCCTGGCTCTGCAATAAGGGATTCCTGTCCATGGTGTGCCACAGGAAAAGGAAACATTTATCAATGGCACGACCATTTTCTGCAGTCATTCTGTCTGTCCTCAGAACCTCCAGAAGCCTGAATGACTGATAAACTCTCTGCCATTCTGGTAAGGGTGGGAGAGGGTGGGGAATCTGTAGGGAAGGATTGTCACTGCTGTATAGCATTGCAGAAGGGTTCTGAGATATGTACATGGACAAGATAACACAAGGCTATTTGTGTAGACAGAAGCAGCATTCAGAATATTCTAGGGCATCCAGAATAAATTTGTCTGAAACTTGCATACAAAAACCAAAGGAAACCAGTGATACTTGAAAACAATAAATATTTTTGAGCATTTCAAAACAAATTCAAATTAAATTGGTACCTGAAAAACCCAATATGTTGAAAATTAAAACCTCCATGAGCAAAGACTATAAAACTATGCCATCCTTTTTTTTTTTAAATTAGTATGTATTAAGTGCAGCCAGCACTTGTTCATCACTCTGCTGTGCTGATACTGGAACAGACATAAATATAATCAAATTCAGGTTTCTTTTTTTCTCTCCCCTTCATTTTTATTCTGACCAATGTATTTTAATTCAGTCCATATGAATGAAGTTCAGCCATTAATTTTATATAACCTGATCTGTGCCACAGAATAAATAATACAGTATTTGTTGCCAAATTAGAACACTCTAACTGAAATAGATATGTGCATTTAGTGAAGCCAAGCCATAATTTGCTTGAACCAATATTAGTAAGGCAGCCAACATATGGGATTTTAAACCCAAAGTACATTTGTAGAGAGCTTTTATAATGCAAATGGATATACATTTTTCCAAAGCAGTGTATATTCAATAAACACCCACCAGCTTCCTGAGTGTCAGCTGACACAGCAGTGGAGAACATGCTATCTTTCCTCTTTTCAGTTTCATCTTTATTGAACATTTTTCTATATTTGTTTAGTTTGATTTATTTTGTTTCTGATAGAAACACTTTCAAAAGCAGAATTCTTGCCTGTAATTTCAAGCAAATTCCTGCCTGCAATTTTTCAGTAGCAGTAGTCCAATGTTTTAAATTAATCTGGAAAGGAAGGCAACTTTCCAATGTGTATCTGTAATTATTTTGAAGTCCTCTAGGTCTTTGACATCTATGTATTCTGAAATAGTTATGGAATAGGACCACCCAAAGGAAAAGCTTTTAGAAAGGAGGTGCTGAGACATTTCTACCTGGTTGGTCTGAATGTAGTAACTTATTTTGAGCACTGATCTGCACAATCAAAACTGTTATTATATTGGTTGAATATGCTAATCCAGAAAAGTGCTTCTATCACTCACATTTTCGGCTGCTCAAACTCAAAAGAGAGTTGTATTCATGCGTCCCTTGCAGGTTCTGCTACTAGATGGAAAAGTTTGACCTGTTTTGGTGTGGTTCACCAACACTAGGAATCTGTAGTTGATGATAATTTTGGAGGAAGTGAGAATTAAAGCCAGGGATAATAAACTGTCTAACTTTGTGGCTGCATAGTGAAATTGCTTCCTAGCTGCAGGTGTGTTTCACTTACATGCCTGACGAGAATAAATAGCCAGCTCTCTCTTCATATGTATGACAGAGTCTGAAAAACCTGATCATTGTGCTTGACCAGACCTTTTGAGTTGCAGGCTTCTGGATGATTAATACCAGACTAAAATAAATGCAGAAGGTTGGCCACCAAAGCCTTGGGCTGCTTGTGCTTCAGGACATTCCCCAAAGGTTCAGTGAAGGAAAATGTGAAGCCTCCAAGGACTCCAACCATCCTTGGCTCTTCCCCCAGATTTTGATGTCTGGCACGTGTCACAGCAGAGATGGAAAGAAGAGACCCAACCAAGATGAGCAGCCGGAGGTGTATTCCACCTAAACTACATTACAGTTTTACCTTACCTTTGAATGGTGGGAAGATTTGATTTCATTTCTAGGCTGCAAAACCTGCTGGAATCTCTCATTAATTTTGCTGTACAGGAATGCTGAAGAGGTTATTTAACTTTAATTTTGACATAATAAACGTTTGTTGCAGGTGACCTTGGTGCAGTTGCAAGATTATTGCCTGACTTTGCAGAGTTTGTTTGGAGGTAACTGCTGCTTTCACAGTAAATAAATCAGTACAATTATACACATAGAAAAGTGGGGAGAGACTCCATTGCAATAGGACAAGGGGTATTGGTTTTAACCTAAAGGAGAGTAGAGTTAGTTAGAGTTTTACAGTGGTGGTGAGATGCTGGCAGAGCTTGCACAGAGAGGTAGTGGATGTTCCACCCCTGGATGCATGGAAGGACATTTTGTACAGGGCTCTGAACAACCTGATCCAGTTGAAGATGTCCCTGCTCATTGCAGGAGGGTTGAACTAAATAGCCTTTGTTGCCCCTTCCAATCCCACCTGTGATTCCATTATTCTGTGAAACTCCATCAGGAATCTCTTCATCCATGTTCATCCAGGATATTTATATGCTGTTCTACCACTTGAATTTTTCCATCATAACAATTGTTTTTACCCAAAACAACGATGTACTTTGAGTACTGGGAGTTTTAATTATACCCATTACAAGCTTAAACTGAGCACTGAACTGGAAACAGCACAGAAGATCATTCCTTTATCTTTCATCTGTCCTTCATGGAAATCAGGCCAGTCACCAAACCATACATGTTTGAATTGATGATCCTCTGACCTAGTTTCACACCTCTGCTCTGCCAATGTCTACATCTAAACTTAAATATCTTAATTCTTACTGTAGTCAGTGGAGGAAGCCAACATGGACAATATGGCTTTGAGATGCAGAATTGCAGGACTTCTTTTAATGCAGGTGATCTTATCTTGTTTTGTGATGAGAGGAGCAACATTTCCTTGACCATGAAGTTTCTGTTTCACAGTGTTACTGAGAAATGAGACGAGTAAGGCAGGATAATCAGTACACTTGCTTGGAAAAGTTAGGGTAAAATCCAAACTTTGGAACCTCATGGAAGATTCAGGTGAAATTCATGCTGGCATTTTGTTCCCAGACACTCCTTAGCTCTCAGGAAGCATCAGCCTTCAGACTGTTCTTGCTGAACAATACTGCACTGACACTGCTGGGACTGTGCCAGTATCCTCACATCAGGGTTTGGCCCTGAATTGCCCATTTATGGCACGAGGACAAGCAGTAATAGTGCAGACCTGCATTAAAGAAGGACATTTGTTTCCTATGAAATCAGTTAACAGACACAAAACCCACTTGAAATTAATAGAAACTAATTGAAAGTAATGGAGAATTACCTGAAAATGTAGCTCAAGATGAAATTAATTGAAGATAATTGATAGTGACTGGAATTAATAAAAAATTGAAACAAATTGAGCTTAATTGAAATTTATTGAAAATTAATTAAACTCAATAACTCAAAACCTATTAAATTTAATAGAATCTAATTCATATTAAATTTATGCAATATTTAATGGTAACATAACATTCTTAAAAGGGATTTTTATTGTATGTTTTATTTGTATAATACTTTGCTAATATAAGAGTAAGAATAAATTCTAATGGAAAAAAAAAAAAAAAAAAAGATGCAGACCATAGAATTTTCAGACTCTTTTTGGAATAGTATGGGAATAGTGTGTGATACTGATAACAAAAGTTCCTGACAGGATTTAGTAGGATTAAAATAAAGTCTTTTGGATTTTATCTCATGGTTGAGACTTTTATTAGAGTTTAATGAGAACATTCTACCCATTAAGATGTTGGCTTTGATTTGGTAAATAACTTTTTGACCAGATAAGGAATCCAGCATCTGTCTTTGTGAGTGTACTGTGAGAATCCTTATTTGTTTTCTTTAGTGATGAAACATTTTAGGTCTTATGAACTTGCTTATAGATTTCCTTCTGGTATATCACCTGTGTTTTTACCAACTATTTCCATGTCCCTCAAAATTTGTCAGCCGAGAGAACTGAACACTTTCTTACATAATGCCATTAATAGATATTCAGCTTAGTGTTTGAATTATACTCTTTGTGGATGGGTGTTCTTGCTGTAACTTTTAGGAAGCTGAAGAAAAATGTGAATTTTTTTTTCACAGAACTGGCACTGAGTTTCCATTATTTCAAGAGTGCAACAGAAAAAATAGTAAAAAAACCCCCACACAACATAACGTATGCTGAGTATATTTCAAAGCAATAAAGATTCTTAATGTTTTTCTAACAGTTGTATTTTTAATTAAGAAATATAATTGCTAATAATATATAAATGTACATGGAAGACCGATACCTCTTAGGAAACCTGGAAAAGCAGATGCTGCTTTTGAGAAACAAACATATGTCCCTGATATAGTTAAAAAAAAAAGAAAAAAATATTAATAGGTATTTTATAAATATTTATAAATGCTTAACAGAGGCCTGGAATATTGGTGGTGGGAAAAAAATACAGATTTCCTTTTTTTTTACTGTTTGTACATATCTGCCAATTTGCTGGAAAAGTTAGTTAAAAGTAGCAGCAGTCCTTTAATTCATCTTTCTTTGTGGCATACCCACAACTCACGATGTTTAATCCTAGTTTTAGGAGGCAAACAAGTTGATTTTCAACTGACAGACAAGGATGCAGAAAGGCTGATGCAGTTTTTCACAAACATATTTCTGGCATCACTTCCATGCAGCCATTGGAAATCTAGCCGGTACAGTCAATGGAGGAATTCAGCTGACTAAATGAAGATGGTTGCCTTTACATCAGGATCTAAGGGTACTTTTGGTCAGCTGGAGGTCACTCAGGATGTCTTAGGAATCCCAGAGAATATTCAGGTTTTGTGCCAAAGCGGCTGACTCATGTCCCTGTCCGCAATGACAAGGCACACACTGAGGTCACATTCAGCTATCTACATGCCAATCTCTAAATTTATTTACTTTAACCAACAGGTTGAATCAGACCCCTAGCTGAACATGGTCATTAAAATCAGATTACAGAGTACTCTGTGCACTCCAGAAAGAATTTTGTTTTGGGAAATATGTTTGTTTATACTAAAGTGTAGGGATGCTTTCTGACAAGAAGGACAAATTAAAAAAAAAAAAAAAAAAAGAAGAACTTGTGAGAACTGAGGAAGAAAACAAGAGACATAAAAAAGGAGCAAAGAAAAATTTGAGACAGAAGGAGGATAAACAAAAGAAGACAGAAGGAATGAGAGGTGGACGAACAGACAAACAATTTCCACCCTGTCTGTACAAAACATGTTTCATGTGTTCCCAGACAAATTCCCAAGAATTTGCTGTGGCATCTCTAACTGGTTGTGTATTGTGCTAGAGGTCTTATGCTAGCAGGAACCAGACAAAATTGCCTCCACGCTGAAGCTCCCAAAGCATAAATAGCTTTAGTAGCATTTGTCAGGGAAGTTCTGATGGGAAACAAAGCACATTGTGAAGCTCTGGAGAGTACCATGAAATGCACCTCAGGAATGAAACCTGAAACTAAAATCCATCCATCCCCATTTGTCACTGTGAGTAAATTAATGGCCTGCTCTGCCCTGTGCAGTATAGGAGACAAAGCTTCTTTGATTTACTGATTATTTGAGTAATGTTTGAGCCTCATGCACTGCTAGGTAACACTGTGTATTCTCCCTGCCCCCTACAGCCAGCTTACCCACTTCTGGCTTCCTGCTGAGACATGATTTTCTTTGATTAAGCACTTCAGTTTAATTGTGAAATGGAAACATCAACATAAGACATGTAATTCTTTTGAGCCGAGGAAAAAAGCACCAAGTAACTTTTGGTGGGAAAGGGTAGATAAATTTATTTTCATGTCCTGTGTTCAACTAGAAGCATGTGGTATGGTAGAGGATACAAAAATAAATAGAATCCTTTAAGTATTTAAATTTGTCTGTGCAGCCCTGCACTTCCTTCCCACACCACAGTCTGTGCTTATCTTCTGATCTGTTCCTCCTGGAAAGAGTTTGGGAACATCATCCTGTTAATTCCCATCAACAGATGTTGGATTTTCTCTCAGCATATGCAAAGGTTGCCTATCTTGTCTCCCATCAGACTAGTCACTGACTTAAACCTTTTTAGGCCTTCCATAAAATCAAAAATGTCTTAAAAGCAGTGAATGGATGATAATTGAATGGACCTCTGAATAGAACCTCTGAATATAGCACACACCAGAGATCTGGCTAATTAGAATTTGGACAAAAATAATGCAAATAGCCTGGAAAAAAATAATAAATGAGATTCTGCTGACAGAAAGGTTTTGTTTCCCATCTAGCATTCTCTGAAAAGAAAGAAAATAAAACGTATAGCAGGTTTTTCAGATCAAAGAATCACATGTTTGGGTTGGAAGGGACCTTGAAGTTCATCTCATTCCAGCACCTTGCCATTTGCAGGGATACCTTCCACTAGCCCAGGCGGCTCCAAACCCCATCCAGCCTGGCAAACCTGCCCCCTGGGATGGAGCAGCCACAGCTTCTCTGGGCAACCTGTGCCAGGACCTCATCACCCTCACAGCCTAAAATTTCTTCCAAATACCTTGTGCAAACCAGCCCTCCCTTAGGTTAAGACCATTCCCACCTGCCTGTACCTCCCCAGCTCTCCTGGAAAGGGCTCCAAGCTCTCCCTGGAGTCTTCTCTCGTGCAGGTGAGCACCCCCAGCTCTGCCAGGCTTGCTCCAGAGCAGAGGGGCTCCAGCCCTGGAGCATCGTCTGGATTTCCTCTGGACTTGCTCCAGCAGCTCCATGTCCTTCTGTTTTGGGGGGCCCCAGAACTGGAGGCAGCTCTGGAGATGGGATTCTCCTGGAGTGGAGCAGAGGAGCAGACTCCTCTCCCTTTGCTTCCCACACTCCCTTGGGTACAGCCCAAGACAAGGTTGGTTTGTAGGATTCCATTAGTAGACCTGTAAGAACATTCAGGAGGAGGGAGAAACCTTGATGCAAGAATCATGAATGTGCTAAATCACCTAGAAACATAAACTGCAACAGATTTGTGAGCAATAAAAGCATGTTGCATATTAATTGCATTTCTCAGTCCAGTCTGTTTTTTTACCAAATGGCTTTGATCGGCCAAGGAGATTTCTGAGGAGATTGGTCAACTTCTGTGATTAGCTCTGCTCATTCAAAATTGCTGTCTAGATATTCTGAACTGCCACATTGCATCCTAGCTTGAAAATACACTTTTGCCCTTTCCCATAAATCTTGAATTACATTATATGACAGCTCAACATTATTCAGCATCAGCTTCTTCCTCCTTGTACTTCTTTTCCTTGTATTTATTTATTTATATCCTGATAATAACTTCCTTGGGGGCATTGTATAGGCAAGGCATGTATTTTGACCTCCTCCTCTCCCCAGGAGTGCAATTGCCTTGTGGTAATTATAAGATGTCGTCTGTTATTATGAAGGTGTCTTATTGCTCAAACACATCAGGGATATCTGATAATGTAATTACTTCACCTTATAAAGCTGTTATAAATCATGCATGGGGAACACTTTTTTCGTATTAAAGCTGTCTGAAGAATTATCACATTGCATGGAATGGGGACATCATGGTAAGGCTAGCACTGGGTTTTGTAGGCCCATGTTAGTCTACGGCAGTATTAAAATATTTAACAAGAAAAATTAAAGAAAACACATTCAGAAAGCATGGCTTCTTTATAAAGGTTTAGGGGAACAGATTATCATCTAAGTGGGCATATTCCAGGTTGTGCATGGAGGCATGAATAACTTCTGTGGATTTGTGTTTTTCTTTTTTTTCCCCCTTGACTTTTCTCTTTCCTCCTCCAACTTCCCAGCTTCCCTGAGTGCAGCATAAAAGCAAATCAATAAGCACTTGAAACATTGGCTATCATACAAAGAATTGTGCTTCTATTGGTCATCACTTTAATAACATCTAATGATTATTTCTACCTCTTTCAGCTTCTGAGGTTTCCCAGCACTTTATTGATTAGAGCCCATGACAGAGTTCAGATTATAATTAAAAATCATCAATGAGAAAACAGAATGCAGTTCTACTTAGCAATCAGCTGAACAGATAATCACTAGGTAAGGTGATGTGACCACAAAATATTTCCAATAGATCCAGGTAGAGAATAATTGAAAGTCACTTGATGGGTCACAATTCAGGAGGGTTTCACTGAATCGCAGATAAAGGCTTTTGTATCCTAAGTAAATATAAAGTGTTAAATAGGTAAGTATCCTAAGTAAATAGGTAGCTCTAAATCAAACCTTCTTGCAGCCATGGTTCTTGAGTAGTAAAATGATGGAATGGTTTGGAAGGTACCTTAAAGCTCATCCCATTCCACCTTCTGCCATGGGCAGGGTCACTTTTCACTAACCCAGGTTGCTCCAAACCCTGTCCAGCCTCACCTTAGATAATTTCAGGCACTGACCAGTCACAGCTTCTCTGGGGAACCTGGGCCAGACTTTTTTCTTAATATTTAAGCTATATTTCTCCTGTTCCAGTTTAACCCCCTTTAGTCCTTGTCCTGTCACTACAATTCCTGATGAAGAATCCCTGTACATCATCCCTGCAGGCCCCCTCCAGATACTGGAACGTGCTGTGAGTTCTTCACTTTCCTTCTCTTCTCTAGGCTGAACAGCCCCAACTTCCTCATCCTGTCTTCATAGAGGAGGTGCTCTCATCCTCTAATCAAATTCATACATCCTCAGCAAGGCTTGCTCCAACAATTCCATGCCCTTCTTCCACTGGGGTACCTGAACACTACTCCAGGTGGGGTTTTGCAGGAGCAAAGTGGGAAAATCATCTCCTCATACCAGCTGTCCACACTCCTTTGGATGCAGCCCAGGGTACATTTGGCTTTCTGGGCTCTGAGTGCACACAGCTGGCTCATGAGTTTTTCATCAACCATTATCCACAAGTTTTCCTCTGAAGGGCTGTGCTCAATTAACTGCTACTCTGGTGGACCAAGTTTTGAGATTTTTGGTTATACTCCTCCAGGGTTTGGTCAAAAAATGTAAGTTTAGACCTATTATTGTAAGAGAAAGGACATAAAGCACTAAAAACAGGGAGAGAATCTCCTTTGGATTGCTCCTGGCAATGTGGGTATGCTTCAGGAATTCTGACCTTGAGGGCAGCCCACAATTCACTTGTTTTCTGCACCCAGTTTGCATGTTACAGAAGCAGGAGCTGTTTTCAGGAAGGGGCAAAGTGAAATGTCTCCTATGAAATTCTCCTGTGGAGCTAGGATTGAGTTAGAGAAGACCAGGAAGAAAACTTGCAAGCCTGTGTTTGGATAAGGAGGACAAGAATAAACATCAGTTCAAGTACCTGGATTTGAAACATAAACACCTCAGAAAGGTTCTGACCGAATTCAGCTGAAAATTTAGTTGGTAAACTGATATTTACACCACAAAGCATATGGAAGCAATCTAATTTAATGAGAAGAAGTAGATAAAGAGTCTAGAGACTTGAACTCTTTCACACCTGCTGCTTTATGATCTTTTTTTCTCTGCCCATTACCTTTTTCTATAATAAGTACCTGCATCTGAAAGTTAAATCCTGGGTAACACAATGTGTACTAGATCTTTTATACCAAAGAGTTATTTTTCTTAACTGCATTTCAAAGGCTGCATTTTAAGAGCTGAAAGCCCTAAGTATTGTCCACCCTTTTATCCAGCCTTCCACACAAACTGATTCATAAGGTGCACTGGGAATTGCTGAATGGTTTCAGCTTTGTCATAATATGCCAAAAGTCTCATCTATAATTCCTTCTGGTTGTTAAATTTGCATCAAGCTAAATCGTTAAACAAATATGAGGGAAGATGGTGCTTTTAATTTTATGGCCTGCCTGTAGTACTCTATGTCCTCTCCAGCTCAGAGGATGCTCTAGGTAAATCTGTGGAATGGGACTGAGGGAATCCCATCTTTCTCAAAACACATCCAACCCCTCTGGGAAATCATGCTGGGAGCCTTTGTGTGAATCACTCTTCAAACCAGTCACTTTGCTGTGGGCCTACTTTGTGCTTTATCTTAAAAACTGAACAAGGTATTTTCTTAAAAGATAGGACAGTTGTCTTTTATTGTGAGGAAATTTGATATATGTGACCCACTTTCAGTCTTCATATACTTTTTTTTGAGCTTGCATTAATTTTTTACACACTCATTTTCAGGCACATTAAAGAAAGACAGTAGCCCACTTAATTTTAACCTACTTTGTCCCTGCTGTTTACCTATGCATTTTCTGGAATCTGACTTGATAACATTTTTAACATCCTTTTCTATTTCTACCTTTGGTGTGTCCAATATGGAATGCCACAGCCAGGAGCCATCCTATGCCATCATCCCAGCAACCAAGGCTCCCTGTGCCATCATCCCAGCAGCAGAGCTTCCCTGGCCTTCTAGGAGTCTCTGCATGTTCAGACTGTGAAAGGTTACTCTCCATCATCATCCTGTTCATCAATAAATAGATGAAAAATGTCCATGTAATGCAGACCTAAGGAGGATACTTCAACCTTTAAACTGCTATTTGTATATAAAAAAAGGTGAATTTAGTGTCTCTTTTCTCAGTTTCTGCATATTCTCTTCTTTTTAGTTTTTCCTGGTTTAGACTGATTAACACAGAATTAGGTATGAGGAACAATTTTTTTCTTTTCTACAACAGCCTTCTGGAAGTGTATCACTGAGAAATTTATAGTCCTGGTAGCTGGCCTCTGTGCACATCTGGGCTTGAAATCAGTCTTCAGAGGCCTTCTTTTTGTCCAGGCTCATGCTAAAAAGAGTAATGTGAGAGACCTTCTTCTCAAATGGTTCCTGCTAGTTGTCCTTGATGTGCCACAGAAAGCTTGTGTTCCCTTGGAAAGTAAGACATATGTGTGCAGATGCAAATGTAGGAATAAACTGCACCTGTTCTTTCCCAAATACACTATCATGAACCCTTCAGAATCAAGTGAAAATTTGCAGTGAGGGTGTGGGGCTGAATCTGTGAGTCCATCTGATAATGTAATACTTCCTGTCCCATGGGGATAAAGGGGTGCCCTGTAAGCAATGCTTCAGACAGTCTTGCATCTATTCAGGATGAAATCACAAGCAGAGTCAGGAGAGGAGCGCTCAATGTGTGACCATTTGGGGAGCTGATCACAGAATCACAGGAAGAGCAAGGTTGGAAGGGACCCCAGTGGGTTCATCTGGTCCCACCTCCCTGCTCCAGCAGGGCCATCCCCGAGCACAGGGCACAGGGATGTGTCCAGAGGGGTCTGGAATATCCCCAGTGACCAGGACAGAAGTTCTTCCTTATATTCAGGTGGAATTTCCTGGACATAATTTTCACCATTGCCTCTTCTCCTTTTGCTGGCCACCATGGAGAAGAAGAGTCACCAGAGTGGTCTCATAGGAGAAACTTGCCCCCTGTTTATATATCAGAAAAGAGGGAAACCCTGTAGGAGGAGGAAACATGAAACAAAACCCAACATCCAGTCTCCTACTTATTTTACCAGAATAAATTCTATCTTAATATCTCCCACATTAGACACCCCCACATTTCTTCAGGTAATATTTGGGTGTTTTGAGAATTCTCCTCTTAGCTGAATCCATGTCCTCTTAAGTTACAGCCCAAGCTAGGAAATACTAGTTGCACACACCTCATTGTATTTTTATTTTTTGTGGCAAAGCTATACTTGACTGATGCAGAATTTTACCAATAGCTGACACAGTGCTATCAATTAACATTTACTCTGCCTATAGGCTCCTGATGAGTTTTACATGTTGGCTGCTATGTTTGCTATGGAGCCAGTTGTCTCCAATTTGAATGCATGTTGAGCACAAAAAGTTAGAGCATAGGGTCAGCAGTTGGTATTCCTCAACAATCTTCAAAATGCTGAACTGCTTTCAGGCTGAACTATCCCTTGTCAATATTGTGTAGCCTCACACAGTGATAGTAAACTGTGCTCCACTGTCTACGCTGCTGGCTTTTCTAAATGGGGCATTTTCCATCTACCTGCTCTTCCTGTGCTCTGAGAAAGTCAGGTGTGATCCTGGTCCAGTCCAAAATGAACAAAGATGCACTCTTCCTGCAGGAAAGCTAAAGTGATGAGAAAAGCTAGACAGACACCAAGGAGGACAGCTGATTGCCAATATCTTACTTCATTATCTTGGGACTAGCTTTGTGTTCGTATTTCCAAAATTGTGCTGCACACATGTCAGAATAGTACTTTCTCTCTTTTTATCTAGAAATGGTGTTTTCCATGTTCCAGGTCAGACCTTGTGATGTTATCCATGTTGGTGTTACTAACTCTGAGTGATCTTTATGAGACAGCACAAAGCTGCAATTGTAATGTCATGACATGCAAAATATTGCTGTATGTGAGTGCCACGTGTAACTCTTTGGGCTGCCAAACACCTCAAGAGATGCTTGCAGCACATAGTCCTGTGCTTGCAGAGTTTTCACTTGAGAGGGCAAATCAATGGCATTCTTAGGTGTGGCCCAAATTTGGTGTAAAGCAATTTTATTTACTCCTTTAGCAACATAACACACTTCCTTTGCACGTGTGTTCTCACTGGGTGTTCCAGAATGCCTCTTAGGTGTGGCATTCACTGATACATTCATAAAATTACAGAATCATAAGGAAGGTTTGGGCTGGAAGAGACCTCCAAAGGTTATCTACTCCATCCTCCATCGAGCAGGGACATCTTCAACATTGGTCCTCCTGTGTCATGGCCAGGCTCTGAACAGCTTGTGCCCTCTTGGGTTGCTCCAATCAACAGCATGATCCTTCCCAGATGGGTCTTATCCCTCTGAAGGAGGGAGGATTTCCTGCACTATTTCCTGCACTGTTCACTAAATGTCCATACGAGTGCCAATATTCTCTGTTAAAAACTCAATCAGTAGCTGCAAGTCAAGGACAAAGAGAGTACACAGAGACAGGAGTCAGGGCAGAGTCTACAAGTTTCATCCTGAAAATGTGCCTGGCTTGGAGTCTGTGGGACTTGACAAGAAACTGCTCACACAAATATCTGTGTGGCAAGAAACAAGAGTGACAAGAACATCCTGACCAGACAGCTTGGTTAGAAAATCTTCAGTGCACCCTCTTTGGAGTCCCTTTTTCTGTTTTTATTTTCTGGATGGTGGAAAGGATTGAAGACCTACAAGGCAAGTGCATTGTCACTACAAATGCCAAGTGTTATTAGCAATGAGTCTAACTCTGAATTCCCATGTTTGTAAGGCTGAGATTTTTTTTTTCTTTATTTTTCGCAGTATCCTTGACATATCTAAGTTCTTGTGCAAATTTGGTGAAGAATACAAAATACATTTGAAACCCAGGATTCATCCAATTGGAAACTAACAGAACTGCAACTGATGTGAGATTTGGGAGACCCTATTTTCCAGAAATCAGACTAATATTCAACAGAACAAAGAACATTTTTGCTATCAAAGCAAGGCAGTTCAGTCTATATGCCCGTGTGTGTATGTCACTTGAAATTATAGGTGAGCCAAATTGCCCATAAATAATCTGGCTGGTCAGTGAACCACAGGGGCAGGCATTTCCCAGATGCCATGAACATTTTCCCATTCACTTCACTTTCATTTTATTTAAAATAAACTGCTTGACATCTAAAATGACTGAGGTTATTGCAGATGAAAAAAAAAATATACACTTAAGAGTGTAAAGTCCTGTGCCTATTCTTTACTATGTGTATCAGCCTGTAAAGGGACGTGCTCTGATTGATATAAACTATTATGACACAGAGGGAAAAAAGGTATTAGAAATTGAGCAAGGTGCATTGCTGCTGATTGTTCACCCATTACTCTCATATATCGAGCAAGCACGTTGTCTTGATATAATACTTTAAGCCTGATATAATTCTACTGATATCAGTGTGAAATTTTTTATTTCCATGGTTGTTGGATCAGACCTTAATGAAATTGTAAAAGCTCCCCATTTGTTTAAGATATGCTCAGAAGCAAATCAAAGCAAGAGGCTTCCCTAAACCCTTTACAAAAGGCCTTATAAGCAGCATAGATGAAGTCAAAACTCTGCCACTTCCCTTTGTGGTCTCTAATAATAATATATTTGTGAATAATCCGTAATTAAATGAGAAGAGCATAACATTAATTATTTCACTAGATTGTTAATCAGCAGGGTATTCTATGCCCCCCTCTTCCTAGTAGCTAACCTGTCAGGGTCTAATAATTGTTGCCATGAACAGGGTTGGGTTAAGGTCCCCGAGGAATGCCAATTCTCTTGTTCCATTAGTGAGAGCACATATAGATCATTTTCTGTACTAATCTAGGGCTAAAATCAATTATGTCTCTTGTATTTAAAAATTAAATTGACTCACCATGGGAGTAGGATAAAGGGAAAAAATACATTCCTCCTATTATGTGTAATTACAATTGTAAAACATTTTCCTTCAAAATGTAATTGCTGCCTATAGAGACTAAAGCTGGAGAGCTTAAACTGTTTAGCTGACACATTCAGTTGTCTTTCAGGTTTTTCCTTTGGATTATTTAACGTGCTGAAACAGTCTTATAGACTTTTTGACTTTTAAAGGCTCTCAGGAAGAGCTCAGGATTTAAGAAAAACAAAAAGAAGACTGCACAATGATTTAATTCTATCATCTTATTACAAATGCGATGAGAGTAATTTATTCTTATATATATTCTTACTCTTTCAGGAAGAAAAATGATCAACTACTTGTAGCCAAAGAGTTTCCATTTTCCCAAATACTGTATAGCTTGCTGCCTATGTCTGGCTTTTCTTTTCATTATTGGATTCTTATGAGGCCTTCCAGAGTAGTTAATCAAATCTATGCAATATGTATGACCTGCCACTCAGGGACAAGGCTTTGAAGGTCACCAGAGCATGTAACATTTGTCCTTCCCTGTGCTGGGCAGGAACACAGCAAAGATCATATCAATCTACAGGATGGCCATGTGAGATATTGCCCAGATACTCTAGTCTGGGATCAGGATGAAATCCTACAACACTCTTTATTGCCAATTTTAGATTTTCTGCAGCCTATCTTGTTGGCCATTAGTAGCAGATCTGCACATCCACCAGCTATACGTGCTACAGAATAAGTTCTTTATAGCATAAGGAAAGGCTGATGAGCAAACTCGCCTTCCTGTTTACAAATATATATAGATCTCTGAAAGAGTCTTGAGTAGCAACAGTACAGAAATAATCTGCATCACTCGCCATGCTAACCACGTCCTGATCTTATAAAAGATTTGTTCAATATCTGCACCTTTCCTAAACAAGCTGAAAACCAGGAATATGCTTTTGAGGTGGACAGCACCCCTACCTTCATGGGAGATTTTTGAGCTCCCATTGTTCTTTGCCAGCTTTAGAACCCCCTAGACCAGTGAGATGAATGGTTTGCAGGAGTATATTCAACAAATGTGTGTGTTTTACATTTTTTTTTCTTAATGTATTATTCATCAAGCCTAGTTATGTGCATATTATGGATATGAATGGCTTTCTATACAGTTGCAAGGATGATGCTTTCTGGACAGCTTATTATTCATGTAGTTTATCTGCCATGTTTAAAAGTACCCTATGACCTGTGGATTCTATAACGATTGATTAGTCATTTATTAAGACATCTAACAATCCATTATTCATTTTCCATAAATTATTTATAAATGTGCTTCTTATTTGATGCATGACTGCTATATTTAGAGTACATAAATAAGTCAGGAAAAGCTAACTCCTGCAGAGTCCTAACATTGATAAAGATTGTATCAATAACCAAGTATCAATCCAATGGTAATTTTAGTTCAAATTAATATTTCATATTAAAACAATGAAAAATTCCACCTCTGTCACTGCAGGTCAACCAGACAACTTATTTTAGTTCTTTTTAAATATAGAAGTCTATCTTTTCTATCACCCTGAGTAGAAATAAACAGTAACCTTTGATTTGTGTGAAATTAATTCTCTGTTTTCCAGACACTGGCAAATTCTATTTCTCCACAAATTTTCTGCACAGACATGGCAAGGTATTTACATTTTTTGTAGCTGTGTGAAAAGGGGGAACTGAATCACAAGCATGTTGAAAATCCATGGGTGGTTTGATTTCAGCCTGGTTTAATAAACTCAATTTTTTGAGGCTCATGAAGGATTAATGAATGTGAGATGGAAATGGTTGTGCCTGTGGGAAGCCAACAAACTTCTAGCATTCATCTAATTTCTATTCTGTCTTGTCATATCTTATCTTACCTTATTTTGTGTCATCATGTAGTGCCTGCATCAGAAAACCGACCTTATGTATTTTTCTGAGTTTTGGTCACACCATGTCAGGTAAAATTAAAAAAAAAAAAAAGTCAAAAAATTCCAGTTTTTTTTCATTAATTTCTGTTTGGCCATTCCCACACCCTTTTTCAGAGCAGAGTAAATCAAAGCTCCAAGAAGTAGCCTCTATTCTTGAAGAAAAAGGGCGGTCAGTACAGTTTTTTCTGAGGTAATTTTTTTTATTTTAACTCTTTCTTTAATCGAAGAAAGAGGTTGGGAAGTACTGACCACCACTCTTAGATAACACGGGATAGAAATTGAGAGATGCCAAAAGTGAAGATCAGAGTACTGAACTGCATTGTATATTGTGTGACAAGCCCACACAGGGAGCCTGGTGGACTCACAGTTCTGATCTAACTGGAATCACCTTAAAAACTTCAGACAGCTGGACACAGCGCAATCATTTATTTCAGCTTAGAAATAATTTACAAGAGCATGAAGTGATCAGACAAGGGGAAATGGCTTCAAACTGACAGAGAGTAGTTTTAGATGGGGTATCAGGAAGAAATCCTTCCCTGTGAGGGTGGTGAAGCCCTGGTGGTACAGGTTTCCCAGAGAAGCTGTGGCTGCCCCATCCCTGGAAGTGTCCAAGGCCAGGTTGGACAAAGCTTGGAATAATCTGGGATAGTGAAAGTGTCCCTGCCCATGGCAGGAGGGTGGAATTACATGGCTTCAAAGGTTGCTTCCAACCTGAGCCTTTCTATGATTTTATGAAGTATTATTCTGAATTTTCACAACTGGAAAGTGTCAGAGGTGTTTCAAAGCTCAGGAGAAATTAGAGAGCCTCATTGCTTGAAAAATCTGCATTTTATGCCAGGTAGACACTATAAGGCACGAAAGAACTGCATTTTGTCCTACATTCTCTTGCTGACTGTGCCCATTAATGAGATACAATTTCTTAAAACTCAGGAGGAACAGAGAAGAGCCCAAACACAAAAAGGCCATGAAAAGAGAGATATCCTCTCTTCCTTCACCCAGAGGTGGCCAGTCTGCTTGAAATCTGACCCTGCTGGGCTTGAGAGACAATGGGAGTATTGCACTGCCTCTGCATCCTCTGCAGGTAACCATCACTCTCCATTAATGTCAGTATGCAGGTGCCAAAATAGAAATTAGGCAAAACAAGCTTTAGAAATGCAGGCAGGCAGACAGCAAGAGTAAGACACTCTCTGTCAGCAGGAAGCCATTTTAGAGCTCACACAGTTTAAACAATTATTTTAAATCTCTTCTTGCTATAACTGGTGTGTAGAATAATGAAAGTGAAAGAATGAGTCTACCTGGGTGTCTTTCATGGATTATTTGCTTTTGCTCACCCTCAACACAGAAATAAGAAGCAACATGTTCCAGTGACATCTGACTCCTTCGCTACCTGCAAATGCTTCCTCAGACAATACATTATTGTGTTTCTAACATCTTCCCTGTGGCTCCCACAGCAGCCTCAAAAACACAGCAGTTTGTTGGCAAAACAAATGAGCCCGAGACATTGTGATGAAGGACACTCTTTCCCAGAGTTTTCATCCAGAAAGGATCACTGCAGTAGCCATGGATGAGCTTTTTAAGGCAGAAGCAGAGGAAAAATAAGTAAGCTGGGCAATTTGATCAGCTCTACTCGGGGACTCAGAATCTTATTTGACTGCAAAATATCTAATTGACCTTGAAGCTGAAACAACTTGTCAGGGGATCTGTTGCTTCAATTGCTCCCTGTCAGCTCCTCAGCTAGCTGTTTCTTCCTTTCAGATTTCATCTAAAAAAACCCCAGGCTGGTGGAAGTGTGATAGCACCGGGCCAGGGTGAGAAGGACTGCATATTCAGACAGGGGAGAAGTGTATTCACAGTATTTGCTTTAATTTTTGCATTGCCTTTTATGCAAAAGCTAGTGACAGCTACTGAATCAAAAGATATGCAAAAAACTGAAAAAGAGGTTAAAAAAAAGGATCTCAGAAGAAATGCTGTGGCAAAAAGTGGTCAGGCCTGTCGTGCATGGATTTAAATGAATAAGCAATTAATACAAAAATGTTTATCATTTAACAATACACAAAGCTAGAGGTAATTTCAGAACAGAATCCAAGGTGCTATTTACAATATACAAGATACTACTGTGTGGATTTCTTGATATTAGGAGATTTTTGTGTGTATATGGCTACAGAGTACTTCAGGTGTCTCCTTTCTTCCTTACAAGAGTAGGAAAATTCATATATCACTCTTGTGGTCGGAGTAGACCACTGGTTTTAGCAATCTGGAACCCTTTTTACCCTGGCCCAAGATTTTATCTCAGGAAAAGTAAAAATTTCCAAGGTGTTCTCTTCCATGACATTTTTATCTTCACTGATGCAAGTTTCCATAACTTTCAGTTTGACTTTTTTTCTGAAATTATGTGTTGACTTACCTGTCAGAGATGTCAAATATGCACCATTTCTTATTCCTCAGCAGGGGTCTCTGGAAGGCTGAGGAAGAATATGTGACCACTATCAGGAGCACCCCCAGGATATCTTCTCTAGACTAAACAACCTGAATCCCTTCAATCTCTCTGCTTAGGTCTTTTTTCCAGACCCCCTCTGATCTCCCTTCCTATTTATGTTTTCTGAATACCCAGACCATGTTTTTTTTTGAAGTGATATTTTCAAAATCCCTCAAGAGCCTGCAGATACTAGAAGACATCCTATCAATATAAATATTGTTTAATTTTGATCATTACAAAGTACCCTTGTGACATAAAGAATTGATTAATCCACTGCATGGAAGTTTCTTTTTCCTGCCCCAAAACCAAGGAAGCTGCACAATGTCAAGCATTTCTTTCAGCAGCAGAAATTAGTTTAATTTGAAATAAAGATCAAGTCCATCCATTAAGGTATTCCTTGAAATCTACTTAAAGTTTATAAGTGGTGTAACCTCACAGTAAATTGTCAAATTGCCTCTAGGGAGATATGAAGAATGCACTGGACTTAGCTGACTTTCAAATGTTTGAACAGAAGTAAGATGAGATTTACCTTTAGCCACCACTTTTTTTTGTTTTTTCAGTGGTGTTGCAAACCACAGAAAATATCTGGACACTTCCATCTACCAAAATAAATTTTCTTCCCTAATCCCCATCATTTGGTTTTCTCTAATATTTTCACAAGAAACTCCAAGAGATGAAACTCATGTTTTAAGGTACTATATCTTAATTATTACCACACATCCTCTGAGCCACAATCCAGTGTCTGAGCAACTTGGTCTAGTGGAAGGTGTCCCTGCTGGTGACAGGAGGGTTGGAATGAGAGGATCTTTAATGTCCTTTATACCCCAAGCCATTCTAGGATTCTGTGGTCATATGATGGTACTCTTTACTGCAGTACAGAAGAGGTAATTTGATTTACCACATATGGGAAGGCCTTGATCCCAGGTGAAGAACTTTAAATTTACTGACATTAAATCCTGCATATAAGATGTAGGAAAATACAGTTTAAGGGATCCTTATTCTGCAATTTAAACTTTTAAATTGCAGAATAAGGATCCCTTAAACTGGAGTGATTTGTCAAGAGCCTGAGATGAAAGAAAATTCTATATCCTGAAGTAATTCTTCCCCTGTGCTTTTGGTTGTTCCAAGGAAACAGATAAAAAAAAGATAGCAGTCGACCAATTAGCAAATTAATTTTGGTAATAAAAGTGGTTTGGCATTAGTGGTTAGTCACAATAACTCCCACATAATGATGTCATTGCAGTGACATGTCTTTGTTTTAAATTCAGATACCATCAAAGGGAACATGGTCACCTACTTTTTTCTCATCAGGGTAAATTGTGGAGGCACAGTAATAATCTCTGAAAGCCAGTAGAGTTTTCTAGACTAAACAGGGTGTCTGCCACCTAATCCTTACATGATCACTTTTCAAACAGATATGAGGAAGAGACTGCACCTTATATAATCATAAGAAAATTACTTTTAATGAGAGCAGTGTCTGTAGTGAAAGAATAAGAAAACTTCTTTCTCCACCTGAAAGTATTAAAGAGATTTCCTTTGGGATGTCTAACCACCTACCTCCAGATATGATGGTTCAGGTTTCCCTCTTGAAAATTTGATTGGTAAGAGACGTCCAAAAACATATGATTAATGACATACAATTTTAAAGTCTTCTGATGGATTTTCAACCTTTAAAACGCATAGAAATAAGAGGAAACAGCTACCATTTCTACCATGCTCTGCTGTAGTCTGGCAGTCAGTGTCAGACAAGAAGTCAATTGCATTTGAGGATATTCTTTCTTTTAAGGAGCTGTAATGGGGAAATTTTAACAGAATGTTGTTCATGGAATAGCAAGACCACAATTTCAGCACTGTATGTGTTTTACAAGAAATAAGAAACATGAGCATTACATTTGAGAAAAACCCCATTCAGGAGCAGAGTTTTGCTGTTCCAGCAGCAGAATAGAAGCCAGGGCTGGCCATGGAGCCTCAGAGTTGCAGTTATGGGAGTCAGAGCTTCTACTGCAAGCCCGTGATATTTTTAAAGGGGTGCCTGCATTGCAGTGGGGACACTTTGCCTCTGAAAGCCACAGAGACCCTCCCCTAGGAAGTGTCTGCTGAGATTTCTGCATGTGAATTAATGCACAAATGTTAGACAAAGGGACCGAGAGACCTTAGAAATACGAGCAGGAAGCAGTGAGAAGGGATTCAGCCTGGAAGAGTGGAAAAAACCTATCATGTAATGCCTCTGGAGAGAGGTGTGTAAGGAGGTAATCTGAAGCAGACATTTGGCAAATGGAAGATGTGATATTTAGGTTGCAGCAGTGAAGGAAACCTGTGGGGTGACAACGAGCCATTTCTCTGGTAGTAAAACACAGGCAAAGGGAACAGCAGAGTGTGAATGTGCTTTTGGGGAGTCCTTCAAGGGAACATGACATCATGGCTCAGAAAGGAGGCACAAGTAACATCACTTAGCCATGTAGAATTATAATGATCCAAAAACATTGTTGCACTAAAAAGAAGAAGGACAAATATTTCTTTTAAGAAAAAAAATTAAAAGAGAAAGTGACTGGGGGAGAAGTATCTCATCAGACAATCAAGAAGTAAGAGGGGGAATAATAATTTTCAGGACAGTCTGGAAAGCTGTTGATATTGTGAAGGCAGGAGTATATTAAGGATGGTCTAGGGGAGCCAGGCAGAAGAAATAGAAGAAACTAAGCACACACCAAAAAAAAAAAAAAAAAAATTAGGCTGAATGAAGCAATTAACAGTTCTTAATAGAGAAGTCTATTAGACAAAGAAATGTTCTCCTAAGGGACACAGCTGTAAACTCTTCAGTGCAGGCACCATGACTGCTTATATGTTTGCACTGCACCCAGCACAGTTGGGATCCTGATCTTTATTTGATCCTGGGGGTTCCACAGCAATAGAAATAACAAACAGCAATAATTACACACTGTGGTACAGCCATAGGGGACGTGTGCTGAGGCTGAGCTCTCCTCCTAGCTACACTCAGCTGAGGTCTGTGGGATTGTTTGGATACAGGCTGGTGGTGCTAACAGGACAATTTGGCCTGGTTCATCTGTAAAAATAGAATATCTGTGGTTTCTGCCCCCAAATCTACCTGACTGTTCTTTGTTGTAGAGCCATGCAGGCTGGACATTGTTACACAGTGGGGAATATTTCATACCCAAAGAACTCCTGTGCTGGGGCTCCCTGGTAGAGGTGCAGAGCCAGCAAGTGTTTCTTCAGAGCAATAAAATTTCCTGGAAGCAGCAGAGCAGAAATAAGCTCCTTCAGGGCTGAGAGGGTACAGCCTTTCTTCCCCATCACCTACATTTCAGAGTCTGGTTCCTTCTCTAGGATGGAATTAGGAGAGCAGACCCTGAGATAAGTCCTTTCACTCCTGCAGAAGCAAGGATCCCTGGAAGTGCAGTAGGTTGGAAGCAGTGGGTTGGAGACATTCCTGTGGTAGGTTACATGGAGATGATAGCCTTCACTGACAAGAACATGGTGCTTTTCTCTCTTAAGTGCTGCCTTGTTTTTCTCTGGATGCATTATGGTTGTTGTTGTTGTTATTATTATTATTATTATTATTACTGGTTTAACGGCCTAAATCTAGGAAGAACTCGGGCTTTTCAGAAAACTGAGCAATTGATGAAATAGCAGGTGATGACAGCAGTCCAATTCTAATAATTTCCTGTCTTACTATGTTGGTATTGGGGTGTATTTTAGCTAAATGACTGCAATAAGTGATGCATTTTCCATCAGCTTTATCCCTGACTCTTGTGCATCTGAGAAAGACCCGGCAGTGGGTTTGGCAGATAAAGTGAAAAGCAAGTCAGGAACTACCATTATGAAATGCAGAAAGTCAATTTGAATGTCAACAGGAAAGGCATGGGATGCAAGCTTTAAAGAGCTCCACTTTGAGAAAATGAGGGCACCACATTGTGTATTCCTGACTAACTGCTCATGTTTAAAGCTATAGAAGAATGCCATGTTCAAATGTTTTTTTTATTTCACATTGATTGTTGTTATTTTAGACCACAGGACTCCCCAAGCTTCTTGCTGATGCTTCTTAAGTCAGAAGTAAAGGCTGCCCAAAAGCATGAGTTCTGTGAAATCCAAATTTTATTGCATAAGCTTTCTCATTTGTTTGGAAACAAAATTGCATTCTGTCACTGTTAGAGGGGACAAAGACCAGCTGTGATATAGTATTACATAATGCTAATTTTTAATACTTTTTTTTAAGGAGAAGTTACTGATCAGAAATGAAAGAATTGTTATCTTACTTTTTGAGGCTGTAAAAGCAGTGAGTGAAGAGATGAAGTAACCTGCCTGGGTTATAGGAGCCATGGGACACCGCTTCAGCTTTATTTTTATATTTTTGGTAAATCACCAGAAAGAAAACATAATGAACATCAATTGGCATTAAAATTGATCACTAAACCCGGTGAAGTTCTCTGTATCTCACTTAGCTCAAATAGTGTTGTGATACCGGAGAGATGTATCATACATAATGATCTGCCTTAGGAGGAGGCAGGTGCTTGCAGGTCATTGATTAAACACAGTGTTTTTTATCTTTAGAGCTGAAACCAATACCAGAGTGACCACCTTCATTCCTGACTCAGAGATGATGCTCTGGCTTCTGAGTTTTCAAACCAGCTGCCATGTGACCATAAATAAGTAGTTTATGTGGGTTTTTCTGTCTCTACTTACCTGTATGTCCCACAAATACCCTTCTCCTGCAGTGCTGCCACTCGGTAACTTCCAAGCTCTAATTTCCTTCCTGACATCAGCCCTGTGTTTCCATCATTTCCTCTCACTGCCTGCACAAAACAGACACTGTTGAGGCATGATTCATCCACATTTGAGATGTCTGTTTTAGGATGGGGTGAATCATGCTTGTTTCTCTCCAATCCCTATAAAGGGAGACAAGGGTGACTAATCGAGATGTAGATGTCTGTGGTGCAGACATCTAACATTAAATGAGATGAATGCCACTCTCAGAGCCAGCTCATGTCTGACAGAAATGGTGACAGCCAGCTGGGTCCACCAGAGCTTTGGCTCTGGCACAGCACTACATGAAAGAAAACTGCTTCCAAGGCTATTTCAAGACCTGATAACCCTCTTCTCATGGTGTTCAGAGCCCAAGTTAATTAGCACGGAGGACACAAGCCAGCCCCCATGCAAAACCAGGGTGTCTCTGCATGTTTCTCTTGAATTAAGTAATTCTGGGGAGTCTGTTACAGGGACAAAGCATAGTGACTCAGGTTTAAAATCATTTTTGTGCTCAACCGTAGCACTGAGACCTTGCTGTGCTTGAGCTGGCTCCGTGCAGAGAATCTTGTGGGTGTCTTTCCATGTTTTAAAGCAGCAGAGATGCTCAATGCATTTCCACAGCAGATAATCTGTAAAGTCACACTTGCTTCTTGAATCCTAGAAAATTTATGGAAACAGGTTTTTTGACAGTATGCTGAAGTCTGGAGGCATTAATGCTTTTAATGCCCATTTTCTCTGTTATTTATTTATATTATGACAGGCCTTATTATATAAAACATCTGTCTCAATAGGCTGAATGGTCGAGTTTTATAACCATTTCACTGCAGAGAAAGAAATATCATGGGTAGTCCAGCTAGTCATAATCAGAATATTACTTTCTACTTATCTACAAGAAAACTTAAAGTAGATAATTTGTGTCTGGAATAAAATCACTGAGATTGTGATTCTCAGCTCTCATGGCTGAGAAATAGTCACATCTAATCTCTTCTTAGAGTCCACAGACTCATTAGCTAGACTAAAGGCTTGATGGAAATTACCACAGACTAATTTTCCTAATTGTGTAGTTACTGGGATAATGACTTTTCCACCTTACCTGTACATCATTTAGTGCTGCAAGTGTGCAAGCTGAACTCTCAGGAATGCCGGAACATCACTGAATTGTCTAAAGCAAATACCTCCTCCATTTCCAGAGAATATCATCTGGTTCCTGAAACTCTCTGTGCCATGACACCTCATCTTATTCAAGCTTTTGAGGGAACTGAAAAATACACAGATATAATTTCCAAGCAAAAAAAAAGAACCTCAACACCAAACATTTAAAAAAATCCAATTCATTAGAAATACATATCCTTATTCTCAGCAATAGTAAATGCCATTTTTTAGGAGTGACCTTTTGGAGGCTGTTTACCACCACATTTTTGAACAATGTTACTGTCCAAATATATAACTTGCCCAAGTATGAACACTGAATTTTGAATAAGTGATAGCAGTAAAATTTTCTTTGTGTATTTTGTTCTGAAAAATGTTGGTTGTACCATAAATGTGTCAGGAAATTTACAAAAAAAAAAAAAAACAAACAAAAACCAAAAACCCAAACCATGAATAATGCTTCATTTTTGCTGACATTTTTGTATGAGTCAGTCATTGAAAACCCCAAACTTACAAAGTTTAATTTTGGGTATTTAACTGCTAAACAAAGTTAGAGGAGAACAGTTTTATTTGGGTACTTAAATGCTAAACAGAGTTGGAGGAGATTGGTTTTGTATGGGTATTTAACTGCTAAAAAAACTTGGAGTGGATTGGTCAGCCAAGCTACATCTTCTCTCCATCCCTTATTTGTTTAGCTTGTGAACAAAACAGGAATCAATTTATGTTTTCAATAAAAATAGGAGAATAAATATTTTATTTCTACAGACAACTCTTTAGGTTAAACACATTTTTCACCAAAGGCAACATTTCAAGTGAAAATGTACACAGAATAAATGTGCAGTTTACACAAAGTCTGAGCACAGGGTAAGATGAATGATTGCTTGGGTAGGGTGATGGGAAGAATCAACAAGGAGACCAGAATAGTAATTGATGGAAGTGATGACTAAACCAGTCTTATTTCCAGCAATAGGAAATAAGGTAGAGGGAAAAACAAAGACACATTTAGGAGATATTAAACAGACATAAGTGACAGGATTTGGAGTCTGAATGTGGAGGTCTTCTGTAAGAACACACTGGCTTTTGAATTAAGCCATCCATCAGAGTGGTGTCTTCATAAGGAAATGAAGCAAAAGCTGCTTCATATGCATCTTCCCACTAACAAAATTATAGATCATTGCAGGGCAGGAAACAGATCGTCGGCTGACAGATCAATTGCAAGGAGAGTTTCCCACAGCACTGACTACGGCCAAGGAAAGAATTAAAACATGTGCTAAAGTTCATCCATCCATCAGAGAAACAGAACTAAATAACCTCAGTGTTAGAGTAACTTAGTAGCTCCAAAGTTTTAATATATTTATCCTCTCCATTGTGCGGTTGACAGTGTTATCTGTAATCCCTGATTTAAGGGAGGAGCTTAAACACATTTAGAGTAGGTTTCTAGTTTTTTTTTCTTTTGATGTTCTGGACAGTGCAGTGCAGCATGGCACAGAGAGAGCTGAACCACTCAGGTTCAGCCAGCACAGCCTGCTTATGAGCAGGGCTTGCTAGTGTGGGCATAGCAGCATCCTAGTGCTGAGGGGATGCTGCCAGCCCTGAAACAGAGCATCCTGAAGAACTGTGGGGTCATTTTTCTCATGGACAAGCCACAGGATAATTTGAGTTAGGAGAGGAATGGAATCCAAAATGTAGATTTCGATATCTTTGGAGACATTTGGTCACTCATCAGTTCTCCGGAATGCAGCGAGACTGAATCCAGCTTTATTGTTGCCTAAAATTAAAAGACAAAACTTGTGACAGTGTTAAAATAGTAAGATAAAAAGAAGGTCTTGATTCGGAACTTCTGGCTGACTCCATGGTGGTTATGGGCACACCTGAAATTAGATTTCTACAGTTTTTATAAGTTTGACAACTGAGAACAAGTAAAAAAATTGTCCAATTACAAGAACAGATGTTTTGGTAACTTTTCCCTGGTTACTGCCCCATTGGAGTTGGTCCAGGGGCTTCTTTGTTCCATTTCTTGTTGTGTCCTCTCAGATCCTGTTTGGAAAAGAAAATGTCCTTTGTGGAGGTCCTCTATAAAATAAGATTAAACAATATTTCGGGAATGTGTTAGAAGATTAACTTACTATTCTAAAATCTAAGAGAAAACATAGAAAATATACCAGGAGCTGGTATAACCATGTATTAAGGGTTTACAAAGCTAAAAAATATGGAAAATTTAGAGAAAGCAAAAATCTTTAGGCATCATTATGACTTCAACACCATTATCCCAATGGATGGATGTCTTGTCTCCAAAGAGCTGGATGGAGAGTGCCTCTGGCTTTAGCTGGATTACCCATTTCTGTGATCAGAGATGCATATTCCCAGCTTCCTTCTATAACTGGGGCTTGAGACATGGAATCATGAAATATGCTGAGTTGAAAGGGATCACCAAGTTGTTACTACAAGTAGGGATTCCTGGGAAACTGAAAAAATACTGAATAAAAAAAATTGCTAAACTTCTAGAAACATAGAAAATTCAATGACACAAAACAAAAACAAACGAAAAACCCAACAAACAACAACAACAACAACTACCACATTTTCTCTTCTCTGTTTTTTAATTCTTGTGATTAACACTAGACACAAACTCTAGAAAGCCATTTCAGCTAACAACACATTAGACAGGAGTCAAACTTTACATTGCAGCCCTTAGTGATCAACAACTGACTTGAGCATTAATGAACTAACTTTTCCATTAGGTAACAGCCAATAGATTGCTGCACTCTTATATTGTCTCTGTGTTCCAATGTCCTAGTTTTCTCCAACTGCTAATTTAAAATGCTTTTCACTATTGCAAAGAGCGCAGTTAACTGCTATAGAACAATTTTATTGCCCTAAAACAGTCATATATTTGCATTCATTACTATGAGTCTTAAAACCTATTACTGATATAAAAGTCAGGATAACAACATGAAGGGTTTGAAGGGCAGTAGATAATAGTCTGGAAAGAGCTCTGAAATGCCCTCAAGTATCAGACATAAAAAAGCAATGATAAACAAGCTCATTATTTGTTAGTGATGGTTATGCTGGAAGGAACATTTTTTATATCATTTTTCTCCTTTTTAAAGTTTTATGGAGAATATATTTCAGTCCTAAGCTGAGTATAAATTAAACATGTTTTACCCAGCTGTTCTGTTAAGAAATAGCAAGAACTAATGAGCTGTATAGTGGCAAAGCTGTTAAGGCAATCTGAAAGGACTCTATGGGGCAATGTCTGAAGTATAAAAGAGAGAAAAGTCCTCTCTCCATAGTCATTTACTCCTTTTCAGACATTTGGGTTGAGCTCAGCTCTACACCACCTTGAACTATATGTGATCAGCAGAGACAGTCCTGACTTGTCTGTTTTGCCAACCATAAAGGAAAAAATATAACTGTAATGTGAAGGGACGTTCCTTAAATAAAAAGTAAACTTCTAAATCTTTTGGGATGACATTTTTTAGGTCAGTTTTCAGGGCCTGATTTTTAAAGTGCTCACAAGATATTACTCCTTAAGGGTAGAGGTGAGCTGTCCCATTTCTCCAGAAATCAAGTCAGTGAGGGCATCTGGCCTGCTGAGAAGCCTGTGTTTAAAGACAATATTTCCCTTGAGGTACCTTTGAACACATTGGTAGGTTTGAGATGGTATTTGATAGTCAGACACACCTTCTTCTTCCTTGTCTTGAAATTCTCTTCCTCAAGTATTAGCTGGTTTGTTCTTTTAGCAATAACCACTCATGAAACCTTGGGATTTTCACACAAACTGTTTTACACATAAGAACCAACACAAAAAACAGCTTGCAGGTGGACTTTTTCATGGCAGAATAGAGGTTTTCATTGGTTTCTGTACTGATCCCAGTGTAAAAGGTTGAATTCTGCTAGTTTTATTTTCTCTAGCAGTTAAGACTGAGCAGTTTTCTAAGCTATTTCCTTTAACTGTTGTACAGCATTACTTCTCAAATGGTTGCAGCTTCAAAGTCAGTAACACACCCAATCCTTACATATTCCCACGTTTTGAAGCTGCAAATTCTGAACAACCCCAGCCTCTCAGCTCCCTATGGGGAGAAGCTGAAAATGCAAGTTTGCCAGAGCACCTCCTCTTGAAGGATGCTCTGTGGAGATGGGCAGAGGACTTTTGAATTACTCACCTCAAGAGTACATACCAAGAGTTTTGACATTAAAAACCTTAATGGGACCAGTAGATTTATCAAATTATTTCAAGGATGTACTCCCCTCCTGTTTCTTTCCTGAAACACAGAGAAAAAGCTCACGTCTTGTGTATGTGTGGTTGGTTTTTCAAAATCTGATTTAGCTTTTCAAAATCAGATTTAGCTGACCATGTTTGATTAATCCCCAAAGTTTCTGTGATACCTAACACAATCAGACCCAGACTGCATAAAATTATTAAATAGGTAGCACTGCATTTTCTCTTCATTGTTATCATCATTATCATTGTCATTATCATTATTCATAATAATATTGTTGCAGTTATCGTTATGATTAAAGCATCCTCATTCGAAAACAAAGTTCCATCAACATAAAAACCTTATTAGGAAAGGATAAATATGTGCTTTGTTGGTGCTAGACCTAAATTTTAGTCTCTATAGCTGATGAAGAGAAATTCACTTTAGAATATGGTGAATTTGTCCCCAACAAGTCTGGAGGCAGCAGTCTCTACTGTAGATGTTTCTGTTGGATGACACCCACCAGTTTTAGGGGATGGTCTGTTTCCAAAGCACTCAGGCACCTTTTTTTAAAAAAAATCCAAATAAAACACACCCAAGAACTTTTTATAGTGTTAGCAGAATGCAGAAACCACTATGATTTTGATTTCATAAACTGCATATCATATGTTATTTGTCTGTCACAGAACAGCCCCATGAATCTGTGGTTCTACAATCAGCAATGAGCAAGGAGGCCATGAAGGGCCTTTCTCTCCCATTAAAAAAATAACCATGCAGTGAAGGTTATGGTGAAGGAGACTAGACCAGTGGAAAAAAAAAAATAGAGTGAAGAAAAGGTAAAAAAGAAAGGAGAAAAGAAAAAAAGAAAAAAGAGAGAGAAGGAAACAGAGACAGAGACAGAGACAGAGAGAGAAAGAAAGAGAAAGAGAAAGAGAAAGAGAAAGAGAAAGAGAAAGAGAAAGAGAAAGAGAAAGAAAGAGAAAGAAAAAAGGAAAGAGGGAAAAAGGAAAAAGGAAACAAAGGAAAAAGGAAAAAATAAAAGAGGAAAAAGAAAAAAAAAAATATGTTGTGTTGCAATTCCCCAGTAGTTTTTATTCAGCTGTGCTAGAGCATCTGAACTCACCAGTCTGCAGTGTATTTTGGACACCTGGGGGTTTGCTTTGGCTTTAGACACCTGTCAAGACTTTTTTTTTAAAAATCATTGACAGGACAAAAGAAAGCTAATTAAATACAAGTAGAGTAGAAAAAAATACAGCCCAAATCTTCTACAAAAATTATTTGAAAGTTTTATTCCTGGAATGTTACAGTTGCTAGGGCATTTCTGTTTTCTTCAGGCCTAGAACCCATGCATTTTATTTTATTTTATTTTAAACTGACAATTAGTTTTTTATTACATAATGCTAAAGAAGCAGCAGCTGTGAATGGTGTGTATGAAACACCACAATTTTAGCAGGAGCCGTGATGACCTCAGGTGAGTCGTCAGCTGATCATTTTGTGTTAATCAATCTCACTGTAACATTGACCAGGTTCAAATCATTGCCTAAGTCCTTTGAAAGGACCAAGTGTTTCAAAGAGATCCAAACATTGCTGAGGGATCAGTCAGGCTCTCCAGACAGGGCACCAGGGGTTAAAGTGTGTGGGATGCAGCCATGTCATGGAACGTGGTGGGACTGAGGCTAACACAGTCATAGATGGATCACCCAGTCTGCAAACTGTGATTCCTCATAAATCATTATGAAAAATAGACTGACTCTGCCAGTTCATAAATTCAAGGCAAGTGTCTATTTCCATAAGGCCCAGGCAGACAGGCAGCGTTAGGGATGCAAACATGCCACCACCACATGCAGTAGTTAATGTGTTAGCATTTTAACAAATTGAGCCACTTCACTGGCCTATTTATCAGTTCAAGCTATTTAGAAATGTTGCTACCATATGTTGTCCATTGAAATGAATGCTAAACACTGCATTTATAAATGGTAATTTATGACTCATAAACGTCTCAGCTATTAGAGTCATTCTGCCACTGTGACTGGAATTGATAGCAGTTTCTGCACTTCATGTTTTGTTTTTTTTTTTTCACTACCCTCATTTCAGGAATATCGTTGATATTAAAGCTTTAGTGCCTCATAGAGGTTGTTATTCAAAAGACTGTGTGTATGAGAGAGAGGTTATTTCTGTGTGTTATCTACCCCATAAATTGATTTCAACTTTTGTGTAAACTTCTAGGACTAAATATTTTTAAAAAATCCTCTGGATTTTGAAAAGTGATTGGTTTTCAATTATAATAAACCTGATTTAAAAAACAAATAAGGCTTTTTTTACCTTCCCTGAAAAGCCTTTTCCCAGTCTGTATTTACCTTGGTACAGAAGAGATGAGCATGAAGTTACACTGTCTTAAATCCTTCTCATTACAAAATGCAATTGTTCAAGAAGATTTGATGTTACTTAACCTTGAAATTACCTTTTGCTGAAAATCCCTGACTGGATATTTAAAATATACATTATGAAAATATTATCTATGTGTTTTCCTGTGAATGCTGTTTCCTAGTGATAAAGAGGCACAGACAGTCTTGTCGAAAACTGAACTTGTCAGAAAGGGTCATTTTTACCAAGTAGGTTGATTGCAAGTTCAAGATGCTTTTAAGGCTAAATTTTTAGAGAGCCTTTGGAGTGCCACTCCAAAGTGGAAATAATCTGTGAGTTTCATGTCCAGAAGTTTGGTGTGTATAATTTTCTATCACAAAGAACATCCTGACAGGTCAGTTCACTCTGCTCAACTCAGAGAGATCTTCACATGGCATGAGTGCCTCTCAAGAGGGGACTAATGAAGAAGCTTTATGAGTTCATTCAGACCAAATGCTTGATTTTTAAATAGGTCTAATTACACAGATGGAATTTCAGCTCTAGAAAACACTCTTCTTATATGTTTCTGATGCTTTTGTGTAAATACCCAAAGGCATCCAAAGATGCTAAGGAGGTCTAGAAGGACTGTCTCAAGACTTGTCAACTGTCTGCAAATATAAATCTCATGCACGTGAACACAGACACACTGCTCACTACTCTTTCTGAAAATTTCCCTGAATACAGAGATGATTTCTGTAGAGCTGCCTGTATTAACTAGACCAATGAAATATGTATCATATCATGTCAGTCAGATTTGAGACATCCCTGATGAAGACACGCTGCACTGACACAAACAGTTCTGGTTTAGTGCTCAAAGATGGATTTTGCACAGAATATAGTCCTCAGTCAACATGAGCCAAGCAATAACAATGTAAATCCTCCAACCAGCATCCTGGTGTGGGAACATGATTTACACCTTGGTGTTAAATGTGTTTTGGGGACATTATCTGTTTAAAAGCTTCTAAAGAGCTATAAATGCAAATTTTCATTTCTTTTCCTGGCTGAAAGGCAGGCTGGGTTACAATGGATAGCAATGGATTTTACCTTTCTTCTCCTTCTTGAATATGGCCCATGTGATTACACACAAGGATTTTGGCCTGCCATATTTTATTCTTCTGTGGAACAGAGATAATTTATCCTTCTCAGAGGATTTGTAAAGGAAAAAACTATACTTGAGTGTAGCATACGCAAATGGTATGACAGTGATGCTCAAAGCAAATAATGGAGAGAAAACCATTAAACATAAAATAATCAGAATTTTAGGTCAGATATTAATCTCAGAGAGAACCTAGCTCTCAGTTTAAGGAGTTTGATAGTATTGTCTGAAAAAACACCTACCTCAGGATCTTGAAATCTCTTTTCATGTCTAGAATAATACCTTCAAGTAGCCTCCATTATTACAACAAAATTAAAAAAAGATGATATCTGCTCTTTGGGGTTGCAAGTACAGAGGATGTTGAGAAACAGCCTTCATTAAAAACAGGATGTATGGAACAGATAACATGAAAAGCAGCTATTAAATGGATTTGTTATCAGTGGCAATAATACTAAGAAGTCCTATTACAATAGTTACAAGGAATCATCTTTGAAATATCTTCTGCAAACATTAATTCAATCTAAAAATTAAACCTCTGCAAACCAAAAAAATATTTTATCAGTGGAATGCAAGGAAACAAAATTACTTGCTCGACACCCCAACAGTGAGAATGCAAAATCCAGAGCAGAAGGCAAGGCTGGAGCTCCCTCTTGCCCAATTTTAACAAGCATTTTGGGATATTATATGTTGAGCTTCTGGCTTGTGCTGGGAGTGTTATGGCTTTTACAGCTGATGTGGAGCCCTGTGTGGTCAGCAGATGAGTGAGAGTGTTGAAGGAAATAGATATGGTATCATGCAGTTTTATTTCCTCTTTTTAAATGTTGTTAACTGTGCTGTGAAAATACCAGTTTGGGGTTGTTTCTTCAGTTTTTGGGAAACCTTTCTGTTACCACCCTCATATGGAAGCAAATATATTTTTTTGAGCTCCAGCAGAAAAAAGTAAAATGTTGTGATTCTCAATGAAATGGTTCCTCTAGAGCCTATGTTTTATTTATTTTTTAAATTCAAAACAACATCTGTTTGTTTGTTTGTTTTAATGCTTGTGAAGTGCCAAAACAATTCCTCTACTTATTTTGCAAAGGCCAAATTAAATTCAGGCTTGAGAGCTTGACTTTCAGAAGTGCAGGTCACTAGCTGCTCTGGCTAAAGTTAAAATCACATTCATGAACTCAGCACCTCTGACTCATGAAAATGTTGCTTAGAAATGTTTGACTTTGCTTTAATAAGTCCATTAAAATATTTGCAACCAGGGACTGCAAAAAAAAAAAAAAAAAAAAAAAAGTGCTTTGTAGGGAACAAGTTAGAATTCTGGTCTGTTATGTATTGCTAAATTTGAACATCAATCCTTTACAGCAAGTGTCGCTTTCATTCAAAACCAATAAAAATTAAAACCAACAGATGGCAGATGTTAAAAAATGTTTTCTGGCGAAGAAATTGCTTTTTGGCTGAATAGAAAATTTGAGGATCTTATTTATTTTACTTTTGACTTGGATCTGCTCTTAGCTTCTACTGCAACTACCTTTACTGTGGTCCTACTATTCACATGTGTGAGGACAAAAGATCACTGCTGCATTATTGAAATGGGGTAAAACACTGAATTAGTAATTCAATACAAATAGGGATTTTTTTTCTACTCAATATTTTATACTTATTCTTCCAGTAGTAATACCACGTAAAAAATACAGAGAATAAATTAGATATTATGTTTTCCAAGTGAAGTTTTTTCATTCTGAGCAAGGTGTCAAGGGATTAAACACACACAGCTTGAGTCTGCTACATTGACTTATGATGTCTAATAAAGTCAGTGGGGAGAAGTGGGAATTTGAATAGAATGATTAATTTGATCCATCTTCAGTGTCCTGAGACCATGAGGTGAGCAGTGTCCTAGTCTGACTGTTCCCAAACTGACAGCAAAGGGAGCCTGAGGTGTCTAACACAGCCATATGATCTGGAGTTTAATATTTTTCCTTTTGTATACTAAGTCCCTGAAAGAAAGATTCGCATTTCACGTCTTTGATGATCCTCCCAATAGCCATAAGTAACAGGAGTATCCAGGGGAACACTGAAAAAAAACAGGCTTCATTTTGAATGATAAAAATCCATGAAATCTCAATCACAGGATGAGAGAAGTGTTTGGGTTGGAAGGGGTTTTAAAGATCATTTCCTTCCAAACTCCTGCTATAGGCAGGGACAACTTCCCAGGTTCCTCTAAGCCCGGATCTGAACACTTCTATGGATGGGACATTCAGCTTCTCTGGAAAACCTGTCCCAGTGCCTTACCACCCTCACAGTAAGGAATCCAACCTTAAAAATACTAAAATACACATAAATAATAAAATTAAAATTAACAACAAAAAGGAAAATAAAATTACATTAGTGGAATGCAAGTGTCAGTGAGTTTTTCTTGAAATATGGCTCCTGAAGGAAATTATCTGTTTTGTAGATAAGTATAAGCTTCAGGGCATCTGCTGTGGTAGAGCCATTCACAAAACTGCAAATAGTACAGTCAGCTCAGAAAAGAGGAGCCCACTCAAACCTCAAACTGTGTTGTAACAGCTTCTGAATTCTATTGCCAACTCCACAGGGAACTTCTGAGTTGTTGACAAATTTTAGGGTATATACACAGGCTTCTAAATATGGATTTATAAGTTTAATTTTAAGGATTTTTTTTCATCCTGTGTTTTGGATCCCAGCAGGATGATGGTATATTATGGACTTCCTTTCCACAACCAGCAGAATGAAGTATTTTTATCCTTTATGTAAAGAATTGACTAAAGAATGATCTGTAAATATTTTCTGTTATTAATGCTAATTTCCCAGTATGATTTTTCACTTTAATAGTCCTAATGAATGGCAAGAAACTGTGGCAGCCAGAAAACGGAAGGGAACACATTGTTATATCTTTTCAAGATATAAAACTTATTTCTCACTGTTATCTGATAGCAGAATAACTGAAATTGGTAATTTTCAAAAGCTGTGGCTTTTGAAAATTGTGTCTCCAAGGTGACAACAAATCTCAAAAGTATGGAGGCAAAGATCTGTCCCACATCACTTTGTCTCTGGGGCAAATACTGTTTTTTTCAAAAGCTTTTTGCATTCTCTTTGAAGCTCCCCTTTAACAGTGATATGAATAATCATTCTACTCCATCTGGTCATTGTCACCAACAATTACTGCAAACCAGAAGCTCAGGGATGGGCTACAAGACAAGGTAGAGACTTTCCCCAATGAATCAAACCCTGCAAGAAACTTAGAAACCTCAGGGCCTGGAGTTCTTTGAGCTAGATATTTGTATTTAATAGAGAGACACATTCTGCAGGACTTTGTGAAACTTGGTATTTGATTGAGTTGATATCAACATGTAGCACCCACAGCATACTATGGCACCTTAAATACGTGTTGTCCAAAGCTGAAATTGCTGTTGTTTCTCCAAAAGTCACCCTCTGACAGGCTCTTTATTAGTAACACCCATAACTCTTGCATTGTGAGATACAGTAGAAATCTTCCCACTCTTGCTTCTCACTGTCACAGCTTTACAGACCTTTGTCCTACTTTCCCTCAGCTGGAATTATTTAGGCTGGAGATGCTGAAGTATCTCAGTCACTCCCCATTTTCCTCCTTCCACCTGTCTGACCACTGTTCTCTGACCATTATTGATTGACACACTGAAAACAATGAGATTTTGGGACATAAACTCAATGTTGATGGTCCAGCCCAGCTCCTGGGGGTCTTTCTAGCCAGGTCAAGCTGTGCTTATCTATTCCTGATGGCTAACAGGATTTTCATTGCAGATGTTTTCAGTTCTGGGATTGTTATTACACTCACTTGAAAAGTATTTCACAGATAAGTATGCCCCTGAATCAGAGCTGTCTCCCTGAAAGTTCATTAATTTGTTTCACTTCAATAAGAAAAGCTGAGAAAGAAAAAGGAAACAAGCCTTATGAAATAAAATTGAAATCACCTTGTTGGTTATAGCCTTACCTCTCCATCAGTGGGAGAGAGAGAGACTGAATTGTTTCTTTCCACACACAAGATGTGGGCTCTTTCTTGGGTTTTGAGGCCATATCAGATAAAAATAATTGTTTCCTCAAGTCTTTTGGTTCTTTCTTAGTTGGCTAAGGAAAAATGGTTCTGTCTCAGCCACAGTGGGGCATCTCTATTTGTAATCTTATTGTGATAACTTAGTTTGACTGCCAAATACAAAAACTAGTAACAGAGCAGCCTGTCATGGTATAGAAACATTGATGATATGGTCCTCTACACTTGCAGATGGCTAGAGAACATACCAATTAATGTAGAGATAAAAGAGGGATTAATTTTAGCTCAAAAGATACGACAATGAAGGAGGTAAAAAAGCTGGAGAGATTTACATGGGAACGTATAATTTTCTTTTTGGTCCTTTGGTTTTATTCGTAATTGTAAAGTCCACCCAAACTTATGGGGCACAAATCACAGATTCAGAGGTGCTTGGAAGGGACTTCTGGAAGTCCTTAGTTCAAACCAACTCTCAAAGCAAAACCAATTAGATGAGGCTCCTCAGTGCATTGTAGAGTCCAGCTTTGAACATCCCCAAAAAAGATTTTGCCTGGATAACCTGGTAAAATGCTTCACCACCCTCATCACCATCCAGATTTTTTTCCCAAGTATGTACCAAAATTTCCCACCTCCAACTTACACCAGCAACTCCACTTCGCTACACAGGTAGCTGCAGACAGCAGTAATATGCAGCTCATTCTTCTCCTTCTGCCTCACAAGTTCCGTCCCCCTGATCATCTCCTCCTGAATTATCCCGGCTGCCCTCACTGCACAGGAACACTGGTGGCTCCTGCTCAGCCTCTTGGCCATCAGAATTCCCACCTATTTTTTGGTAAAGCTGCATCCTGTTCACTCAGGTCTCCCATCCTAAAAAATAAATAGATTGGGAGAGATTGATCCCACAAGCAGATATTTTTTTCTTCATAAACTGTAGAGGCGATCTAGAACAATTAGCTCCAGCGTAGTTATTGATCCTGAAAATGCCTAAACTGCAAAATTCCTGCACTTGATTGACAAAAAGTATGATTCTGTGGAAAAGACATTAATAATATTAAATTAGAATTAGGGAGAGATATCATAGAGGGATGTCAAGCAGCAAGAACACATAAAAACATAAGGAAAGATTGCCCTCCTTCTTGGGCTCTTGCTTAGATTTCTCTACGAACATAAAATTCCTTCCTAGGAACTTCACACCGGGCTGAGATTCCAAGAAGAATACATTATCTTGCCTGCTGTTTGACCATTTTATGCCAGGCTTGTAAATAAAACAAATTACACTTAGAATACATATAAATTCCTTACCAGAGATTTCTTTCTTATTCTTCTTAGGAAACAAACATGTTTATGTGACACTGACACCAAACTAAAAAGTGAAATACAGAGGTATAGTGAAACAATATTTAAATTTCCTTTTAACTTCAGTTTCCCCTCCCCATTTTTCTGCATTTATTGCAAACTTCTTTCTTTTTCCCAGTTCTTGGCTCTGAACCAAAGAGGAGTGAGCTGAGGAAAGACAGCCCACTTCCTATTGAAAGCAGCTGGTTTAAGAACAGTCAAACAATTTGCTATCATAAACATCCACCCGACACTTCTGTGAAGTTCATTTTGTCTCATTCAAAATCACTCTGTAATTTCACAGTGGTGGAGTGATAATGGCAGAACAATAACCTTTTAAAATATTCAGCAGGTTCCTACCTAGTGAAAAACATCTTAAACATCAGTTAAAGAAATAAGCATATATTTTCTGTGAAAGATTTTTTTCCTCCATCTGTTCAGATGGTGTATTTTCCAACTAAACTATCACCAAGCTTGGTGTCTTAGGGGAGAAAAAAAACTGTATTTAAAAAAAGAAGTAAAAAAACCCCCATCACTTTGTGACTTGCTGAACTGGGAAACAGATGATTCTGCTTAACACAAGAAGAGCTATGTGGGATGTGTCAGCTTTGCAACACAGTGGTCACTTCAGTTTGGATTAAGGCACTTTTTTCTTACTTCTTAATGTAAAATGAGAAACAGAAGTAATAGAGCTCACCCTTAGTTCTGATGAAATTACAGACCATGTAAATTTTTACACATCTCTGTTAGGGCAGGGTGGATAAAATGGACAGGCAATGGAGAGGAAACAAGGTCTCAGAGGAGGTGTCATTGTCACAGATGTGTTTGCTACAGCAAGAGAGCCAGTCCTGGACTGAAGGGTGCAGGACAAAAAACCCATTCTAGGATGATATGGAATACTGTAGAAATACTGCTGAGCAAACACCCCAGAAACCCACCTGGGGGGATTGGGTATTTTCCAGGCAGCTTTGCCATTAGCTCAGTGAACACAGTGAACACTCAGGAAAAGTAAGGGACAACAGCACAAAATCCCTGACCCAGAGATGTGACTAAACCCTGTATTGGTGGAGTGGTTTAGCAGCAGCAGGACCCTGTCACCGACATGTTTTATGAAAAACCCTTTACTTAGGATTTTTCCTCTCCTGGGAGCTGAGAGGCCTCAGGAACAAACTGTAAACAATTCTTATCTGCTGCTGTGGAATGCAACAGGGGAGGTCTGTGATTGGCCCTGTCAGACTGTTTGCAATTAAGAGCCTATCACAGAACACCTGTCCGGCCAACTCGGTCTGAGAAGACTTTTCCTTTACAGATTCTATTCTATTCTTAGCATAGCTTGGTAGTGAAATCCTTCTCTCTATTCTTTTAGTATAGTTTTTATATATTATATATCATATAATAATAAATCAAGCCTTCTGATACATGGAGTCAGCTGTCTCGTCTCTTCCCTCATCTTGGAACCCCTGAGAACAAGGTAACAGGACCCCAGTCTAAAAAAAAAAAATTGGAACTTTGATATTTAAGATTAAGTTTGTTATCCAATACTCTTTCTATGAGCAGAAGTAAAAAAGGGTGAAAAAAGAGTGTAAATGTTTTGTCTTGTGTAGAGACAGGCATATGGGATGGGTCAAATATGCCTCTTGGCATATTGAGTCTCCTCAGCTGGGTAAAAAAGGTCCAGCCCAGTAAATAGATCTAATTTGAGCAACCTGGTCTAGTGCAAGGTGTCCATGGTAGGGGGGTTGAAATGAGATGGAATTTAGGGGCCTTTACAGTTCAAACCTTACTATGATTCTGTGGAGCTATGGTGTAACTGGCATGTGAATACTCAACTGGTTTACAGCAGCCAAAGCCTTGGTTTCCCTGAATCTCCACATCCCAGAGGGCTGTGCAGCCTTTCCAAAGGGCCTGGAGAGATGGGCAGAGAGGACCCTGCTGGAATTCAGCAGAGCCAAGGCAGGTCCTGCACCTGGGGAGGAACAACCCCAGGCTGGGGGTGAGCTGCTGGAGCAGCTCTGAGGAGAAGGAACTGGGGCTCCTGGTGGATAACAGGGGCTCCATGAGCCAGCAGCACCCTGGGGGCCACGAGGGACAATGGAATCCTGGGGTACATTGGAAAGAGCATTCCCAGCTGGTCAGGGAGGGATCCTGCCCCTCTACTCTGCCCTGTGAGGCACTTCTGGAGTGCTGTGTCCAGGTCTGGGCTCTTTAGCACAAGAGAGACAGGGAGCTCCTGGAGCGGGTCCAGAGGGCTGCAAAGATGAGGAAGGGCCTGGAGCATCTCCCTGCTGAGGGAAGGCTGAGGGAGCTGGGGCTGCTCAGCCTGGAGAGGAGCCCCAGCCGAGAGGGAACCCCATCCCTGTCTGTGCCTGTGTGCAGGGAGGGTCAGAGCAGGGCCCAGGCTCTGCTCTGGGGCCAGCAATGGCACCAGAGCCAGGGGCAGGGACTGAGCCCAGGGAATCCCTCCTGGATACCAGGAAGAGCTCTGTCCTGGGCAGTGACCGAGCACTGGGACAGATTGTGCAGAGAGGGGATGGAGTCTCCCTCCCTGGGGATATTCCAGACCCCTCGGGACACATCCCTGTGCCCTGTGCTCTGGGATGGTCCTGCTGGAGCAGGGAGGTGGGACCAGATGAACCCACTGGGGTCCCTTCCAGCCTTAACCAATTCTGGAATTCTGTGGGATACTGCAATTCTGCTGAGTGCTCTTGTTCTGTATTTGCTTAGACTTTGAGAGTGAACTCTTTTGTGAAGGATAATTCCTAAGTCTTTTGAGAAACTGCAAGTTTCACCCATGGCTTAAATGACTGGGTCAGACTACAGGGAGGAAAGAGTTCCTCCCTGTCCAGAAAATCAGAGGGGATCCAACACTTTATCCCTTATGGGTATGTGTACCTCTGCCATCTGCCTATTGAAATTAATTTTTAGAGCTCCTCATAGTGACTCTAAGTCACCTATAGGAAATTAGTTAAGGTTTTGTCATGGTGATAGTTCTGAGTATTCAGTGAATGTGCATCTTCAGAGCAGTAAGGAATGGCTGCACTAACAGAATAATATTCTTTCTGCACCTCAGCTGGTCCATCCAGGGCTGGCCAAGGTACTGTCATGTTGTGTGCCCCTTTTGCTTTGTGCTTCTAGGAACATAATCTCTTAAAATGTATTCGTAATGATGCCCCTGGCAGTCTATGCCTTGGCATCTGGATTCTTTCAAAGCCTTGGTACTAATTGTATGTCTAAAACACAACCACTAACTCAAAATAATTTATTTATTCTCATCTTTCCATTATTTTGAACTAACTTACTGGGTTTTTCTTTTCCCCTTTGCTGACAAACAAAATAATATATTGGTGAAAGAAGTTCCAAAAGAACTACTTTACTTTGTTTTGTAGTTCATATCACTCTTTGCTGCTCATTTAACCTTAGCATTTCATTTCCCTCCTTAAACCTTTCTTTATCTTTCAACCATGCCTCATACATATTACTTTCCTACCCCTCCCAACAAACCCCATCCTGAAACCCTCAAAGCTGAGCGGACAGCTTTAATTTCAATTTGCACTGATTTCCTTTTATAATAATAAACCACCCACAAACACAGGCAAACTTTTGACTTGATTTAAAGCCAGCTTTCTGATGTGTCTCCAGCTTTGCCTTCTGACTTTCAGTCTGTGCAGATGTAAATTATTCAGCGAGGGGTGTTGCAGACATGCCTCCTTTATTAACATCAGTGGGACTTGTGAGGCTGAAGGAAAATCTACCCTCCCCACAGGCATCTCATGTTGGAAATTTACACTTTATGACTGTGTAGAGGGACCATATATCACCCCACTCTTCATAACTGCTGTTCACTCTCCGGAAGGGGAAAAAAATGAAAACAGAAAAAAAGAGCAGAAAAAAAGGGAGAGAAAAAAAAAAAAAGACAACAAGAAGGGGAAACCTGTGGTGTTCTTTGTATTATACACGTCCTTTGCCACATTAGAAAGGAAAAAAAGAACACAAACATAAAAGATACTCTGCTAGTTTACCAGTAAGTACAGTCCAAACATGAAAGGCAAGTAAGTCCCCAAAAGTGGGTGTTAATTGTGATGCTGTAATTAATCACACATAGTTTCTTACTGTCTGTGTAGTACCTAGTGAGTGATTTTGTAAAACATGATTTGCCAAGATAGGATCCAGTGGGTGCCTTGTAGCCTTTCCTAGATCTCAGTGCAGAGTGGATTGTTAGTCAAGACAGCGACAGCCAGAATACCGTGTGATCCACGCTGAAGCATTATTTGGCCCATGGGCAGAGTAGTATCATCATTGTTGCAAAGCACAGAATAATAAGGCAGAGACATACACTAACAGTTTGGGATAGCCAGATTCATCTGATTCATTTTAATGAGCAACTAGGCCAGCAAAGCAAACCCAACCATCTGTGCTGCAAAGACACTGAATGCTGGAATTTTCTTCCCCTTCATCGTCATATTGCTATATCAGCACATGTGCTAACTTCAAACCTTTCCCATAACACATGTGCTCCAACTGCAATCATTTGGATGCAATTTGGTTTATGCTTCCATTTCCCCCCTGTTGATACAAGCGGGGCGGTTGCTGTTGCCGTTGGAAATGCTTTGACATCTCTGTCTCCATTTCTTAATGTTTTTCCCCGTGACCTTGTCCAATCAAATCTAACAGGTACTGGCACAAGCTTTTGTGCCTTGATCTGAAAATACGCTCAATTATGTGCTAGTTGTTTTGTGAATGGTAATTGATGGTGCTTAAAAAACACGCATAAATTTCCCAGAGAGGTAAACAAACAGGCAGGATCCTTGGTGAAAGTGCAGGAAAAGGCATCTTACATGTTCTTTCATGGAATATTAAACTACTCAGCTTGAATTAAAGCCAGGTGACCTGCAGGAAAATGCAAGCAAATAAAAAGGTCCTGGTCTCATAGAAGAAGCCAACAGCAGCCTTAGAGCCGGCAGCTCTTTCAGTCATTATTGCCTTTTAATGGAAATTAAAAATTAAAAAAACTCAGCTCACTTGCTGCTGTTCACCAGTTCAGGCCTTCAGTTTGTGCTGCTGCTCACCTCAGACTTCCTTTGTAGTTGTAAAGAGGGAGAGAAAAAGTCACATCAGAATCTCCAGGACAATGTCCCCTGCTCAAGACATTACAGCCTCTGCACACTGTGCTGCCCTCTGCCCTGTCCCATGCCTCACTTAAAACCTTTTATTTCTGCAGGATGGGTGCTGAGGCACGAGCAGCCCATCAGAAATGCAACCAAAAGCGTGCAGCCCCTAAGGGGGCAGGCAGTGCTTGGCAGCATGAGCAGGGTGACCTTTGGAGCTGGGCTCTCTGTGGCCACATCTGTGTGTCCTACCTGATGGAAACCTTTATTTATGAAGCTCCCCTGCTTTAGAGGCACAAACAAGTGCTTGTGTGTGGCTTTTCACCCGTCTGAGTGGATACATCAGCTCATCTGGCACTAATTCGGGGATTTCTCCAATTGCTTGGGGCAGCCATAACCCAATTATTAAAATTATTATTGGCTTAAAACGAGGCACACGGAGCAGTGTTGGATGCACTGATTCATGATAATTGTGATAACACCATTTCTCTCTGCTGAGCCAGAGGCATTTGGGAGCTGATATTTGTTCCATTAACAAGCAAGGATGTTACAGTGCTACCAGGTGAAGCATATTACAGGTGTTAAATGACTTGAGTGAACAGAGAACAGTGTCAATAGTTGAATAATTTTGATTATTACCTTGTTCAGTTGAAGGTGACAGGATGAAAAACCTGTGTGAGGGAATTATATGGTGGGGGAAAGAGGAAACCCAGATAATGGACAAAATGTGGTCATGTTTAAAAATAATGGCTACATTATGTCTTTGTGCTCCTGTGGTGAGAGGATTAGGCTGCAACATTCACATGGATATGGCAATGCTGTGTGAGAAGTTTGATCCATAATTTAATTCATATTTCCAGAAGTCTCTCTACACTTTTTCTGACATGAATTTTGCTGCTAACTTACTAACCTGCTGCCTTGGCTTCTGTTAGATAAAGCAGATCTGCCTTCTGCATTTGTTGAACACCAGTTGTGGTCTTGCATGCCTTCTAAGAACCTCTTTCTTCACTTCTAAGTAAGTTATTTTACTCTTGTCCCCCTGAAATTTAAACTGAAAAATAATTGTTACTGAGTTTTTTTTTTTTTTTTTTGCAGAAAAGCATAGGTAACATTATCATAGTCAATAGATATTAGGGTATAACAACATTGAAATAACTTTATAATCCATTTTTCTCTTTGTCGTCAGCCTGGTACATTTTGGATAAAACTAAAAGTTTTAAGCAGAGAAGCCTGAAATGGAGTGTTTAGGAGAACCCTTTGATCTCCCATCCAGGCCTGGATGGAACCTCAGTAATAAACTCCTCACCAACCCATCCCAAACCAGCATATCTGAGTTAGCTGAAAACAGACTTCTAAGTAAAAAAAAAAAAAAAAAAAAATAAAGATGATTCTCAGAGAAATCCACAGTATGTTGTTTTATTGAGAGAATTTAAATATTTCATTTCACCACAAAAGATTAGACACCTGTACAGAAATGTCTAAATTATTTTAAAAATGTTGGAGTGTCTGACATCTGCATGAGCCTGAAGATGCAGCCCAGGAGCCACTGAAGACCAACACCTTTGCCAAGTAGCAGCTGGAGGTTGAGTGGGGAAGCCCAAAGCGTGCAGGAGGACAGGAGCAAGATCGAGGTTTTGCAGCATAATAACACCCAGAGAATCAAAATTCTTGGTTTCACAACACCCTTTTTATTTTTTGCTGTTATTTTTGTGGTTTTTTTCTGCACCATGAAGCCAGTATATAAAGAAAATTACAAAAAATGAAATTTCACTGCATTTGAAGTTACTGAAGAATTCTGTCCTACTCAAGGGTGTTTTGGGTTTTGAACAAAAAAACCACTCCCATCTCTCCCTGCCTTCCAAAACCAAACAGAACTAAATATTTCCATTTCCTCTTTCCTACCCAAACATTTGCAGTTTATTTTTTTACTTTGGGAGAAAATTGCATAAGACCCTAAATATTGTTTAATGAACTTGTGGCAGAAGTGACAAAACCGCAGCAGAATAATTCAGTAATTTAGATGATTACGTGAGGGATAAAAATTAATTCCAATAAGGATTTATATAGCTACAATATTATTAAAAGTTTATAACTGTTCTCTAATTGGCATCATTAATGAAAATTAATGTGGGTATGCACTTAAGTATTTCACCCCTTAATGAGGAAATGGACAGTGATGTAAAATACTACTAATAATTAATACTAATATTTTCTAAGACAAATAGCACGTCCAAGGCTTTGCCAAGAGAAGAAAATACAATTATCCAGCCTGTATGTGGTGGCCATGAGTTAGCATTCTAGCTAGAGCAGTTGAGAATAACCCTTGGTGATACAGGCTCATCTGAAAGAGATGCCATAACACAGAAAAGGCAGTAACAAGGCTGAACCTGGGCAGAAGTTTCTAATATGTCTCGTTGGACATTTTAGTTTGCTATTTGTAATTCACACTCGCATTTGCAAATGCAGATCTTATCATTTCCCTCTCACTGTGTGGTGAAAAACAGACATAGAGGCTTTGGCAGAAGGGCTGCAAAACTCTCAGGGCAAGGGACATCAAAAGGCCTGCAGGTCCTGTAGGTGGATCCTGCAGCAACAGTAAAAGCTGGAATTCCATGTCATCTACCTGGGATCACAGTGCATGCAGGTCTGCTTCACATCACAGGCATCCTACGTGCTTGGTGGAGCAGCATGAAACACAAGAATGCATCTTTGAGACCTTATCATTTTCTGAATCTTAGATGCTTTGCTCAGCATTTAGAATGTACCACAGCACTTCATGGTTACAGTCCCAAATATTTCTCTGGAGCATATTTATTGACAATTTTTTTTTTTTTTTTAAATATTAGAAATATTTTTCTGACATTCATATAAAAGGTTGGTGATCCAAGAAAGCCCTACAAAAAATGAGTGGCCCAATTTTACTTGAATTTTTTTTTTCTTATAATATTTTAAATGCCATCTCCATCTTGGTAGGAGAGCATGATAACAAAGAGAACAAGAGAGAAATTTTTGTCAGTTGGATGAAATAAAGAATTAATAGTAAGAACTAGAGTAGGCTTCTAGCTGAACATTCAAGGACATACCCATTCACTCCAGCTTTATTCTTTTTCCTTGAGTCCAATTAAATAAACTTTAATTCATGCCTGTAAAACTGAAATTATTTCAGGGCAGATAATGTTTTTACCCCATTTGTAAAATAACACATAGAATACTTCCTTATTATGAATTAAGGAGGGCAGTTGCACATTCCTGGTGCTCTGTTGAAGCATTGTCATTTAGCAGAAAAATTTTCCAGATTCCTCAGATGTAAGGAAGGAAAATAGATTAAATTCCTGCAGGGAAGAATTGAACATAGCTTTCCCAGTCCTGGAGGGCTTCTATAACCACGGTGTTACTGTTATAAAGACAGTTTCTATCATTACATTTTCAATCTCACTCTCTGGAGGGAAGCTAGATGAAAGACTTACAGAATGTAACTTGGATTCAGTGTATGTACTCTTCTGAAATACAGCCATGAGATCCAGGGATTTTATTTTGTTCTTATTTATTTTGTTCTGGGCTACGAGTCCACCCACAAATTAAATTGCTTTTATCAATTATGTCTCGGGGTGACATAATGAGAATTAATTGCTATTTGTAAATTGCAGTGATCTTTGTTATAAATTCCCCTGAATATGCAAGGTCTTTTATTGATGTAACTTGTTTGACCATTTTCAGGCATTACATGGAGTAACTGGAAGTTAACTCCCTTGGGAGTTAATTTACCTTTCCACTATCCAATAAACCTTGCATTCAGAAAAGTGTCTAACCAGGCACCACTTCTTCCTATGGTTTCTGCTCTTAAAATTGATTGAGAATTTATACAAAGGATTGCTCAAGTTTCCTTACAAGCTGGAGACAAATCTTGTAGTAAAGATTATCCTAGTGAAACATTGCATTTTTCATCTGCTCTCCACTATTTCTGCTTTTACACCCAAAGAATTTTTAAAGAGCAAGTTTAAAGCATGGGTGTAGAGATGTGTGGCACCTTTTGCTTTGCCCTTGTTGTATATGATTAAATTAATGCAATGAAAGGAATTATTTTGCCCTGACTATGAAATGCCATCAAAAGACTAATTTTTTCTATCTGTCTTCCTCTGCCTTTGTGTTCTGAGTTTTGCCCTTCTTCATGACGACTCACCCTGGTAGAATGTTTTCCCAAGGGTTGTTTGTCTGGTAGGTAAGTGATTTTATTTCAGATCTTGGTTAGAAGGTCACCTTTTGTCTGTTTACTTTGCTTTGCAGAGGTTTTATTCATCTTTGTGCTCAAAGATGCTTTTCCAGCATCCCTCCCATTATCTGTTACATCCTGCTATATTATTATCCAGACAGGCTGACTTGTAATATTGTATTAATTACACCTACTTTTGAACATCCAGCTTGTAGATGTTTCCATCTGGGCTCTTATAGTAGGTTGTTTTGGTTTTTTAAAGCCATAGCAAAAACAAAACAAAATTAAACAGAACTAAACTAAACTAAACTGAATGAAACGAAACTAAACTAAACTAAACTAAAAAACTCCTGCCAAAAATAGAGAAATTTATAGAAGGAAAATTTATATTTAGGTTAAGCATAAATTTTTTACCATAGTGAGACACTTTCATGAGTTTGGCTTTGGCTGCACCATCCCTGGAAATGTCCAAGGCCAGATTGGACAGGGCTTGGAGCAGTCTGGGACAGTGTAAGATGTCCCTGCCCATGGCAGGGGGGTTGGAGCTGGATGATCTTTAGGGTACTTTCCAACCCAAACCATTCCATGATGCAATGAAATAGGCAATTTTAGAGTGAAATTCTAAGAAACAGGCAATTTTAGAGTGAAATTTAATTCCTCTTGGATAAAATCGTATAATGTAGGACAGAACAGTCATCCTTTAAAACATTTTTTTTTCTCCATAGACAGACAGTGATGAGTATCTCAGACAGAGACATCCGTATTGTAACTGTCTAAAGCTAAGGAAGATGAATCCCATCCAGAACAGAGAGATAATAGTATTGTATCAAAGACCACAAGAATACATTTCCATTCTCTACTCTTCAAGGCCGAGGGGAATGCAGTGGAGCTGGCCACACATCACAAATAAGATAAAAGGCACAGCCAAAGTGAACAGACTAGCACAAAGCCATATGTAGAACCTCCCAAAGCTGCTGACAAATAATGCTGAACTTCTAACAAAGCGCTAAAATTCAAAGCCTATTAAAAAAAATGTGTATATATATATATATATATATTTAGATATAAATGGTGGGGGTGGATACATGGAAGAGAAGGGACTGGGGGGCAGAAAAGTGATATCCATTTAGTAAATTGTTCAGTGAGAAGGGCTATAACTTGTCCCTTGAGGTTGTTAAGCGTTCTCCTGTATTCAGCAGAAGAAGAAAGGTTTACATCACCCTTCCTATCATTGAGATATTTGGGCTGCCTTCTCTCCAACCTACTTAACATCCTCATTTACACCTAGCTTTCTGACTTCTATTAAAACTGGGCTTCTACTCCACTGTCCTGCTACAAGCTGCCATTCTCCTGCCCATCATTACATCATTGACTTCTTCTCTTCCTCCTCCTTTCTTTTCTCTTCTTCTCCACCCTGTATCTCCCAGAGGTATTTGCATTTGTGTGGCAAATACACTGATTCTTTTCACATGGTTTGCTCCAGCATGACATGAACTATTTAATTGTAAATTATTAAGTCATCTGTACTTTCCTGAAATGATTCACAGTGGAATGACAGGAAATTATTCCTAGTAGAGTGACAGGATATGATATGATGAAATCACGATTCACATGTAAATTGGATGTCTGCTGATAGAAATCTGAAGTCCACTGAGAATCCACAAAAAAGAAAATGCTGCAAGGCTTATCCATCGCCTAGATAATTTATTAATGGATAGCCCTTGTTTTAATACTATCTACTCTTAGTTGTTAAAACCCCAGGGGGATATTATTTCCTTTCCTTAGCTGTAGATTGATGTGAAAATTTTAAATAAACAGCACCACTTATAGTTTTTATATATGCCTCTTTATACATATATAGGTGTATGTATGTATATATATGTGTGCGTTTGTGTATATGTGTATATATATGTATATATATGTATGTATATTTTCCCCTTAAGTGTCTCAATTGTCAGCCAAACTCAAACACATTATTCATATGTAGATATAATAAAATATAAATATTAAATGCATGTTTTATATATATATATATATATATATATCTATATATATATATATCTATATATATTTTTTTTTTTTTTTTTTAAATCCATCCTGATGTTCTGTAGACTACAGATTAAAGTGCACACAGACACTGTCATGCATCTTTATTTTTCTTCCTTGTGGAAAGCTGTCTTCACAAATAATCCCTTTGGCTTCCTCTGATTCACTTTAAAAGTGTTACATTAATTTTAAATGTAAATTACAATAATTAAATCTGACCTTATAAACCATCAGATGTGATGGGAATTTCCCTTCCTGATTTTTTTTTTATCTTAAATTGGAAAGGAACCAGATCAAACAAGCAGGGAGTTTCAAAGTCAAAACAAATACCATCCATGGCTAGGGAGTCTGCTACAATAACAAAAAAGAAAACATATGTATGTATGTGTTTGTGTTGTGAGTGTATAATATAGATGTTAACCACAAAGTATCCAACATCTTTAAATTTGTTTGTAAGACTGGCCGTAGCTCATCTTTTGTTGTTAAGGTGAAGGAAAAAAAACCTCACAATCAAAGTGACCCACATAGATATATGTATTTTTTTTCTTTCTTTAATAATGGATACTTTCAGATACCTCCTAAGGTCCTATTCCTCCTGTCATGTTTAAAGGGTTTATTGTTTCCAGAAAAGCTTTTGCTGCTCCCTCTGGAGACTGAGCTGATCTAAGGTAATATTAATTCTGTGCCTCTCGCTTGTCGGAACTCGACTTCAAACGGAATAAATGAGATGAGAGCTGAAAGAGAGGTTATGCAAGCTGTCATCCTCCATTGTGTTGGAGGCATCAATGACTCTCAGAACAAATTAGGTGTCACTCTACTAAATCGCAGTCAGAAAGGCAAATCAGTTTATAGAAGACTTATTTGGTCTCCTGGAAAGCTCTTGCATTCAGAGCACAGTTAATCTTCTTTTTCTTTCAGTAAATTTAAAAATCCTCATTTTTTAATTTCTTTTTAAATCGAGATGAAGCAGAATTTCCTCATGATGAGTCATAATGTTCCCCATACAATTTATGCTGATTAGTTCAGTCTAATTTCTTTTTTTTTAAAAGGAGGAAAAAAAAATAATCCCACAGAGGTTTGTTTCACTCCTAAAAGAGAAGTGACTACATGTGTTTTATTAGATTTCTTAATTTGGGGATTGTGGCTTGGGAAAGAGGTCTGCAGTGAAAAGAGTGTTTGAAGAAAGAAAAGAATATTTGTGAAGCTTGCCAAGTATGAATTATTCCAGTTTTGTAAATCTCACTGATTCTATTCATTCTTTATTAAGTGACTCAACTTATAGAAAAGGGATAACTACCTGTTTAATAGTTTCTCTGGCACTTGATTTAACACATTGTATTTTATTAATTTTTTTTTGCCCAGTAAAGAGGCTAAAGGGATTTTGCAATATAGGTTGCACAAGAAACTTTTTTTCTTTTACAATCAAGCAATGTGCTATCAGGTTTTCACAGAGAAAGGCATGCTCAGACAGTATTTGAGAGAAGAAAATTGCCATGCTTTAGCAAGATCGGGACAACTGTGGACTATACCTCACATAAACTGAAGTACCTATTCTAGTTCAAAAATTTGTCTGTGCAAGTAATGAGTATGGTGCAAGAAGAGCAGCTCTGCAGAAAGAAACAGCTGCAGTTGAGGGCCATTTTGCATTTTAAAATAACTTTTTTTTCAGATTATGTTTGGTCTAGACTTATGAACTGGAGCACAGCAGGTTCTGTAGAACATCAAGTATATTGTTCAAGAACATCTCTTAGTTTTGCCTGATTTAAAAGATTTTGAGACCCCTCTGTGCTATGCAATAACTGGGAGAAACCAGATTTCCTCAAAAGTATGCTCTTTTGAGCATGCAGAAACTGGAGATGGGACATTAGTTGTTCATAAAGTTCAAGTTCACAGATTCCTAAAGCTAAATTCATTCTCAGGAGTCATTATTTCACTTTGTGACTCAACTTGTGACTTGGGAACCCAGTGTAAAGTTTCCAATGACAAATCACATTAGATTTCCTGATTGTTAGAGAAACCTTTAAACTTTGTCTGAACTACAGTTATCAGGCTTTCTATGGAAGATAACAAGGGAGCTAAGTGAATAAAACTGGGTTTAGAAAAGGTCTCAAGCTTATGTAAGAGTTCCCTAAAGTTTTTAGTGGGAAATCTGGAAGAAAACCCAGAAATTACCTCTCCTTATCAATAGTTATCTACATAGCTAACCTTCTCCTCCAGTGACAAAAGACAACCCAAACAGAGAGGAACCAGAAACGCTCCTTCTCCATAGCAAATGACAAAAAAAGCATCTATGCACTCCGTGGGTGAGGAGTTCTGTGACTGAAGGATCATCCTGCTTTGAAACACTGACTTAAAATCACTTCTCTTGCCTTTTTAGCAACATGTGCTGCGACCATACACAGATTGGATATTTGAAAATCAGGCTTTGTGAAGCACTGCTGTCGAAGTGTTTCTACATCAGGAGATAAGCAGTGTGCTTTTGAATCTCCTCAGGCACAGGGGGGATCTGAACTCAGATCCCCCACGTGCTGGGAGGTGGATCTAAGACTTAAGACATAAAAACACAGTTAATTCCCTTCATTCCAACTTTAAAAATAATATTAAAAAAGACTTTTGCCTGAGCTTGTTTGTTTGTTTCCATAAAGACAAGACAGAGGGATTAAGTTTGAACATCCCAATTGGAAGAAAATTCCTCTTTACTGGCAATGTTAAGATGGAAAAATTTTGAAGTGAGAAAGATATTTCTCAGTATGTCATAGAATTACAGAAGTTTGGAGGAGGCCTCTAAGACCTATGAGTCCAACCTTTAGCCCAACATTGCCAGGACCACCACTAACCCGTATCCCCTAGCCACACCTACACACTTTTTGAACACTTCCAAGCAAGAAATTACCACCACTTCCCTGCAGATTGCCCAAAAAAACTTACTAATTCTCTGTCTCCCCCACACAATTCCATTCTGTGTATCTTGCCACAGTCAGTAGGAACCTAAAAAATTAAGCTGTGTGTTAATAAACAGGTCAGAATTGGGATGGCGTCACGTGAGAGGCCACATTCCCAGGGAACACCACAAGAACTCAATGCCTAAATGTTTATGGATTGTAAGTTGCTATTGTAAAGTAAGATTTCCAAGATAAAAGGATGAAGTAGGATCAATATCAGTGTCAGCTCTCTGATATTCCAGTGATGACATCTCCCTTTATTCTCAGCACATTGTGAAGGCTCCTGAGCAGAGGTTCTAAACAGGCAACTAATCATTTTCTATAAACATTTCTTCCAAATAACAAACATGTTTGGTTTGACTGAACTCATACATCATTTAAACTCCCTTTCTCTTCATATTTTGGCTATTTAGATAACTAGAAAGATTCTTTGCAGAACTAGCTCAATTTTAAACTCATATTGTAAACTATTTGGATGAAAAAATATATCTATATTTCATATTCATTTTAGGGAGTGCCCATAGTGTAGGAGTCACTTTGATGAGTTTGATGTACACAATAAAGTAGAGGAAGGAGCTTTCAGACCATGAAGCAGCACAGGCCTGATCATCCAGAAGATAGTGAAGAGAGGGACATCCTTTCTAGCTGAAAGCTGTCTTATCTTATATTCTCCTCCTGAGATAGGGGGAGAAATCAAGGTTAATCTTTCATGCAAAAAAGATGTGCTTCCACATGTGCTGATGTTTCTGGAGATAGGAGTAAAGTTCTCACAAAGGCAAGTGGTGAAATATACTTGTATGTAGTTCCCTAACTCTTAACTACTCTGAGATAAAAATGACAAAAAGTCCTCCCATAGGTAGAAATTTGAAAATTCCTGAAAATGTTGAACTCTGTACCTAACTATAAACGTGTTGGTTTTGGGTTTTTGTTTTTTTGGTTGTTTTTTTTTTTTCAGACAGCAAAAAGGCTGAGGTTTACCAAATGGAATTTCTAGAGATGTTTGAAAGTTAGTATATAAATAAATCTGCCAAGAAAAGGGTATTTCTCAGACAAAGGGAAAAAAACACACCGTGTTTACCACACAAATTGTATTCAAAGCAGTGAGAAAAGCTAGGCATGCTGATGCTAAACCACACTCATGGTTTCACTTATTTGATGTGTTCATGGAGTTCATCAAACATGGGCTGGGAATCGGGGAAAGATGGGAAACAAAGGGAAGGAATAAATAGTCAGTGGCACAAGGTGAACAGTGGGATGCCTCCCCTCATTGTTCTGCATTAGATCTCGTGTTTGAAATCTGTATTAATGATCTTGAAAGAGGGTAATACTGAGGTTAGCAAAACTTGCAGATGACACAAAGTTATTTAGCAAGCACAGACCAGAGAGATCCATGAGGAACTTCAAAGAGACTTAGCTAAACCATGTGGGGGCAAATGAAGTTCAATGCCAGTAAATGCAAAGTAAGGCATACTGAAGGGAAAAAAATAAATTAAACTACTTGTACATGTGACAGGGGTATACATTCACTGTCTCAACCCAGGGAAGGAATCTGGGTATCAATGAAGACAGATTTCTCTACCATATGCAGCTGTAGTTTTAAGAAAAAAAAAATTCAAACAAGATGTGAGGCTTCATAAGAACTGAGATGGGGATTGATGCAGTAAATGCTACAGAGCTAACCTATAAATCAAAATGTGGTCTCATCTGGAAAAATTTGTGAAGTGTCCTTTCACTACTGTAAAAAAAAAAAAAAAAAAAAAAAACAGAAAAAATGACAAATGAAAGTGATCCTTTGGGGAACAAAAAAAAAAAAAAAAGGAAAAAAATCTGTCATGTAGGATGATTGAAAAGATTGGGAAGAGTTACCTTAGAAAGGAGAGGGACAAAAGGACATAATGAAAGGATAAAAATAAATTACTGAGGGAAGATAAATTAGGTGCTTCTCTCCTCAGCTAGTGAAAGGACAAGAGAATGTGCAATAAAATTAAAGAGGCTGGCAAGTTCAAAACAGATAAGGCAACAGTGGCTTTTTTTTTCCTACAAGGAGTGATTAAGCTGGGGAACCAGCTAATAACTAACAGACACTTTGAATAAACATTTAAACAGTTGAGAAGAATTGCTAAAGTAGAAATTAAAAAAGCCATATATTTTTGGGGAAGTGTCTGAAAGCTCTCTTTTTAAATACAGATTTCCTGAATTTTCCTTTGAAGAGACCTCTTAGTCTTGTGCCCAAATCCCACAAACTTTGGAGGAAAGAGAACCTGGGGAACTAGTGGTTCATACAGGGGTTAGTTCACATAATGTGATTTCTGTATTTGAGCATGCTGAACATCAGTCGTCATTCTCTGTACGCAGAATGTTCCTTCAGCTTTGCACCAAGTGTTTGTTTCCAGACATTCAGTCAGGAGAAGTTCCCTGGCACCAGCGAGACAATTTAGGAGGAGCACTAAAGGTCTGAGTGATGGCCTACTGTCCCAAATTCTTTCAGCCATGGTGCTCACAAATCAGGGAGGTGAGAGACTGGGCTGCAGGGATTCAGGATCAGTCCCATCAGAGCAGCACACGCCTTGCTCTGAACTGTGCATGGAGCCAGGCTGCCTACCCTGGTACAACACGTTATTATTTTTCCTCCCCCTCTCCTGGGCCGCTTGCTTCATGAAATCATCCATATTTATCTTTCAGACTGCAGGTTTGCCCACTGAAGGTGTGATGAATGCCCTTGAGTTTGGAGGCTGTCAAACACAACGAGGTCCCCACCTCACTGGAGCCTTAGGTTGTGAAACACCAGAAACCTGAAGAAGTATCAGTCCATACTGGGGAAGGAGCAAAGGAGACATGTTCCTCCCTTCAATCATGAATGCCAGCCTGGAGTACCCCAACATCTGACACTGTGAGTGGTGACCCAAACCTCTGCTGTCTGGCAGCTCTCTGACACTCCTCTTTACAGTCATTAAAATGGAAATGGCATCTGACAGACATGAACATCATTTCACTTCCAGCTCCCTCAATTATCTCCTCCTTTCCGCTGCCCTCCCACTCTCTGTGTGGTGAGAGAAATATGTTTTCAGAACTGTCATTTTAAAGAGTAAATACTTGAACCATCAATAACTGTGTGCACTTTGCCCCAGCTGAATGAAAACCTCCTTTGTGAGCATAGAAGGAAATGATGCAGAGTTAAGTAGAAAGAAGCTACCTGAATGCACTTATTGCAGCTAACTATTTCTGTATTATGATAGCCTGTTTCCAGTAGATCAAAGAAACCTGGCAGTGTTGTTTTTTTCATACTGTGAGAAGCACAAACATCATTTAAATGCCCCCTCAAAATATTCATGCATCAAAAATCCATTGAAGGCTCAGTCTATTCCCAAGCTGGCTTTCAGCCAACATTGTTATGTTGTTGCTGCATCATGACGGAAATAGCAGACAGCAGAAAACAACAAACAGCAGAGAAGACAAGTCTTTTAAAACAAATCCAAATAATTTAAAGCAAAACCCAAAAACCCATTTTAACACTGTTTAAAATTTCAGTGATACCAAAACTCATTGATGATTGCTCTGTTATTGATTAAGTTTTACAAAATGAAATTTTAAATGCTGAATTTTAAGGTCCTGTATTCAGAGTTTTTCTAACTCCCAGACTGATGGTATTTATTTTGTTCTGTAAAATATATATATATATAGCACATGGATGTATTCCTCACTTGATGGAAGTGCTGTAGCTTCACTGAAGCTGACAATTACCTCCTTCATAATGAAGGTCAAGTAAGTAAGGAGACTGAAAGTAAATGGAATTTCTCAGTGTCTGGTGGGCTTTTTCCAAGACAAAGGGTGAATCATCTTATGTCAAACTAATAATGTCTTCATGACCTCATATCTGAGAAAGCTGTGGATTCGCAAATAGATGGAGAATCTAAGTTAGTCCAATATTTTGTTGTCCTTAAAAAATCATACATTAAAAAAAAAAAACAAAACCAAAAAAACAAACAAACAAACAAACAAACAAAAAAAAACAAAACAAAAAAAAACCAACAAAAAACCTCTTATGGCAAACAGAGAGGATCTTTTGGAGAACACAAAGAGGAAATCTGTGTCACTGAGTGCAAAAAAGCACCCCTCAGTTAAAATATCCTTTGCTCTGCCTTCCTGGTCCAGTATGGCTGTGATCCCAGGCTTTATCTGCCTAACAGGGCTCCCATGTGCAGCCAGAACACAAACACTGACATCTCTCATGACAAGCAAAGTCCAAATCTCTTTCTATTAATTCCATGAAATCCATCAAAACCAAGCATCCTCCCAGGAAGAAACTGAGGAAACTACTAGGCTCTACTGAACCTGGACTGGCTCAAAGGTTTCTTGACACAGATATTGGCAATCCCTGTCCTCTGTGTTGAAACTGAGGCACTGTGTATCCAGAGCTGCAGCAGGTACAGAGACCCTCAGAAGGGCAGCCTGATTCAATTTCAACTGCATGCATCTGCATTTGCCTTTCAACCTTCATTTAATAATATATATCTGCATACATATTATTAGTATATGTGTATATATATATGTATATGTGTATCTGTGTATATACATACATATATATATATATGTATGATTGTATATCTATAGATATATTCATACATATATATTTTTTGTCTTGCTATAGTATAGGTCTATGCACATGTATAATCCTAACTCTGGAGCAAGAAATAACATTCAGAATTACAATCATAGAATCATAGAAAAGACCTCCAAGGTCTTTAAGTCCAACCAACTCAGTCTCAGATGGACAATCAGTCTCAGATCAAGCCCAACATGAATGGTAGCATTCCCAGAACTCCTCCAGAGGACTGTTGGTGGGAGGCAGACACTGATTTCATGGAATCATGGAATATTTTATGTTGGCAGGGACCTTAAGGCTCATTTCACCTCATGCCAGGGCAGGGACAACTTCCACTATCCCAGCTTCCTCAGAGTCACATCCAACCTGGCCTTGAACACTGCCAGGAATGTGGAACCTACAGCTTCTCTGAGCAACCTGTGCCAGGGCCTCACTACCCTCACAGTCACAAAATTATTCTTAACATCTGATCTAAACCTACTCTTATTTTGAAGCCATTGCCCCCTGTTTTATCATGATGTGGTTATGATCATTAATAAAGACATTCACATGGAAATGATTCTTTAGACTAGGAAGAAAAATGCCTCATTAGTTTAGTTGCCCATGAGTTCTGGAGGTTGTGAAAATAACTCATATGAAATAATTTAGATTTATGCAGATTCATCTAGACTTTGAGGGATCTCCTTGGAAGTCTTGATTTCTCAGCTTCAGTTCTCCAGTTCACATTCTTCTCTGGTGACTTCCAACACCATTCTCTAACTTTTCTCCATTCTGTGCAGCCATGGTGCCCTGGAAAGCTTTGTGGTTCTTGGAATTCAGCACATGGGAACTGTGCAAGCAAAGGCCATTTGACAAATCCTTGCTGTGAGCAGGGCAGCCTGCCCCACTTCACTCTCTGCCCTTCATCACTTTCACCATCAGTTCTTTGGCTCCCTTGCAAATTCACGTGGAATTCATTGTTGGAGATCATCTCCCTGGTCTTGATGCCTTTTAGGCAAGGCAGGGCTGTCATTTTAGGCCTATGAGCTATATTTGCTGGTTGATGGATGCTTCCACATTGCCAACTGAAAATCATCCAGAAGTCAGCTATAGCAGATGTGCCATGTAATTACACTGTCAAGGAAGAATTCCAGACATTGGCCTGGTAATTTTAAGAATCCACTTCTGTCGGTCAGAACATTCCCAGTTATTTTTTTTTTTTCCTAAATATTAAGCATTTCAGCCTTTTTTTTTTTTTTTTTTTTTTTTTTACTGTGTTGAAATATGCATTTCGGCAAAATTTTAAGGCAGAAAAGCCAAGATAGATCTCATGTGATACTATGCCTATGGCTGACACATCTTGAGCTAGCAGCCTAATCAACCTAATCACCCTTCTTACCTTCCTTAAGGCATGTGAGACAGAGACCTGCTCACAGTCCTTCAGAGCTGAGGTGCCACGACTCACCCACTGGAGTGAGGATGTTTTACATCTCCTGGTAAGGAAGCTTGCAGTTCAACTGGCCCTCTAATTTGGGGGCTTCATTTAAGAGACTAAATACAGGAGAGCTGAAGCCCCAGACAGACAAGGAGGCCCATTTCTTTTTCTTTATTAGACCTCAGATACAGTGTGAACGAAAGCACGAGGTGTCAGAGTGCCAATGTTATAGCATCTGATATAGTGTGCTTTGGGCACCCTCACATTCAGGACAGTTGCTTAGCAACTGGGATACAGGCTGAGGATGCAGAGAGTCTGGGATCTTTTCTCTGCCCAACACGATTAGCATGACTTGGATAAATTACTTCACCTTTCTGTATTCCTCTTTCCCTTTTTACATTTATTTATTCTGTCTCCTACCGAATGCTTCAGCAATTCCTTTGAAGATATCACAGCCTTCATGTAATGAAAATATTCATCTCCTGTGAAGCTGCAGATCCTGGACAAAGGCTCGGGTGTCACCTCCTTTTGCTACCTGTCTTTCACAGGTGATCACCTCCTCCTTAACTGTGTTCATCACCAACACTAAAGAGCTGCCACATTCACCACCTAGTAGTGAGAGCATTTCGGTGGGGAAGCGCTTTTAGTCTGTGTATGAAAATTTCTGAGCACAAACCATTTCCAAAAATCTAAGCTGGCACTTGGCAGAATGTCAGTAGACTTTATACAATAACACTATCCAAATAGACATATTAGGAGAACAGAATCTGCAAGACAGCATACTTTTGGCTCTGTCACATATTCATGCTACTGCCACAACCACCAGCACCAAAAAATAAAGACAGGTGGGAGGACAGTAGGGCTAACATTAGACCTTTGTGAAGGCATTCTTTGCTTGACTGATGGTTTGAAACTGCTCATCATGGACAGTGAGCTGCGAGGCTTTGTCGTCCAAGTCAGGAGCTCTGGCTGATCGGCAGATGAATGAAGAGCTGGCTCCAAAGTCTGTAACCCTTTGATTTCATGGTTGTTTTCCACATCCTGATCTCTCTGCAGCTGCCACCTCAAAGAACAGGGTGAGAGTAATTGTGTTGGCTTGCCTCCAAAGCCCGGAGGAGTAGTCACTTGCTACTCTCCCAGATTATCTGCCAGGCAAACAGAAAGGTTAATGATGTAGAGCTTGATTACTCTGGTAGAAAGAAAGCAGCCAGCTTGATCCAAAAATCTTTATTGTGTGTGTAAGGAAGATGCATCAAAAGGGCTCAGAGCTGGAATACGTTGTCTCCTCCATTCTGTCTTTAAACATGGGAGTATTTGCCTTCTGGCACATATGGTCTTGTAAGTAATAGCTTTTTGCTGCACATACATCTTTTTGCCTGAAGCTTGTTGTTTAATTTTAAGACATTTACAATAGTTTTGTTGTTAAGAAAGCCAGTCTTCTTCAATATCAGCAGAATAAACATTTGAATGCATGCATCCCTGGAACAGATTGAACACCATTAGTTAAAGTATGTACATATAAATACATGTTTTTATAAAAATACATACATAAGTGTGTGTGTGAGACATTGTCTGTGAGTATACATGTATGTGTATGCCATAAACACATGATTTTTGGTGTTCATTTCTGAGATAAATCTAAACAAGGTGTATAAAGTGAAATGCAGCAACAACTCCAAAAATCCTCCAGGAAAAAAAAAAAAAAGAAAAAGAACAACGAAGTAATGAGAAGCCAAAATAAAAGCAACCAGAACCTGCCATCTAAACAAATGAGCAACAACAAAACTACAGGATTGGGCAGATAAAGGAGACCTAATCATGGCTGGAGACAGTAAGGTTTGGTTAGAGTTAGGTGTTTATAAAGGTCATCTTCCTTTTGTGACAAGGTTCTTCTTTGTGGAAATGTTTAATATTTTAAAAAGTAACAAAAAATTAACTTTATGAACCCACATAACTTAAAATCTTTCAGCCTTTGGCTGAAAACCAGAATGTTCTGGCCGAGAACTGAAATACTAAAGCCAAAGCCCAATATCTTTTCTTCCACAGTGGTTTATGGACTTTATAATTCAGAAGCATTTTTCTTACGTTATTCCATGAGGATGTGATTCTTTGGCAGAATCATGATACTTAAAGAGGAAAAATTCTTTTGTCCTCCACACTTTATCCTACAGTGGCTTCTGAAAAATTTAAATTTCTCAAAGAAAATTATCTTTGAGATGGGCTCTACATTTTGCCTACCTTATGGTGAAGGACCTGTAGGAAAAGAAGTATGTGATAATTTTTTATCTCTTTTTTCCTGCTGATATATGATTACTCTAACAGAGATTGTGATTTCCAGACAGTTTAAATGAATTTATCTATGAAGTTTCTACTTTGCCTTTTTGCATTATTCATACTCCAAATAGAATTCAATATAGTTATCTTTAAAATATAAACTCCAACAAAGATGTTTTTGTTGAGTTCTGGATGGATTTCTCGCTTCTGGTTAACACATTGTTTTTTAATAGATTCTACTTAAATAATGGCATCTATTAATTTCAACTTGAGTTTATATGTCAGTCAAGGCCAGACCAGTGGTGCCTGCACTGTATTCCTCAAGAGAGCTGCAGGATCCAAGACCTGGAGACCATGTCTCAGGTATGACCCTTGTCCTACCCTGTTGGCTGCTCATCTTTGTCACCTTGTGCTATAAGATAAAATGCAATGAACAACTACACAAGTGTTTCAAACACTCTTGGGGAAGAAAACTTCATTTAAAAGGAACAAAACATAGGAAAAATCAACAGAGCCTTAATGGGGAAAAAATATGGTGCACTCACTGCCACTGAGAAAGGAGGAGGATCCTTCAAGGCAAAGGCCTAAAAAAAAGATGAAAAGAATTCTGTTTGTAGGCAGGAGGGGTACAAGTGGGAAAGGAGCAAATGAAGAAAGAATTCAGGACAAATGTCTCAAAGCAGCTATGGAAAAGCTCTTCAAAAATACAGAAAATGTTTGGAAAAGCTGAAGGGAGAGGAAGGATGCCACCAAAGTTGCCTGGAAGTCACAAGCTGACAAGTCAAGGCAGGCTTTCAAAAACTAAAAAAGTCAGGAAATGTCATTCTTCCTAAACATCTACTGAGGCCCTGGGGCACAACAAAGGAAATCCACTACAGCTGCATGGCAATTGGTAAATTCTTGTTATCATGCTATGTGCCAAACTCCTTTCTCTTTGCTTCTGTAATTCATCTGTCAGCGTGTGGGGATAATCCAGACACTGAAGGGACTTGTGTGCAGAAATGTCAATTGGGAGACAATCCTCAGCCCTTGATGGGGAGATGAATTCATAAGAAAATCTCAAAATAAAAATAAAGAGTAGAGGAGCAATGAGCTTGGTTCTGGAAGAAAAAGGTGGCAGAGAGTAGGCGAAAAAATGAGGCCAGCTTTCCAAAACACACGAGTTCAGTAATTAGCCCTAAAGCCATGGCTTTAAAGCAGACAGCAAAGATTAATATCATGCCATCTGAAATGAATTTAATCCTATAATTTTAAGTAAATAATGTTTCGGGTTTCTACAAAACAGAGGCTCTGCAGAAAAACATTAATGACTCCAATTTTTGAAACATAAATGATGCGATATGATGTGTGTTGAAGGAGGAGGATGAGAGTGTGTGTGTGCATGAAAACTTTATCTTTTTATTTAACTGACAACAAATGCTGTTTTGCTTGATCTCCAGAAGCCACAGAAGAGGATGTGTGGGCTTTCTGAGCTGGCTTAGAGGCCATAGAAGAAACACAGAGAAAAGGGGAAAAAAAACCCTAACCTATCACTTTGCTCAGCCAGTGACAGCAAAACTCCTTCTGCTCCATTACCTGCACATCTTCCTTTGCATAGCAGCCATCATATCTCTGGAATAAGACATAATCCTTTTCAAAACATTGTGTCTTGCTCCCAGCTTCTGAAAACCTTCCTGGTGGTCTAGGTAGGCCAGGATTTAGGCAAACTCTTTAGGCTTGGAGCTGGTGCTGATCTGTGGATGGGCGAGCTGGGAGCAGCTGGCACAGGCACTGCTGAGAGTGAGCGATGCTGCCCAGGGATCCTCCTCTGCAGGAGCCCTCCAGGGGCTGAACCCAGCAGTTTTACAGGTGTTCTGTGCCTCTGAAGCCTCTTCCTTGTGCTTTCATGTCAGGCATACCTGCCTCTAGGGAGTAAGTCTTCCTTAAAGAGGGGGAGGAATTTGGTATTTGTATTCCTTCGCTGTCTTTGTTACATCCCTGCTAATTACACCCCTGGAACAAAACTGAACAGAACATTAAACCACTTGTCCATACAGGAGAAGGGATTTGGGTGAATTAACCTGCTCAAAAGATGTCTGCAAGGTACATTTCCTTTTGGGGAACATCTACTCTTCTCCCTTGACTGAAGGCAAATACAGAAAATCACCAAAGAGAAGAGTTTTTAAATATCAGTTTCCATTTGCAGCATTTGATGAGATTAATTTAGGTCTTAAAATAAGATGATAACACAGTTACCTTTTCAAAGACTGACATCAGTGCTAATGTCCTTTTTTTTCTTATTTTCATTTTCTCATTTTTAAAGGTGGCAAATTTGATGCAGTATTTATTACTCCAAATGGCAATATGATGTGCATGAGAACAACCTATGAAAACAGGGAATAAAAGGGGAAATACATGTTCTTTTCCTCATAAAATTGGTGTTCGATAGAAGATTTTAGGATTACTGTTCCACTGAGCCTGTTCCTTCTCTTATTTGTCTTCCTTCCATAAATCTACAACAGTGTCACTAAGTAGATGTTTAAATGTGCCTCCAGGCATTACTCTACACCTAATAATCCTAAAGTAAATACATTGTGCCATTGGTACAAGTAAAGAAAGAAAGGCGGCATGCTTTTATTTAGAGTGGTATAAAAATCTCATGTAGATTTAAAAGGATGGAGCATTTCACTCCAGATGCCCACAGTTTCAATTATAATAGTGTTATCAGCAGCAGGTGGAACATTCATGTACTAGAAACTTTAATAAGAAAAAGTTCACAAGATTGACTTCAGATAAGAAGAACAAAATAAAGATAATAAACCCAGTAATAGACTATAAGGCCTCTCAAACACCTCTTCTAACAATAGCTTTCAGTTTCCTGCAAAACAAGTGATAATCCTTATGTCAGGTGTGCACATTTGGAGATGGAGGATGTTATTTTCACCAGATGTCCCGAACATTGTTTAAAACAAAGGACATAATTGCAATGAAGAGCAAAGATTGCTCTCATTTTTCAGACCACAGTTCTCTTCCCTTGCTCAGGGTGCCAGCAGGCTCACCTTGACACTCTTGCTTGTTTAGACTACTGCTTTATTTTTGCCAACAAAACAAATCATTAAACCCACCTTGCTGTCCTCTCTGCTGTTTAGTGTGAAGTGGGATGGCAGAGAGGGCACTCAGGGTCCACAGTGCAGCTCACTGGAGCAGGGAGACAGATGGCCACAAAACCAATTTCCACTCAGGAGCAAGCCAGCAGAGAAACCAGGTGGGTCAGAGTGGTGGGAGGCTCTGGAGCAAACGTTCCATGAGGGACAGCTGAGGGTAGTGGGAGAGAAAGAGGTTCAAGGAGAACCTTCTCCCTCCCTGCCACCGCCAGAAAAGGGGTTGAAGCCAGGTGAGGTGACTGGTCTTTACTCCCAGGGAACAAGTGACAGGAGAAGGGGAAATTGCCCTTGAATTGCACCAGAAGGTTTTGACTAAATCAGAGGAAAACTCTCCACACTGAAAGAGCAGCTGAGAATTGAAACTGTATCACCCATCCCATCAGCACCCCCATCCAGAGAAGTGTTCAAAATATCAGTGGGCATGGCACATTGTGCTAGGATTTAGTGGTCTTGGTTGTTATTGGTTGAAGGTTGGATTTGATGGTGTTGGGAGTAAGTTCCAACCTTTATGATTATATAATTCAATATAATTTTGCCTGAATTGATGATAGGGGTAGGCAGGATTATATCTGCATTGAAACAAGTCAGATATTGGTCCAGGAAATCTTTTCACTGCACCATTTAACTACTGATGAGCAATTAGATTTCCAGCAACTCTGATTTTTTTTTTTTTTCATCCGCAAGTGAGTAATTTGTGACAAAAGAGTTGAAAAATCATTCATATTTTAAAATAAAATTAAAAGAATGGTCTTCTGCCTGCTAGTCACAATAGCCATCTAGATTCCTAAGTAATGTTTACCAAATGAAGGAGCAGAATGAGTTTATTTGGATGTTTAAGTGAGTAAAGATGACTGTTTTGCTTATTCTACAAATTTTGGCTTGGATGATATAAATTGTACCATTCATTTATATTATGATCCTGAAGCACTTGAAGTCAACCACATAAACATAAGTGAAAATTTTCCCAAAGCTTCTAACCTAATCATTCTTCTATTGCATTGTCTGGGTTTTTCTTTATTCTTGGTCTATGAGGTCAAGAATCCCATATTTGATCTCTTGAACTGAAAGTTTCTTTGGAAGCCCTTCAAAACAAAAGAAAGAACAAACAAACAAAAGGCAGGAAAAACAGAATGCTGGACTTTAGCTGATAAGCCATTTAAAAAAAAAAAAAAAAAAACCAACCCAAAACCCAAACCTATAATTTTATAGAAAACAACTAGCTGGGCATGCTTCTCAATCCATAAAGAGAAACCAAAATCCTTCCACAGCAAGGCAGTATTCCTGTGCTTGTTCTCCATAACATGATTAGCCAGGCCTATAAAAGAACAATTACATCACTACTAAAAATTTTAGGTTTTAATCGTATGAATTCAACTACTGGAGTAATAAAGAACCATTAATTTCTTTTCTCGTGGGGTGTTTTTTTGGAGCCTTTTTTATGACATGTCCAATTTAGGATGATGAGAATGATACATACCAAGTTTTAGTGCATGCAGCATGCATTTGTCTCTGAAGTCTGAGAGCATGTGAGTCATCATAATGGCTTCAGGTTGTAAGAAACATCAATGATGAAAACATTAAACCACAAAAACAAGTTGGCCTCATAATGGTTCATTTACTCTGGAGAAAAATAAATAACTAGATGAATTCTCTTTTAATAACTAGAAAGATTATCATGGACTATTCATTTCATCTGGCAGACATTTGCAAGCTATCTCCTAGAAGATTATTATTCCTACGTCTATATAAATGGCTGTATATATTTATTATGCTTTTATTTACAGCCATGCTATGATTCACTTTAAGATTCAAGGCATAGAGATCTGTAGACCAAAATTCTTGATATTTAACCAAAGATGGATTGTGGGACAGGAATCAGAGGGAGGTAAATAACAAGAAGTTTTAAAACTGTATTTAAATCTTTAAAAACACTGCAATAACACATTAATTCTTTGGGGAATTAGACCTTGTTGATACCTGAACCTTGGAGGTTTGGTAGCTCTCAATGTGACTAATAATAACTCGGGATCTGAATAATAATAGTAATAGTAATAGTAATAGTAATAGTAATAGTAATAGTAATAGTAATAATAATAATAATAATAATAATAATAATAATAATAATAATAATAATAATAATAATAATAATAATAATAATAATAATCTTTCCAAACAACCAGTTCTGAAGGCTTGTACATTTTTGAAGCTGAGGTAATGTTTGCTGGAAATAGATCAATTTACAGACAAGAAAGTGATCAAGAACACAGAGACAATTGGGTTCCAGCCTGTGCCAGGATATGGATGATAATTACAAGGAGAGAATTCTTGGATTCAGCATATACTTAATTGATTGGAAGCTTGCACATCTAATCTGGAACTGGAAATTTTGCTCCAAGAGACAGTTTCCTGGCTACAGCACTTATGAGCACTGTCTCTCAGAAACCCCTTTGGGCACATGCCACTTAGGATCATTTAGCAGCAAGTGCTGAAATAACAGAGAATTTAGGGTTTTTTTCCCCAACAGGGATGCTGAGCTACAGAAATAGAAATACTTGGCTCTTTTGTCAACAGTGGATAAAATATCATTTCAAGTGCAATGAGAAATGTTGTAAACAAACTGCAATTTTTATGCTATACTTAAGATGAAAGTCAGTTTGACAGTTTAATAATCTCACTCTAAAAATCCATCATGAAGGACGAGTGAGTGCAGGTCTCATTAAGGAAACCTGTCTTTTAAACTTGCTTTGGCAACTTCAGCTCTCCTCTTCAGGACTGTAATTCCTTCTGAATAGAAGTGTGATATTTGCTACATCCACAAAAATTCTAGTCCACATTATTAGGTAAAATGATAAAAAACTTCTGTTGATGCTGACAAGCATCATTTCTGCTCATCTTTTTCTTAACTGTATATTCACTGGTCAGCTTCTTTCTTGAATCATCCCAATGAACATAAGATCATAGAATGGTTTTGGTTGGAAGAGACAACCAAAATTAAAAAGTTGTCTCATTCCAGCCCCTGCCATGGGTTGGGACAGCTTCCACTGTCCCAGGATGCTTCAAGTCTCATCCAACCTGGTCTTGAACACTTCCAGGGATGGGACATCCAGAGCTTCTCTGTATAACCTGTTCCAGAGCCTTAATATCTTCACATTTCAGAATTTATTCCCAATATCCAGTCTAAAAATGTGTGTCAGAGGGAAGAAGGGAAGAAACAGCCTTGTGAGACAGTTCAGAGAGAGGGCTCTGTGTCTAACATCTCCTGGAGGACATAGGACACCTGTGTGAGTGGGGAATTAATTGCAGGAAAAATCTGTTAGGAAAAGAAATGATGCTGAAATAAAGGCAATTTTGCAGGGAGACCAAGTATTCATGGAAGGACTCAGTGCTCAATGTTTGGTTGGTTTTTTTCTGTGTTTTTGGTTTTTTTTTTTTTTTTTGTTTTTGTTTTGTTTTGTTTTGTTTTGTTTTAATTTTGTTTTTGTTTTTGTTTTTCTTGGGTTTTTTTGTTAGCTTGATGTTCAAATCTGAATGTAATGACGTGATCTGCTATCAGTTTCTACAACACTTCAGAAACCAGTCAGAACAGCCTCTGCAGTAAAAAGACTTATACCTAATAACTCTTGGAAAAAAGGGAAGTATAGGTGACTTAAAGGAGCAAAACCTAACAAGCACCTTTGAAAGGTATAAAAAGAGGATTTTGGAGGATATTAACAATGATTTGTCAAAGAAATCATAGAAAAATTTTAAAAATTAAAAAACAAATATTGCAAATTAAAAAAAAAAGGTTTATTTTTCTGAGTAGTAATGAGACTGCAATTATAGTAGGTTTGGCAAAGCATCAAATTATGTCCTTGTAGCTCATAGGTAGGGAGGGTGACAGATGTGAGGTACATTGATTTTAATATATCTTTATACTTGGTCTTTGGGACATGCTCACAAGCAAATAAGAACAATTCAAGCACAACCATTCTTCAACAATTGTATCCTTACATTCCTCTCTCAGTAGAAAAGTGACACACTGTGAAGACTTTGCATCCAGGAGTCTAATTGGAGTCTCTTCCAAGAGAGGATTTAATTTAATTATGAATTAATCCAGTGGATGGATACCCATGTAGGTGGTACAATGAGTTCTTTGAAGAAATACAAAGCAAGAACTCTACATGATAGGATGAGATTTCAAGTTGATCTTGAGAACTTTTAGAAATTATCTGAATTTAAATGACATTTCTGGAGGAAAAAGATAGGGAGGAATTTTTTTACCTTGAGGAGAAGGTTAATATTTTTTTTCAACAGCAAGAAGAAATCCCACAATTTTGTCTGTGTAGCCTTTTAAAAAGCAAATGAGATTGAGAGTAATGAATAAAATGATCTTAATTTGATAATTTTGTGTCGATTAAATAGGAACAGGATACAGGCTACTGCTCTTTCTGTGTTTTTGGATGTTTTTAAGAAAAAATGAAAGCCCTTGGGAAAGATACATTTGATCTTTTGCTTTGTTGGGGACAGAACATGTTGGTTTTTATTTGGTCCCTTCAAGCTCTGTGTTCCTGTGACATTGCACTTTTAGGGAGAGTTAAGCAGCTCTTCTTGTACATGCTGAAGAAAACACACAGGGATTGCTGTGTCTGTAAGCAGTGGAGAAATATCAAAATGATAAAGAAGAAAAGGTACAGAACAGATCCTGGTCTGGCAAATGGAGAAGTCTTATTGGAAAGGTGATGGGTAAAAAAGAAAGTAGAACAGCCATGGAAGATGTTCTGACTTTTTTTCCCACTACACATTTAAAGCTGGTGAGGCCATATACATTGGTGTTTTTAATTTATGAATGGCAGCATGAGGTATTCAGAAAGATTACTGAAAATTGTGGAGCCAAGAGAGACAAATAAGAAGTAGAGGTGACTTTCATTTCTTGATTATAGTGGGTGCACTGAGTGACTGTTGCAAATAGCCCAGGCAAAGGATAAGAATGAAAGAGAAATAAACCTACAAGGGAGGACACCCTGAGGAAAAAGAGGATAAAGCTGTGTATCCCTTCTAAATCTGTAAAAGAGTGAAGAATAGTTTTCCAAGTAATGCATGAAAAGTTGTCATTATGAGCTGCACTGGAGAAACTCAAGTAAAGTGGAAAGCAACCTGATCTTTGACTTAGTGAAGTAAGGCTGTGAGCACAAGTGCTGATCAGAGGGAATTCATGGTAGCTCACAGAAATGTAGGATGACGACGAAGGAAACATTGAATTGTTCATCAAATGAACATGAAGACATTTGGATAGCTAAGGATGGTCTGAACTTTCAGCAGAGAGGCACAGGGCCCCTCCTTATGGTCTGGACAAAACTTAAACACATAAGTCTTCTAGAAGACTTCATCCCCTGGCTTTTATGTGTGCACAGCATGAGGGATTAAGAGCACACTGAACTTCACACAGAGAGTGACCCCACAAAATTAAATCTGAAGCAGCAAGCAGGAGTCTCAAAACAACTGTAGAGGTGATACAGGGACTTGAGGAGGGGTACCTGGTTAAGAAAATCTCTCATTACCTGGTATCATTTAATTGCTGTGCAAAATCTGCTTTGTTGTCTGGTTCTGTCTTGCATGAGGAGCATTAAATCAGTTTCCAACAGCTGCAGAACCTGCTAAATTTAGGTGAATTTTTTTGCAATGAAAAATATCAGAGAGATTTCTCACATCTTTCCTTTTTCTGGAAAGAGATATGTGTCTCTGAAGTAAAACACTATGTTTTAGTAACCCTCCATGGAACTGTTGACTCAGCCTATTTTCTTGTACTGATTCAATGCCTTCTCTCCTGGGAAGAAAAAAGAGCCACCACACATGGCAATGCATGTGTGCATAAACCTGTGTGCAAAATGCTCTGTCCTGAGCCAAAAGGGGAGCTCAGAAGTTTGCAAAGAGAAAAAAAAATATCATTTTCCAAGAGATGGAAAATAGTCTTATGTGTGTTGAAGGTTTTGTCTGCACTTGCTGGTCAGGTAGCACTGAGTGACACAGCCAAGGGAAGCAGGGGCTGGTGCAGCTGCACTGGTGGAGGCACAGGAATAACTCACAGAGCCTGGTTCAGGGTCTCTGCTCTACCTGTGCATCACAAATCAGAGATGGTATATTTTTAATACAAATTATCACAGGAAATCCTCCCGCCCAGACTGGTTTCTTTCGTACAAGTATCGTGCAAAATTACCCAGCTGAGCTGTACATAATGCAGGGGAGATTTTGGCTCTATCAAAATTATTTTAGGTCTTTTTTAATAAATTAAACTATATAAAATATTTACCTGAAGATTACATGAAAAATACAGATTGGGTGAGGAGTTTGGTTTGAAAATATTTACATGCTGTTCTTATAACCAGTCCTAAAAACACAGGCTGAGCAGTCCTTTCTTTTCCTCTCCTGGAAACCACAGACCTTTTCCATCCCTTGCCCCAAGGATCATGGTTAGCAGAATATGATTTGTGAACATTTCCAGTCCAATTCAGAAAGGAGCAACTTGCTCCTACAAGCTGCCTGGTTTATTTGGTGCTACAAAGAATACAGTCTTAACCTCAAAAGGAAACATCTCTATTATCATGCCTAGTCATCCATGTATGGTGATGGTTAATTATTTATATAAATTTATACCAATTAAAGAGAAAACCCCTCAGCTAACAGCAACCTGCCAAAGGATTTTGTTGTTTGTATTATCTCTAAATGAATGTAACAAGTTTCATCTTCTGTTCTCTAAAAGAGTCTGCACAGGCTGCAGGTAGAGGTAAAACTAAATGCATTAACATCTGTTTTTGTTTTGATATTGCCACACACAATCATTTTAACAGAGTAAATTTTAGGGTTTTCTGTGTATTTCCAACTGGAGCCAAGGAATTTTTCCCAATTGCAGTTTTGGCACTTCTGTTGTCTAAGGCAGTACTTTTATGTGTGTTTTTATTTTTTAATGCAGAAGGAAAAGACAGGAAGCATTTCCTTCCAGGGAAAAATGCCTTTGCTTTGCCAGCACCCCAGGTAGAACCTTATATTTCTCCAGGAATTATTAGAAAACTTTTTCTGCCACTGCTGCTCCTCTTTTCACCTCCTTGGCTGGCTGATGTTTCCCTAAATGCCAGCTGACACCGAGAGGAACAACTTCTGATTTGGATGCTAAAATATGCTTTGATGTCCTTACATGTTTTGTGTAGGCTCCAAGTCCTTTATGCCTCTCAGCAAAATCACAGCCAAGCACTACAAATTATGGAAACGTGTGTCATTTTCTTCCTAATGTTCTCCTAGCATGATACTTTCTGGGACTATAACTTTTTTTTTTTTCTGTGTTTATTTCCTTTTTTCATTCTAATTAAGAATATGTTTTGGTCTGTTCTGGATATGAGGTGCTATTGTGATCTGATGTGTTTTCTTTTGCTTTTTCTTTTCCCAGTGGCACAAGAAGAAATTGGCTTCTTCCATGTTCTTTTATCTAAAACATATAGGAATAACATCTTTTAAAGCCTGTTATTTTTCTTTCCTTTCCTAAAAAATAACTTACACGTTTTAACTGAACTGCTTTTAAAACCATAATTTTTGACCTAAGACCATAATTTTTGATTTATTAGATTGGAATTACAATGTTATTGGACTTGGATATACAATTACAAGCTTTGAATGAATTACAATACAATTACAAGCTTTTGCCTGAGCTCTAGAGCTTCAAATATTTCTTTGAATAGATTGCAGAAAGTTGAGAACTAAATATTTTCTCATTGCTACTTGGAGTTTAGAAAAAGTTTCAAGTCCTTTCTCCGTTGAGAAGACAATTTTATCATGTCCCAGCTTCCATCCACCTAACAAAACTCTGATTTATGTATCCATACACAGACAATTCCCATTGAAGTCACTCTGCACATGATCAATTCTTTTTGAGAGCTTAGCACTTTAATTGCTTTGATAAAGGTTTCACTCCCAAACTTTAGCAGCTTATTAAAAAAGAAAAAAAAAAAAAATTGGCCCAAGAGGCTTGTGGCTACCCAAGATTAGAGATCCATAAGCTCCTTATTTACACCAGTCCTTTCCTCATGAAAAACTTCTGCTACTGCTGCCAGACTGACAGCTCTGCACACTGCATCTAACTTTGTTGAGGAAGGTCTGTAGCTCTCAGTAGGCAACCAGGCATCATCAGCTCTGTCTTTTCCATTTTCTACTCTGGGGGAAAACTGATTATCATAAGCATGTCGTTTGCAAGAGTTTTTATTTTACTTTTTGATTTTCTCCAATGCCCTTCAACTATAAAAGTTATTCTTGGTCCTACTGTTGCATGCTGGAAGTTGCAGTGCTAATACTAAATATACAAGCACAACAAATTCTTCCTTTCCTTTGCTCAGTGCTGGGTTGACTGACACAAGAGTCATAAAAAACATATTAGAATCCTGGAATAGTTGTAAGCAATTTTAAAGTTCATCTCATTCCATCCCCTGCCATGGGCAGGGACAAATTCCACTATCCCAGGTTGCTCCAAGCTCCATCCAGCCTGGCCTTGGACACTCCCAGGGATGGGGCAGCCACAGCTTCTCCAGGCAACTCATTCCACTGATATAAGGCTATTTAACTGGCAGCTGCACACTAATCAAACCTACATTAATTTTAAATTCATTCAAAGCTATTCCTTGATGGCTCAGAGACCGATTGGATTGGTGGATACCTTATTATTGCCTGGCTGGGGTTTCCTGTGGGTGAGCTACAAATACTCTTTGGGAATTCTCTTACTTTGCAAGAGATAAAAAGTCATGAGGCTTACCTATGCCTGGGCATAAATACTGGTGTACATCAGAATTGTAGCAGGTGAAGGGGGAAAGACAAAATACTTTGGTCATCATTATAGTACAAAATGTCACATGCAGAAATGACTGGGGTCTATTTTCATGCATTTGTGTGTAAGGAATGTTTCAGTGGTTTTATATACACAGAATTACACCCACAAATGCCTGTTCAATGACCTGCAGCTAATGAAAATTGAAGCCATGAAGATGTCATCCCTGATCCTTCCAAGCTTACATAGCACAAATGTTTTTCAATCCTATATTGCTTCTTTGAAGGAATATGTTAGTGATTTCTCAGAGCCCAAGCAGGAAGCATTGATAAGGACTGTTCTCATGGGTGTGTTTCCTTTATCATCATTTTTACTGCACTGCTTCATACACTGCCATGGAGGCTGGGGGTGAGCTCAGGGGGACAGTGTAAAATACTGCACCATCCCACAGAGAGTATTTCTCTCCTGTTTCTTTTGAATGGGGACAAATGCTGAGACCACGTACAGCAGGAAGCTTTGGGTGCAGTAATTCCATAGAGCTTAAGAAAGAGAACGTTTGGGAATTCTGCAGGCACTGCCTTAGATACTCCTCTAGGAGGTGAGTACCTCATGATATTTAATTTATATATTTAATAATATTAATAATACTTCTTCTTTGTCATCTTCTTCTTCTTCTTTCTTCTTTCTTCTTCTTCTTTCTTCTTCTTTCTTCTTTCTTCTTCTTTCTTCTTCTTCATTTTTGACTCCACAATACCCCTGAAAAACAAGGAAGTGCTGTTATCACTAGTTTATACTTGAAGAACTAAAAGGCTAAAACTTAGTCTAGAAAAGATATTGTACCAGCAGCCAGGGGATACATATTTGTGTGGAAAATCTCATGCTTTCTTCTACCCCATAAAGTGAAAAATTGTGGATATAGGCACACAGGAATTAATTAGGTGGCTTGTTTGACATTATCAATGCTGTTTGAAGAGAGATAGGATGCAACTGCAGACCTGACTAACACTGTCACCACAGGACCATTTTGATCCTTCCTTTGGGCCTCCTTATCCCAAAACATAAAAGCTATTTTGTTCTCAGGTCACCCTTTGCCTTTGAAATTTTTTCACCTAGTGACCATATCTAACATTCAAAGGACAAAATTCAATTTATGAATGAGTTCAAAGTGCTCCCACAGTGGTTATATCTGTTCCTGTAAGTGCAAGGGCACTACAGAATTCCTTTCTGCCAGGACTACTGATTTGCTTTTTTATTTTGCAGAGAGGACAATTTACAGGAGACATAATAAAAATACTTAGAACACAGGAACGCTCAAAAATGAATTTAAAACAAACAAAAATGGTCAGAAAGAATGTTTGATAAGGCTTGACAGCTGGTGTAGGAAGTGAAGGCAGCAAGGGGAAACTTATCCAAGATATAAATCTGAAATCTGAACAGACATAGTAAGACAGAGACATCTAGTGAAGTCAGCAACTACATCTGCCCAATGGAGATATGAAAATTCAGATATCAAGGTTGTTTTGAGAGCTCTTTAAGTGGGGGAATATGGCAACAGAGTTAGTGAGACTGTTTGTCTCAGAAACATAATTGCCACTAAACTTGTAGGACTGAAACAGTCCATAAGGCTGGCAGCATCACTGTTGGAAATAAAAAGGTAATTTTTTGCTTTCATTCAGTGTCAGTATCCAGGAGAATGTAAGGAAGTCTGCTTCCTTCAAAATACCATGGAGAAAACAGCCATGGACATGATATAGTCATTGCCACTACAGAGTACAGAGTTTGCAGAGTAAAGCACTTCTCAGGACACACAGAGGTGCTTTGTGGAGGAAAATGATGCTCAGCAGCTTCACTCTTCCCCTACCCAGAGGAATGTGCGCTTCAAGTTTCCTGGATTTTTTAAAACATTGCATCCCTCAACTGTAAGTTTAAAGTGACATCAAGAATGACACACCATTCTTATGAAACCTGGATATCAACAAAGATTTGAAGCATTCTGACTCTGTGGAACCAAAAAAAAAAACCAAAAAAAACCCAAACAAACAAAAAAAACAAAAAAAAAAACAAAACAAAAAAAAAACCCAAAAATTTACCAATATGGGCTAATTTCGGGAAGGAAAATGTTTTTTCCTTAGTTGTTGCAAAGTATAAATCAAGCATGAAGATGAAAGCAAAACCAAGAGGATGGATTAAGGATCAGTGAGCTGGTGCAGAGTGTGTTGGGCAAGGAGTTTTTTTGCAGGGCAAATCCTCGTTTTTCAGCATCTCCAACATCCTTGACAAACATTACTAGCAACATAGGATTCTTTCAACCTGATGTTCTTCAGGCTTGCTTGCTCTCTGCTTTGTTTGTGTTTAGCTCTGCGTTTTATTAAAACTGTGGAAGGAAGGGTCCGGGCTGCTGTCTGCTTCTCTGTAAGCTCAGGGCTTATGAATGCAATTTTGTGAGATTGTTTGTGGTTTATTGGAGTGAGCTACTTGAAAATAGGTATTTTTAACCCATATTTATTAAATGGGCAATTATCTAGGACACTAAAGGACACCTTGGCTTCCTATACTCAGTTAGTGGAAAATTGATTGAGACCAGGATCCAACATCCTTGCCCTTGCCACAGAATTTGTGATGGGCTACAAGTCAGATACTGCCTCAGATTATCTCTGTGTCCACACCAACACTGTAAAAATGAATCATTTACTTTTGAGACTTTTGTATATGTCAATGAAGTCTTTCAAGACATTGCTTCCTGATTCATTCTCACTCCAAAACTTTAAAATATTTGAGAATTGCAGATATGAATATGTAAAGAAGAATAAAATTATTTTAAAAATGGGGCCAAGACCAGGAACAATATCATGAACACTGAGTTTTAAGAGTACTTTAAAAACCACAGAGAAGAAATACGAAAAACTCAATGTCTAATGAACTTTCAGTACAGCCTGCCTGATGTTCCTTCAAGTAGCAGCTGCTAACACCTCAACACATTTGTGTTTCCTCATTCAGTTTGTTTACATGCAATAAAAGAACCCTGAAAGAAGAGAGTTTCTGCTCAAATGTTTTTATACTTTGGGAATTATATTATTTCACTGTCCCAGAAAGATGAACAAAGGCAGTGATCTACAAGAGTGTCACGGATTCAAATATTCTGGCCAGTAAAGGGTTATGGAAAAATATTTCAAGAAAAAGATGCATTGAAGTAAATTTCCCGGCAGCATTTCATCATCCTGAAATATGTCTGTTTCCCTGGCAGTTTCAATGTCAGTGTCTTGTTTAAATTTGATGTGGCATTTTTTTCTTTCCTGAAGAATTTAGGTGAGAATACTTTGGGCACCTCAGACAAATTTCACTGGAGCTGGTGAGACTGCACATAACCAAAAGTAACTCAAAAGTTTTATTGGGGATCATCAACTGTCCCTGTTGTCTACAGGCCCCATGTCAAAATATCCCTGAGCAGGGTCCCAGAAATTGCAAGATTGATATGAGTCTGTGTGTGTAGTCAGATCTAGGTAAGTTTTTCCCTTTATCCATAAGGTCTAACTACTGCAATAATGGAGGAGATGTGTTGAAACCCTTCTTCTCCACAGAGAAGAAATAATAATGGAAAGCCTTGGTAGTACATGTCAGCTGGTGCAGAGGAAGAGACTGGTCACACAAACAGATCTAACAGCTCATGATAGCACAATAAAAGGGGGTTCATGCAGATGCTTAATGAACAGGGAAGATAAAAAATGTTAAATCACTAATATTTTATTGATTTAACATTTTAACTAATCACCCCACTTAATTTATTGCTAATGCAGAATTTCGTTTGGCCGGAAAATGAGGTGTGGGGTTCTCAGTTTGAAAAAGACACAAATCTGTTGGAGCAAGCCCCAAGGAGGCCACAAAGATGTTCCAGATGATGGAGGGATTGGAGAGGCTCTGAGAAAGATGGAGCTTTTTGGCCTGGAGAAGAGAAGGCTCCAAGGAGACCTTAAAGCCCCTCCCAGTGCCTAAAGGTGGCTTATAAAAAATATGGAGAGTGACTTTTTATATAAGCACATAGTGGTGGGACAAAGGGTATGGTTTAAAAATGAAAAGAAAAGATTTTTAGCAGATATTAGGAACAAATTCTTCCTCCAGAGAGTGGTGAGTCCCTGGCACAGGATTCCCAGAGAAGCTGTGGCTGCCCCATCCCTGGAAGTGTTCCAGGACAGATTGGAGGGGAGTTGGAGCAAGCTGAGATAGTGGAAGATGTCTCTGCCCATGGCATGGGGCTGGAACACAATAAGCTTTAGTGTCACTTCCAACCCAAACCAATCCATGACTCTATGAAATCACAGAGTCTCCCAGAACATGACTAATTTCACTGAAGAACTGAGCTGCCATACAGAGGTATCTCACCATCCATTTCACAGGTAAGCAGCTGCTCATGAGTGCTATCCTCATTTAGGCTATTCAGGTGTTCAGGTGGGAGTATAAACATTTGCGGGACAAATAATTTTTTGTTGGTTTTGGTTCGGTTTTTTTGGTAATTTTTTGGTGGGTTTTAATTTGTTTGGTTTTTTAATGTTTGGGGGTTTTTTTGTTTTGTTTTTGGTTTTTTTTTACTTTTTTGGGTTTTCTGTTTTCAGGAAATTTCTCATCCATTTCATATTTATTTTCTTATGTCTTTCCCTCTATATTTTCACCATGAGCTCTTTTGAGTTTCACAGTAGTGTCTCACAAAGACCAGCAGGAAAGACACTTGATTTTCCATACCTGAATGCGTTCCCTAAATAAATTCACACTGGATTTGGACTATAGTGAACCAATTAGGTCCCTCAGATGGCAAACGCAGACATTAAATAGAGCATCACCCTACAGATCTCACAGGCTTGGGATCACATGGATGCAAGCCAGTCTGTGCCATTTAGGTTAAGAACCAAGATACTGTAAAAGATGTGGATAACAAAGATTGGGCACAACCAGCCGTGCCCAGACTCAGCTGACTTTGGGTTTTGGAGTCCTGTGTGGCAGCTCTTCTTCTCTCTATTTATGTGAGGAGAAGGAAACAGGGAAGAACAATAAATGAAGAAAAATTTAAAGAAAATGTCCTGGTGTCAAGGGTTTTGAATTTACCTGCTGCATCTTATTAAGTCAGCTTGTTATGTTCTTGCATTGCTGCCACAAGCAGATTTATTTGGATGAAGGAAAACCCAAGGTACTGTTATCAGGCAATCCCCCTGCGTTTATTTTTTAAAATAAAGATTAAACACATACAACTTTTAAACTTTAATGAGTTTGGGTCTGTTCTAGCTGGGTTGATTTGTTATCCCAAATCCTTGTGCCATCATATTAATGACTGCTTGCATCAAGGGGCACACAGGGTAATCCCCCATCTCTGGCAGTGTCAGCTCTGCAGTGATTGCTGTGTAATTAATCAGAGACTGCTGCTAGAATGAGGACATTGTAGTCTGATGCATAATGAAACTTATTAATGGTGTCCTGCATAATTTATGGGATCTAACCGTACTAATGCAGGTATAACATAAATAAGTTTTCTTTCATTAAGTCTATGAACTATCATGCCACGAGAAACTAAGGGCTGGGATTTTTAATTTTTCCAGCTGTTGTTGAATTGGTCCATTTTAGCAGATCTACAGGAGTAATTATTTCCTGTAAAACCCTAAAAGCAGGCACCCCTAAAAGGAATATTTGTAAACATTCTCTTCTATGGCATTTGCATTCCCATTGTTCTTTATCTGACTGAGGTTTGAAATCCCACTGGGACAAGCACTGTATAAACATCAGCAAAGAGCAACTCCTACCCCAAGTAGATGACATTTTATAAAGACAAAAAGAAGCCAAGAAAAGGAGACATTATTTTCTCCCTCCCTCCCTGAAATTTTGAAGACAGGATCTGAAGAATGGAGAAATTAACAACCAGATGCAGAAAAATATTTATCCTGGTACCTTTTCTTGTTGACTATTTCTATTGAACTCTTGGAGATAAACATATACTTAATTATGTGACCAAAATGGAAGATATATGGCTAGGACTAGAGAGGAAAACAGAAGAAATAAGTAAACAGGAAAAATAGGATTCAAATTCTCATCTTTTTAATTCCAAAATATTTCCTTTAGGAATAAACAAACAACTTTCTTTATAAAGGGTTTTCAAAGTAAGGTTTTAAAACAGCAAAATTGGATAATATGCTGCCACAAGCACCCCCTGACCAGTTTGTTAATGGAAAAAATACTCCAAACTAAGATCACACATGCCAAATTTCAGCTTTACTTTAATTTTTATGGGTGTTGCTACGGACACCTGAATATAGTGGTTTATAATGGCTCCTCTGACAGGCTGTTATAACTTCAATGGTACTAACAATACTACTATAATTAGTGACTTTTGTATTGTACTAACAAATGCCAGAGTGTGCTACCAGTCTTCCAGATGACTTATCCAGGTTTTAATTAGTGTCTATCTTTCTTTTCTTTGCGGAGACTAAAATGAGTCAATGCTTTGCACCATGTACAGGTCAAAATATCCACCTGTCAAGTGGGTTTAGAGCTGCATGGAAGGAGGAAACGACTCGCGACGTTTTATTAATGGAACAGATTGCATTTTTCTCTAAATAGAAATGGGGGGAATTGTGTGACAGATGGATCAAAACCTTCCTGTTTTTGAAAACCAGCAGAAGAGACAGACTTCTCTCTATGGTACTAGCTGGGTAGCAAGATGCTGATTAACCAGACCTGAATGAGTCTTCTGCCCTTTGTCTCGGAGCGTTCATGAGACACTTAAGCACAGGGTGGTTTTTCTGTGTAAATGTGCATGTGGTGTGTGGGTAAGTACATGTTTGGAGTTATATACATGGATAAATATCTATACAGGCACACACGTTAAAGTATCTTTCTGAAAGAATTTGAATTTCCACAAGGAATTGTTTCATAATCAATGCTTAAGTTGCCTTTTACTGACACTGGAGTATGCCCAGTGTCAATACACTTGTGTATGAATAATATTGGCTAATTTAGTAGGAAGTCCTGCCTATTAGACATTTAGAGCCTTCATTGCAAGGCTGTCAACTTCACGTTGCTGAAAGGAATTTACCAGTTTTTGAGACATCTCCCATGGCACAGTAGCTATTGCACAGTGAGAAGAGCAGTCATGTCCAGTCCAACTGGAATAGCAGGATTCCTTCAAAAAAGCTGTTAGCCACATATTAATCATTACAGTTCCCATCCCACTGAGAGCTACACAGTATTTCATCTACTGGATGTCATTATTAAGATATGGGAATGCCACTCTCCACTGTTGTCTCCATGAGTGCAGGAAGCTTTACCTGTTCCAACATACATCACAGATTTCAAAGGCACTGCACCCATGGCCTGATGATAAATGATGCTTTTAGTAGTTTGTTTTTTTTTACTTTTTAAAAAAACGTTTTAGGTATAAAATGCAGATGCCATGTATGAAGAGCTGTCATTTGCTCATGAAAGAGCACATCAAGAATTTTGCTGTCAGTTAAATAGGAGAAGAACAGTTCAAAGAAGCTGTTGGTGCAATAATGTACATTCAGGAAGCAGTCATGAGTGAAGAAGGACAGGCACAAAATCCCCCAGCCTCCAGGAGGAATTTGGCAGATGAATCTGAGCATGAGGATTGATCGCCAGATATGGTCTCAGGAAGAGCAGTAGGAGTGATAAAGGCACTGAAACAGTTCACACACTCTGCACTGGAAAATGAATTACATGCATTATGTGTGTTTTAACACAGACAAGTTGAGGGCTTGACACTCTGTAGGAATCCAATGTCTTGTTACATAGAAGTTATAATAGCTCCTCCTGGTCCTAAAATCTCCACATTTGGCATTTATTCCTACAGAACTAGTCTTATGGGATGTGTGTATCTGTTTCTGTAATGGAGAGAAGGTGGTGAGGGAATGAGGTTCATCACCAGCCAGAGGGTTGACAGGGCCCTGCATAAACACAGATCAGAACCATGAAGGCTTAAGCAGTTTCACTCTTTAGATGACCATAGCAGAGCTCTTTGGAGGAGACATGATAGAGGATTTATTAGACTTTACAGCCCAGGAAATATTAACATGTTTAAAGAAGATGCTCCCATGACTCACAAAATGCTGTGCCAGCTCAAATAATATTTGGGACTTTTCAGAATACTGCAAGACAACATCCATTCCTAGGATCATGAATGACATCTTGAATTATCTTTGTGTTAAGTTCTATCACAATAATGTAGTAGTTTGTAGTAACTGGTTACAAGGCAATTCCTGGGACCAAAAAAAAAAAAAAAAAAGGGTTAACCAATGGAAAATTGCAGATACATTAACAGGCACCAGCACAGCAATAACTCCTTACTGCACTCTAAATTGTGTGAAGTAGTTTATGACCTCTAGGCTTTTTCCTCTCCTTTTAACTTTGCAATGCTTAATAAAAGTTATACTCAAACTGCTACACTGCCTTAGAAAATAAGAATTTAATTATGAACACCCCATTTAATGCTGGAGGAGTACAGTGTCCACAGTTTTTTTAAAGCATCAGTGAAGTAATTTCACTGCTGCCAACTGAACAGTTATACAGAACACATCTAAATGTTCTCAGTCAATGAACCCTTGGAGTATTTCTGCTTCATTAACTGTTTACATGGTGACCTCAGTAGAAAGGCTTTAGCCTGATGAAATGCCTGCTTTGCATACTGCTGTGGGCAGCAGCAGAATATCTGTTCCAGATTATTCATGACAAACTCAAAATTTAGGAGTAACTCATCAGCTTGCCCAATACTGCCCCATCAGCTCTTGCTGTGTTAATCCCTCAACAGCCTCTGTAAGGCTGCAACAGACAGCAGTAATGTGTCCATCTCCCATGCCCTCCATCTTCCATAAAGCCAATCAGATCTTTTCATTTATGTTTCATGAGCATATTTCTAGTGAATCCTGGACTTTGCATTTGAATGGGATAACTACTTCACTTGTTTTTAATGGTGCTGTTATTTACCTCATGAATCACAATGCAAAGGAAGCCCATGATATTTAAATTTTATGGCACTGTCTTCAGAAGTAACAACTTTCTAACTCAGCACAAAGTGAAGAGGAACAATTTACCTTACATGAACTGCTATTTGGTTGACAAAAATAACCCCCAGAAGAACACTGACTATCCACATTATTACCTTGGATATCCCACCATGGGGCTGTGCAGATCAAATAACACTCACTCATCTTCCGTTCATACACAACAATATGGATAAATAAATGGCATAGGCTTAAATTTCATGATAAGAAATAGCATTTGATAGATGCATTCCAGCTACCATGTGACTCACTGTAAGTCAGAAATCCTTCACAATATTGCAGTGGCTTTATTCTGCAATCTAAGGGCTAATGCATCTTTTTGTTGATGAGATAAAGCTTTCATGGTCTCAGAACACAATAATGGCATAACAATTAAGCCTGTGTAGCTGACAAAGGCTCTCTCTTCCCCTTTTCCATTCAACTTTTATTTGCTACTTATTGAGGGGAAAAGTGATCAGCATCTATTTGTCTGTTTGATTATGTATAAGATTATACAGGATATTTTAACCCCCACATTCTCTGTAGGTAAGGAAAACTAGACTACACTGAATATCAGAAGGGAAACCTTGCTTTTGGCAGGCTCTATCAAATTTGCATGATTATCTGAAAAAAACACGACTGAAGGCCCTCACTCAACATTTTATTTTAAGTTGCCTATTGCATACTGTAAATTTTATCCGTTTCCCCTGAGTCATTCTTGCTCTGGTAGCAGAGAAATTATGGGCTGTAACTGGAGAAGGAGATGTACTTAGTCCTCAGCAAGGATACCATTGTTCCCCGGAGGACAGTTGCTAGTGATGTGTGTTGTCTGCTATTAAAAGCCTTGAGCAAGGGTCTTCTGATGCTTTTTAAAATGCAGCTTTGATGTTGGGTAGGAGGGAGGTGCACAGCAAAGCTGAACCACGAGGTTTCTGAGGCCATTTGCACAGCAGGGATTTTGCAGTCCCCTGCACAGACACGGGCTCCTGGCTGAGAGGGCTCTTTGGCCCTCCTGCAGTGGGTCTGCAGCAGCTCCAGTGCACTCATGGAAAGCTCCTTTTTTCTGGGAGAGTCTGTTTCCCCCCTCAAGAACCATATTCCTGTGGAAATCCAGGCTCTGACATCTTCTAGCACCACAGTTCCCTGCAGTACTTCCAGCACCGTGGCTCTACAGTCTGCTAGGAGGAGGCTTTGCAAACCAGGACAAGAGAATGAAGATATGAAGACAAGTTGGACCAGATCTTTTGATGGTGGGAACCGACAAAGTTCCATTTATTTTGATTCTGTAACATCAGCCACTGCTGTCTGAGGGATCAGCCATGAAATAATAAAACTTTCCCTTTGTATTTTGAAAATAAAAACTGTAGAAGGCAAGAATTTATGTTCTATAAATTTGGTTTAAGTCAATAATATTCAAGAAAGAACCAAATTTTTGTTTAGGAGAGTTGTTTTCAATAATTATTTATTTGTCACTTTAAATACCAAGCTTTAGGCAGAAACGTATGTTTTCATGGATAAAATTTTAAAATACATATTTTTTTAATAAATTTATAAGTGCAGGATAACTATATAGGCATTTCTATGTATTTTACTGTCTCCTTTAGTCATAAATAGGACTTTAACCTTCAGGGGTCTTCTATGAATCACATAGCAAAATAAACCTACAAGCTTTTAAATTCGGTGAAAACACTGCGCAACAAATAGTGTAATTCCTAAAAATAGCAAAAATGGCAAGAAAATTTCTTGTTGTTTTGTAAGGTCATGTGATGTGCTTACATACATAAGTATCATCTACTCAAAGGTGTAGAATATTAATTGGAAATTTTATTGTTCAAATCTCTCGATTTTAGTGAAGTAAAAACATAAATATATGCTCATCTAGATAAAATATTTCCATATTTTTCCAAATTTTCATGTAGATAAAATATTTTTTATATTGGACTTCTGTTCCTTTTAATTTTGAGCAAAATGTTTGGGTTTTTTCATTTCAAACTCAGTAAATTGAAGTATATTTTGCTTTGATTTTTTCAAATTGGGTTTTTTTTCTAGTAGTGTAAAACATTTTCTAAAACCGGCCTAATTAATTGATTGTAAATACTAGCAAGTGTCACTTGTTAAAAAAAAAAAAGGAAAAATTAGGTTGAGAGAATATATTGCTATGCTTCTGAGGCAGCATCACTTTGGTCACAGTTATTATATTACAGATGGCACTTTCCATCTATGCTCTGACAAAGTGAAAATGAATAATGTTTCATTTAGGTCTGCCGTGCAGATGAAAAGTCAACAAACAGATTTTTTATTTTCCTTTAACTGTTAGAAATATAAAGTGAAAGGGAGAGGGTCGGAGAGGGTCGGAGAGGAGAGGGTCGGAGAGGGTCGGAGGGAGGGTCGGAGAGGAGAGGGTGCGAGCGGAGAGCGCAGAGGAGCGGGTCGGAGAGGAGAGGGTCGGGAGAGGAGGGAGAGGGAGCGGGGATCGAGGGAGAGCGGAGCGAGAGGACCAGAGAGGAGAGGAGAGGCGCGGAGAGAGAAGAGGAAAGAGGAGCGGAGAGGCAGAGGAGTGGAAGAGGGGGGAGAGCTCTCGTTCACGCGGCGATGAGGAGTCTACGGAGAGGGACAGGAGAGGCGGCGAGGACGGAGGCGAGAGAGGGAGAGGAGATGAGGGCCGGAGAGGAGAGGAGGTGACGGCGAGGAGAGGACGAGGAGACGGCGCGGGCTCGCCGGTCTGTCGCGCTCGTCCGCGTCGCGGCGCGGCGTCGCGTCTTCTAGCGCGGCGCGCGCTTAGCGTCGCGGCGCGGTCGCGCGTCGCGTGCGCGCGCGTCTCGGCGCGGCGCGGCGCGGCGCGCCTGCGCTCCGGCGCGGCGCGCTCAGCGACCATGCTCTTTCCTCCTTTCACAACTTACGCCGTTCGTGAGGAAAGAACTTTTACAGAGACTTTCCCCTGCAGCAGCAGCAGTTTTGTAACCAAGGTGTTAACATATATTTATTTGTCTGTATTCTGATTAGAAAATGTTCTTAAATGAGATTAGAAATGTTTGAGTTTTCATTTTCAGCTACTCTGAAAGCTGAGTTCTTATTTCCATCAACTGAAAGTCGTATAAATTCAATAAATGAGTTTTTTGTCTCATCCTATGCAGGTATAAACAGAGCAGAAATAGAATAATAGTGGGTGTCTCCCTTTTCAAGGCAGTGAAAAAAGAGGATGAGGTGGAAGTTTTGTCCCATTTGTGCCCGGCTGGCACCTTGAGGGCTGGCACACTCTCCAGTAGCAGAGGAGACTCAATTTCATTTCACTCTTGCTTTCCAAACCACATCAGCATGGGTCTGAAGGCAGCATGGGTCACCAAGCCTTGCTCCCTGTAACTGCAGACAAGTGAAAGAACTTGTGTTATTCCTTTCACAAACATGTGAATCATTTCTATTTTGAGTTAGGAACATTCAAAACCCCATCCTGCCTAGCCTCAAATGCACTCTTGGCTTTTACATAATTCATGGTCATAGGAACAATAAGAGCCTCTGTCTGGTATAATTTTCTTCACTGTAGGCAGCATGGATGCCTTAAGATTGCTCAGTGACTGAATTCTTAAAATTGCTTATGTTGCTATTATTAATAGACCTGCACTGAAGTCCTGGTTGGTACAAAAAAGTGGCATTTTCAAAGTTTTGTGACCTGTTAATATTTCAAATGCATTTAGGAAAGACTGATAAGTACGGCTGTGGTAAGATAAAAATGTAAATGACAAAAGGAAAAATGTAGAACAAGTTGTGTTATCAAAAAATGTAGTAGCTTTGTTTCCTGGAGAAACAAAAATATTAAAATCCAACCATTTGAGACCAAACTTTGACCACATTTTCTGATAGGTATTTAATATTCTTTTTAGTGTTTACATCCAGTGGGATTTGACTCTGATTAATTCAGATATGTCTAAGGAACTGAAAATGCCTTTCAGATTTTTCCAGTATTCCCATGCACACAGATGCACTAAAAAAAAAAAAGAAAAAAAAAGAAAAAAAAAGAAAAAAAAAGAAAAAAAAAGAAATACAACTTAATCGGATAATAAAAAATCTGAAGGCATTTGAAGTTAATTTAAAATTAATAATATGATGTTTTTAGGTCATAATATTAGGGATACATTGCCTCGGTAACCTTGTTTTTCTATTGCAGTTTGTTCCTTCCCTATACCTTCAAAATTATATTAAAAACACCTTGCTGATTTTATCACCTGTCTTCTTTCTTTAGACCTAAAACCCTTTGAGACCAGGACTATGCCTCATTTTAGACTTATGCAGCACCCAATATACACCCCTATCCAAAGGCTGGTTTTGATCACTCTCCTCTGTAGTCACATAAATAGCAGTGATAACATTGCCAATTGCAACAGTCAAAATTATGTTTTCCATTCTTTCTGCTTTTTGAACAAATATATATATATTTAATATTCTGGGTTTATTTGTTGAAAAGACACAGGGTTATTTTTAAAATTAAATTTGTAGAACATAAACACCTACTTACTACCCTGTCCACAGAATTGGCACAAAATTATTTATGGGAGGGAACATAAGAAAAGGAGAGTCATATATTTTTTAAACAGTGGGGGGGAAAAAGATACAAATTTTGACATACTGCCCCTGCCATTTAAATATTTATTACTCTCATAAACAACACAGATGTTAATAAAGAACCCATCCTTGCTATGACTGGTGAATGTGAAGTGCCTTAGATTTGGTCTTAGTCTAAGTGCTCTGAATTGTACCAACAGTGATGCAAGCACTACAGCCAGTGCCTTTTGCATCATTATTTTGGCTTCTACAAACAATAAGATTTTATGGGTCCCTACAGTGATTATCCCATGAACTGATATGCAACCAAGAGTGTTTTCTATCTAGATATTGAAACTATTAATTGCCTTGATGCCATCGAAGTCATAATCTATCCCAGCAGAAGTGGCTGGGTATAATGTCCCAGTACTCCCCAGACACTTTAAAGCTTATTTTAAATGTGGATTAGTGCATCATATTTTCAGAGGTCAGTGAAAATATGAGTATCAGGGAAAAAAAGATTTAAAATTGTAATCAAGGCTGAGAAGGTTACATGCAGGAGCACAGTAAATAAGGATAATACTTAAAATTTTATAGAGATAATAATTGTCCTTAATTTTTTTTCTATTTTTTTTTTCTCCTGAGGAAATGTTCTGAAAACAACACAGTTGCAACAGGGTGTCTAACAGAGCGCTGATAAAACCTCTGCTGCTTTCACTGGATGAAAATCTGTAGAAGGGCAGAAGGAGACTGTTTCCATCTCCAAAAGACAAACATTTTCCTATGGTCTCCAACACCTTCTTCAGGTCCAATGACCCAAGGACACAGAGAGGAACATTCCCACACCCTTCCCTGTTGCTGAAGCTCATGAGTTATGAATAACAGCTGCTTCCCTCTGTCCCACAGCTTATTTTTGGGTATTGTCAAACAACTCACTTCTTTCCTCTCCATTACTTATTTGTTCTCTGAAACTGATAAGGGTGATTATAAAATGATCTGAAGTGCCCATAGCACTTTCACAGCAATAAAATGGACTGCATTAAACCCCAGCTTTCTTCTTTATTGTCTGAGTAAACGTTAGAAAACATAGTTGAAACATATAACAGAAATCTGATAGTGACAGTATAACTTCCATAGTTAATGTACAACATTCCTTGTGACCAAGCAAATCTATCTGGATAGAGATCATTGCCTTCTGCCCTCTTGAAGTCTGCACTGAGACTGCATCGTCCAGATTTCATACACCATTGATCCTACATTGCTGTGGGCAGTACAGATAAGATAAGAAACAGGTATGGTCCTTGGCCAAGGAGAGCAAGTCAGGGCCAGCACTGTGTCCATCACTTCTTAGCTGAAACTGTGATCTTCACACTGCTCCACAAAAGCCTAGAAATGCCAGCTAGCATGGTTATTCCTGAAAATGTAAGAATGAGAGTTATTTTTCCTTCCATCACCCTGTTAGAAATAATAAGGCTAAGAGTTTAGAGGTCTATTGGGTTTCTAGACCTCCTCATGTCTGAAGGAGGGATGCAGTCACCCCTAGAGTAGCAGCAGCTGCTCCCGTGACAGCCAGAAGGCAAAGTGGCTCTTTGTACCATCCTGAATCAAGGGGTTTCACATGGGAGATCTTCTCTCTGGGGATATGTCTACCATAATTCCATGACTGTATAACAAAACAACAGGGATTTCTCTGATGCACATGTCTGTCAGTTTAGACTGCCTTTATCAGTGGAGGGGAGCTGTTTGGCACAGTCAGTGTGGCTTAGAAATGTCACTTGCAACTGTATAGGGAGAGATGAGGCAATGCCACCCAAGCCTGCCCTCTCTTCCATATCCAGGAATGAGGACAGAGGAATTAACATATGATCTACTGATACAAATTTGGAAATCTTTGCCAAGCACTGAAACACTGGTCCTAGTTGTAAAATGTACAGTTACCCACTTTGGCAGTAAAGCCTGAGGTTTTCACCAAAATTTTCCACAGGGTTATTTCTGTCTTCCACAAAGACTGGTTCTCCTCCCCATAGATGCCCCTTCCCTGTAAGTGGCCAAGGCCAGGATAGATGGGGCTTTGAGCAACCTGGTCCAGTAGAAAGCATCCCTGCCCATGGCAGAGGTTGAAATGAAATGGTTTTTGAGATCCCTTCCAATCCAAACCTTTCCCTGACTTTACTGCAGTGGTTTATCACCCTTGACTAGCAGGACTAGCAGTGGCCATAGGGAGAGGGATGCATTTTGAGAGTTAGATTTGGACAAGGATTAGAAGCACAGATGTAGAACTAAGTCCAAAACCCATTTTTTTGTCTGTCCTTCATAAAGTTCATCAGGATGGGTCTCTTCCAATTCAACATGTTCTGTGTTTCTATAATTCTCTTTTCACTGATTACCACATTTACCTCCTGCTGTTTCACCAATACCTGTGTTTTCCAGCCAAGCCAACACGAACTAAAAATCTATTTACTCAAGTGGTGGTGAGGTTAAAAGTAGTAATAAAAAACATTCAAATCATAAATTTTCAAAATCACTAAGAGCTGGCACCTGTGTGCTACAGAGGTAAATTGCTAATGTAAGTGGAATATGCAGAAATATTATAAAAAAAACCCAACCATAAAACAAATAAAAAACTCCACAAAAACCCACCAAAGGACCCCCCACCAACCAACCAAACAATAAAAAAATACCCCAAAATACCTCAAATCCAGAACAAACCAGCTTCCACTCTATCTTCTTAAAATGCTTTATCCAAAAACTAATGAGAAATGTGTGACTTAAGTCTTGGGTATGTATGCAATATCAAGGTGAAAAAACATCAAATTACCCAAATGCTCTGTTCAATTGTAATGAAGAATAATGCAGGGCTCCATAACAACTCTATCTTTCATTTCAATTATTGAGGGAAGAAGGGAAACATCATTCAGAGTTATTTTTAGGATACAATCTATAAGGTCCTCTGTCGTAGCTTTCCAGTGTTGTAGCTGCAGCACTAGATGTGCTGCAGCCTGACCCTTTCCTAAGTCTAGAAAATAATGATGATATTATTTGGCATGGAATTTCCATGTCTGTTGATTTGCTCTCACAGAAATGTTGATTCTTTGCAGAATTGTAATAATGTGATGGATCCTTACCAGCCTCTGCTCTGGGACTGGATTCAGTGTCTTTATTCAGGTCATGTAATGTTTTCTGTATCAGAACTGAGTAGCAAAAGGACAGAAAACCCACTTGTTTCAATGCACAGTCCATAGGTCTCTGGAAAAGATTAAAAAATTTTTCCACTGCTTTTTTTTTCACATCTCTCAGATTTTTTATGCCTTGAATGATGTCACATGTTGGGAGAGGGAATGCCAGTTGTTTGAATTTCAGGAAACTAAAAGAAAATTTATTACTCATTTCTTTCTAGTCAAATTTGAAATTTTCTAGGATAGGGACATCCCTTTTTATTCTATTCTTGCACAGTGTCTCTCAGACTTTCAGACTTCCATTCTGGCTTTCAGTAGTGAGGTAAGGCAAGAATTATAAGGGGAAATAGAAACCTCCCCTCCCATCTCAATACATGATCTTCCTGTCCATACACTGGTTAACAGTTTCAACCAATTTTAGGAGATAACAAAAATTATTCCACTCTCTTAAACATCTTGTGGTACTTAGAAAAAAATCTTCCTGTAGAAATCCTTTGATTTTGATGGGCTTTTGGCAGGGATAAACCTGGCCCTGCATGTCTAGACTATGTCTTGGACAAGCAGAAGAATTAGACAATTGAATAAATTTCCTTTGCCTCCATTTTCAAACTGTGTAATAATCTGCACATTTAATCCCATCCTTTGTGTATTATTTTCTAAGTAAGGACACAATTGGCTGCAGATATGACATCTTTGTGACAGTGAGTCTGAAGCAATATTGAAAAGAAAGGGGGAAGGAGTAGGGTCACAGAGAGGACAAAAGGAAAAAAAATAGCTGTCTAAATCATATATCATTAAAGTGATGCTCATTGAATTACCTCTCTTAGGGCCTGTCAAAACATGTGGTGCCCTTGCAATATGATGTGAATTAAATGCCTTCTGGCCCCTGAAATATTGTTTTCAAGGCCAAATGTGTACTTTCACAGTTTCTCTGTAGTAACTACTGAGAAACACTTGAAACACACTGATTGACTCCTATGATTAGCAAAACCAGCTCAGGAATACAGCAATGTGGGCAATGTGCGGCAACAGGTTTTCAAGGGAAAAAAAGTCATGTGGGTATTTGCAGGACTTTGGTGATGGTCACTGACATCTACTGAGAAATTGGTCAACATCACTTAAAGTTCCCCCTTGCGAAAGAAAATGTAAATGTCACACATTCATGGAATGATTTGGTCTAAAAGGGACATTAAGGACCACTTCATTCCAACCCCCTGCCATGCAGAGGGACGCCTTCCACTAGAGCACCTTCCTGAACTGTTCCTGAATTGACATCTGTAGCATCAACTGGCTTAATCCTTTTAGTAATTGTAATCTCATTTTGTCCCCTGTGAGCAGGAAAGAGCTGTTATCTTTTTGAGAGACCCCAGGCAGACATCAGAGGGCCCTGAGCAGTGGCTGCTATCAGATGGAAGCCACTCTTTTCTAACAGGTAGCAAAGATAGGAGGAGAGAAAAAGGCCTCCAGTTTCACCAGGGCAGGTTTATACAGGATATTGGGGAAAATGTCTTCCCTGGAAGGGTGTTCAGGCACTGGAACCAGCTGCCCAGGGCAGTGATGGAGTCACTGTCTGTGAGGTGCTCATAAAATGTGTGGATTGCCCTTGGACACATGGTTTAGTGGTGGAGCTGGGTGCTGGGTTAGGAATTGAACTCCAGGACGTCAAAGGTCCTCTCCAGTAATTGTAGATGGCAAGATTCCATGATCCCTTCTGCTAGAGGATGTGAGGATCTTTGGGTTCTACAGCCACTGCCTTAGCAAACATCCCAGCTCCACAACTCTATGGATCCTGGTTTCCTCTCCGCCACACAGCACCAGAGGAATGAACTTCTCCTCTTGCCTCCACTGAGTTTTGAGTTTTGGCTCATTCTGACAATCGTGAATTTTGCCTCTATTCATTGCTGCTTTAATATGGTGAGGTTGTTTGGTTCTGACCAGAGTCCCAAACCTATTCTGCATAATTAGATACAGTTTGTACTTCTTTTAATTTAAAAATTCATCAGCTTCGTCCGTCAAGAGGCAAAGTGGTTTCCTAATTACTGGGAGGCTGCAAGGCTGTGCCCAGAAATTAGTGTCTGTAGGATCAGGACAAATACAGTTAATATGTGAAGAGGTGAAACCTCACATGAAATTATGTTCTGTCAAAATTATGACTTTGTGGAGAAAAATTGTACCATTATTCATCTTAGACATGTATATTTGCAGGGGGAGCTGGAGGGTGACCTCAGTACTAAATTCAGGCATTCAAAATTCATAATAAAAATGTCCCTCCAAAGCATTCCCATTTCACACATTTCACTTTAGATTTTTTAAATTTTTTTGAGCAGGTATTTCACATATCTATTATGCATGTCAGCTTTTCTCAAGATGATACTGACTAGAATTCTTCTTTTTTTAATCTGCTTCTCTTCCTGTTTTTTTTAGGGAAAGTTTCAGGGGATATTTCTCTCATTCTTGAAACCACAGTTTTGAAGAAAATAAAAATATTGTGATGCTTGCAACAGAAATGTTAAAATCAACATCACATTTATTCATGTTAATTATAACAGCTTCAGGATTTCCTGAATAAAGAGAGTTTTTCATGCCAGAATCATGGGATGAAATTCCATGTATCACCATTATTAGTAGAGGCCGCCTAAGAGTTCTGTAAATTAGATATTATAATCTTTGGTTCTTTAAGAAAACTTAAATAAACTGAAAATTAGAGAGTTGACACGGGTCTCCTCAGAGAACACAGTGCATCAGTGACAGATAAAGACACAGAGCTCAAATCAGTTGGATTCCAGTGCTTTTCTCTGTCTGAAGTAGCCAAGAATACTCCCCAAGGGTCCCCTAGATGCTCCAACTTCACCAACAGGTGCTACAATTTTCTTTTTTAGTGAGTTATTTTTCTTAACACTACAGTAGGTTTGGTTTTGGCTTTGTTTATTTGTTTGTTGTTCTGTTTAGTTGCTTGGTTTTGGAGTTATGTTTTTATTGGGTTTTTTTTGTGTATGTGTGTTTTTGGTTTTTGGTTGTTGTAGGGTTTTTTTGGTTGGTTAGGGTTTTTTTTTGGTTTTGTTTTGTTTGGGTTATTTCGTTTTTTGGGTTTTGATTTTTTTTTTTCATTTGGGTCAAAGTTATACACTGTATTTTAAGAAAGGAGGGGCAATACTGACATCTTATGTTTTCTCTGAATCTTGCAAAGGTCATCCTCAGGGTATTGTGGACACATGACAGGCCCAGGACTCTTAGCACTTCTGAAGAAAATCTTTGCTCTACACCACAACATCAGGGCAACATATGGAGAGGCCTCCACAAGAGAGAGGACTGATAACTGTTGTGTTCTTACACTTTCATAATTTCTCTCTAGTGGTTGGCAGCATTTTCAGCACAGAATGGTTTTCCCTAAATTCATCACCCTTTTATTTAGCAGTTACTGAAGGTGACTGAGACTCGGTTCAGCATTTCAGAGCAGCACCTGTAAGGAACCTTCTTGCTCATGAAGAGTTGCACTTATTTTTATGGTCCAGAAGATAATCTGTGTAAAACCTCTTTATTATATTCCAGTTTTGGTAATATGAGTCCTACAGCAATTTTATAGTGGAAGATGCCTTTTTGCATGAAGAGGTTGAGACTTTAGCACAGGTATCTCTCAGGGGAACTCATGATTACATGAGAATGAGCAGTAATAGCTGGAAAAAAAACTGGATAGTGGATAGCTACTAGGAGCTCAGTTCTGCAGGCATAATCCCTGGTGCCCTTGTGCTTTATATAGCCTTGATGCCAGCCCACAGAGCTGCCTTGAGAAAACCAAGGGAGAAGATTTCTTGGTATCCAGACCCTCAGCACAGCCAGGCCTTGCTGGGTGGAAAGCATGACAATCAGTCCTAACCCTTGTCCTAGGTCCCAGAAAAAGCTGATAACAAAATAGGGAAGGAAGAGCACAGATATTCTGGCACCTGGCTTGTTCTTCCAGGCCCTGCTCCTCACTGCCTCCAAAACAAAATGATATTGCTTGGTTTTGGATGGTAGGAGACTAAACTTCCTTGGTGGGAATCAGTTTTGGACTGGTGACCTCATAGATGAGTCCTGGCTAGTTGCTGTGAGCACAGCAGCAAAAATCTCACGTTTTCATCCACAATGCCTGGGGTGTGCTCTGAAGTGGGTGTCTCACCTCTCTCGTCTTCACGCTGTGATCAAACGGAGAGAGTGCCTGATTTTTCCATCTTCTGCAGCTCTTTGTTATTTATTAGTGATTTCGAGGTGCTGAGCACTTCTGTGAGATGCTGAGCACCCTGAAGTTTCAGTGATTGCCAATTAGAGGTGTGCAGCACCCTTCAAGACTGAGACTCACAAGAGCAATTGTGTTGAAAGGGAAAAGAAGTCTTGTCCGGTTAATTACAGGTTCAATTAAAACACAACCCACACCCAGAGTTACCACTCAAGAGGAAACTCAATGCACAGTACATTTGAAATGTATGAGACAAATAGGCCTTTTTATCAGTTTGGAGGTTAACGTGTTCATTAGATTACATCAGTTCATTATGCAGTTGTGCCTCTTCCTGCAGTATGATATGTAGCAATCAACAGGAATATTTCAGGGATGAAATAAAAGGAAAAAAAACCCAAAAAATTAATTGTTGAGCTTGAACAGTCAAAAAGATGAACTATATAGAAAGTTTATTTTTTCAGACATGGTAGGCCCATTTCATCAAGGCAAATAAATAATTTTTTTGAGATGCAAATAAAATAGTAAAGCAAGTTGGCTTAGAAGGCAGAGATGCAGATTTGGGTTGACAATGTTTATGATGACCACAGCTTTCCTGTTTTTCCCCTTTACCCTATCATAATTGCTTTTGACTGGGCAAATCATGTTGTTCTTGTTGTAATGTCATTGCGATTTATGATTCCATAAGGCACTTGAAAAGATTTTTTGTTTTTATACACTTTGCATTTCATTTTAATGCCATCTGAGGAAATTGCATACCTAAAGCTGTACGTGTTGCTTTTTACTAAGCAGCAAATGGTATCATCCTTTTTTTTTCCTCTGCCCTGTTTCTTGATTACAATCAAGATGTGTTTTAGATTTTATTACAGAATCACTTTCCTACTCAATTAGAGCCTTAAGGTTAATTTCCGCTTATACTTCCCACTAAATGTCAAGCTTAATGTAGATTTTACATGAATGTAGGGGAATACCCATCCCCAGCCTTGTGCAAAGATTTACTCACAGCACCAAAAATAAATTTCTGATCTGGTATGCAAGAAATGACACAGACTGCATTAAGTCATTGGGAGTTTCACAGCAATTTCATGTGAAGTTTACCCAGGTACTGTGACAATATTAGAAGATTTTACCATAAAAATATAATGTAAAGATAAAATGTAGTTGAGGTCTGATCTGCCAGCACCCAGTCTATGTGGAATTCACTTAGTGTGTGGAAACTAATATTTTATTGAAGCCTTCCCTGCCATGTCATGGCTCCCTGCAACAAAAGGAAACATCCTGAGGATTCCTCTTGGAGAATCAGAAGAAGTCAAAGGTCTCTGTTGCTCCCATGGATTTGGATAATTATTATTTCTCCCATTTACTTGCATAAAAAATTTTATCATTTCCCAAATAAAAATACATTGAAGGCTCAAGGGTCTAAGGAAGAAAAAAAATCAAAATGTTTACAAGGCAAAATTTCTCATTAATATCTTTGTATATGAATTATTTATTCTACAGATTATAGCAGAATGTAAATAAGAAAACATTGATGTTACAATCATTTTATGAGCACAAAGGTTTTGCCACATCCAAAATCTTACAGATTTGTGAAATGAATTTGTAACACCTCATGACAGCACAGGTTATTGTCTCATGGAAGGTTTTGTGAAACTTCCAAATAGATTTTTTTTTTTTTTTGCTACAGATAATTCTGGTTAGAAAATCCATTTCTTTTTCTTTAGAAGATTTTTTTTTTATGTCTTCTTTGACTTTTCTGCAGAAATCTTTTTTCATTCTCTTTTTTTTCCCCCTCCCTACCTGACAAGAAAACAAGAAAAAAATGATCAGAGCCTCAAATTCCAACAGTTTCCATTTAAAATTTTGTCAGATCTACTCATAGGGGCAAAAAAATACTGCAATGGATATTATATTTATGGTATACATTTTTAATATTTTCATTCTTTTTTGGGGAAAAATTAGCAGAGAAATGATCTCAATGCCTACAATAAAAAGGGAATTTTAGCCTGGCTTTTTGGAAAGGACATGAGAGGCTAATGTGCAAGACAGGTACTGAGGGTTGAAAGTGCCAGCATGCAAGAGTAAAACATATACAGAAAAAAAATTACTACAGGCCTAATAAGCTCTTAATGTATATCTTTATCTATTGCAAGCAAAAGGTTCTGCAATAAAAAAGAGTATGCATGCCCAACTCTTCATAAATATACACATAGAGTTATAAAATAGTAATTTATATGTGTAGCCCAATGGGAAACCAGCCTAGATATTCAGATTTAACTGACAAGCAGTAGCTGCAAAGCTTCTGATATATACCTAAGGGGCAACATTTTAAAAAAGAGATAACAAGAAGATATTATATTAATATTAATAAAGTTTTATTTCCAAAGGGAAAATATGATCAAGTACTTTGCTTTCTAGGCTGCCTTTTTTCCTTTTTTTTTTTTTTTTACATTTCTGTAAAGTTGGAAACAAAATTATCCTAACTTAACCAATTAATCCTTCTTCATAAAATCCTTTTAAATTATACATGAAAAAAAAAAAGGGTGGTGAGCTATGAAGTTAACAGAGCCATACTCCTCAGATGATGTATGATGAGCAAGGCTCAATGCCAAACATTTTTAGCCAAGTCAAGTCAGTCTATTCATGTTCACGTACCATAAAATTTGCTTTTACAAGGGTAACTATAACATTTGCATTAGAAAGGAACACATGAAATCCTAAAGTCTTTGCATATATACTCAGTACTTTTATAGTGATATATAAAATGAGAATGTGAATTCCAACTTTACATCAATCTTGGCTTCATAGCTGATGAAGTTTTATAATGGATTACAAATTCTCTGGAGACTAAGGAAGCCAAGATCTGTTTCCTTTTGTTAGCAACATCTTATTCAAGGGCGGCCTTACAAGGTCTTAGGCCAAGGACCAAATTTCACAGAATCACTAATTAAGCTGAGTTTGAAGAGATCCTCAAGTTGAGTCCAACTCCTGGCCCTGCAAGGATCATGCCCAAGAGTTACACCCTGTGCCCAAGAGTATTTGCTCAAATTTGGATGTTTTCTCTCTTGACTTTTTCTTCAATTAATCAGGAGTAATTGGAAGTTTGAATTTATTTCAGATCTGTTAATTTTCATCACATCAGAAGCCTCTTTCTCATCAAGAAGGCCAGGCTTCTTGAGATATGGTCAGATGGAAATCAGTTGGAAAACTTATTTAAAACGTCATGAACTAGATTCATATCTGCTTTTACCTTCTCTTCTCCTTCTTTCTCTTGTTCTCCCTAACTTCAGTCCAGGAGGAAAGATCCTGAAGTCAAGTATTTATGAACTGAGAAAAGAAAAAAATTTAAAGATGGGTTAAGCATTCCTAATGCTATGCATTATTAAAATTTGATTTTCTGGGTCGCTTGTTTTTACTTGTATTTTGATTTCAGGGAAAAAAAGGCAAACAGAGACATTTAAATTTAAGAGAAATTCCTGCTCCCTCTAGGAATTTTTTGAATACAAGCTTTTTTTAATTATTTCATTTTTTTGTACAAAGTTTTGATTTTAAATCCACACAAAAAACCAAAAAAAAATCTATCATAATGAGATCTAATGTGTAAGTTTCCCACTCCTCTCATTTCTCCTTTGAGAACCTAAGATCTTCAGCTAAGTAGAGATTTCATCTGCATCACAAAATTGAAATGGCTGTAAGCTTGATGAGCATATTAACTCTGAAATCTACAAGGCATATTGGTAAACTTGATAATGAAGCCTTACAATAAGTGAAGTCAAGATGTTCCTGAATCTAACAAAAAAAAAAAAAAAAAAAAAGACACCTTGGAAGAACATTAGCATAGTAATCACCAAACAACAAAAGGGAGATTATCTGAATATGCAGAAAGAGATTGCAGAGATCTAAAGTGCATTTAACAGGAGACCAGAGAATTTGGAATTGGAGAGCTGACACAGCACATGTCAGAGATGCCCACTGGGAAAGCTGTACACCATCAGAAAAGTCAGACTAATGTCTCCAGATCACAGTCCTGCTTGTTGATATTCTGTCGACTCTTAGTGCTTCTCTTGATGTGTAGAGTCCAAAGATGCATCAAATATTTCACTTTAATAATCCAGAAGTGTAGAGTAGAGCAGAGTAATTATTTATGTTGCAGATGTCATTTCTCTTTGTATGTTACGAATTCATATGCCACAATGACAATATCATGAATTTTTTTTTGTTATCCTCAATAACTCTCAGTTCCATTTTAGCAAAAAACTGAGTTTTCTGTAACTTAGTTTTATCCAGTTGAATTATTTTTTTGTTTTCTGTAACTGAGTTTTATTCCCTGCTAGCTATTTCCTGACCTTGAATTGAGGGATTCAGCGCTTCCACCTGCAAACAGAAATTCACATTTAACACCCCTTTTACAGAAATTAGTTTTTAGGTTTTTGGGGTCATTCTCACTGAACAACAGAAAATGTCATGCCTCATCATTTGTGTTGAGTTTTCAAGACCAACACACCTTCATACATGCAGACATATGAACCTGTCTGGCCTATCCAATAGACTGCTTCATTGGCCTTTGACACCTTCCATGAGTCAGCCAAATTCTCCCCTACACGCTTTCTTCCTCTATGATTGATTTCTCACTCCCACCTCCCTCCATACTCACCTCTTGGAAGCAGACAGTACAGATCTCCTGCAGTAAATGCATGCAGAGAGCTGGAAGAAAGTTTTTTGGAGAGCATTCATTTTTACGTTCAAGTCAAGGAGAGCATCCTGTAATTGTCGTTTTTCTTCAGAACTATGTAAAATTTTCTCCAGGTACCTTCTTCTGGCAATTGAAACAAGAGTAGCAGAACTTAGGTTGTTTGTTTTCTTTGTACACATTTTAACACTAACCATATTTTGCCTTCCTTTGGTTCTGCTGATATCACACTCATAGGTAATGAACAGGTCAGGTCAACTGTGTCTCTGAGGCCAAGAAAGCTCACTTCCAGAAAAGAAGAATAACCACTACTTAGAGAAGATCATTACTCATTCATTCAACTCGTAGTACACAGACTACTCTGAGACAAAATCTTTTGAAAAATTAAAATATGTAAAATATGAAAGACAAATATTTTAATATTTTAGTCCATATTTATTTTTCATTGCAAGGAAACCCGAAGAACTTCATAAGCAGCAAATACCAGAACCACACAGAAGAGGTGTGTCTAATTAAATGATGTGACTGCTCAGAAGGGATGTTTTATCCCAGATGTTTGAGCAAACACATTTACCTTCA